>NC_043994.1:12598912-12938912 GCF_902150065.1 Myripristis murdjan | reverse complement strand
CACTGAAGTGTTATATAAGCAGAGAGTGGCTTTCACAAATTGTCCTAATGTGCTTTTATTGTGTCCACATAGAGACATGGCTGCATTTTACTGACATTTCATATCCACATGGAATTACACTTGTACCATGGACCTGACAACCCTCTGTCACACGAAGTGCAGCATTTCAGAAACTGGTGTGTCTTGTAATAATCCAGCAGGGATGAGAGAGGTTACAAGGCTGTGAGGCAGTGTGCATTATTTCTGTGACTCACCACTTAGCATGCCACAGGCACTAGCTGCCCCTCTTATTTCACCATTTCATTCTGTGTTTTTCCCTTCTTTTTAGTCCGGGGTGTGATCCAGTCACAACAGTTTTAGTTTGCGTCAGCGCTCACAAGATGTTTAAGCCCAGATGATTCTCGCCTTGCAAATCTAAATCAATTTTTATTGCAGGGAGAAAGGAAAACACAACGCAAATAAAGCAATGGAACAGATTGCACAAAAAAAATTACTACAACAGCTGTGTCCGTTTACACATTCAGCATGTACAGACTGGAGATGATACATTTACACTTCTGTTAGCAATGCAAGCGATGAGGTTGGGCTGGTTCGATTACTATTCATCGTTAGTACAGTTTTGGTTGCCTTCATACCAAGAATGTTTGATGTTTTTAAACTCTGGATAGAGCCTGAATATTCAAATCACGTTCATTCCAAATGTGAAGGGGACCAATTACTGATAATTTTTTTTTTTTTTTTTTTTTTCTATTTTTTAATTTTAATGCCAGACTGTTTGGCTGAGCTGTTCGAGATGGGAAAGAGGGCAGTCTGAATCTTAATTTAGATATTTTAGACAGCAGACAAGTCATGTCTCTCAACAAGAAGGGACTGACTGCATCAGCCAGTCTTAAAAGTATTAGTAAAATGTATAAATGAAGCTGGATGTAGCAAAAAAAAGGCAAAACATGTTCCTATATTGAATGAATAAATATATAAATAACACAATAAAAGGAAGAAAGAAAGTAAATTAGACCCTCGGTATTTCTTCTTCCTTGCAACACTGACCAGAGGGGAGATATTGCCTCACAGCTCGCTGGTATAAAACTACCTCGCTGACATCAAAAAGGCTCGTGCTCTTGAGACAGTCCTCTAACCGCCTTTGCACTCCCTATTCTCACAAATAGCAACTGCAAAAAAGACGGACATATTCTTCCAGGTTATGAATGTGCAGAGGTTGTAACATGAATTAGTGAACAACGGTGTAAGAAAAGAGAGGAAAAAAAACAACCAACAGTATTCATTCATGTTAATGTCTGTTGTTATATATTGATTATTTTGTACAGAATGTATATCAAGCATGTGCATACATCAAAATCAGTTTTACTGCCAATGATATGGTATATTATTACTTTGATGTGAATGTATGATTTTAGCTGTATGATTTTTTTTTTTTTAATAAGTATTGTCCCCTGATATTGATGGTGGAACGTGCTGTACAGTGCACACGTCGGTGCTGTTTGCAGGAATCATATCAAGTACAGAGAAATTTACATGTGGGTCCGCTGTCATGCTTGTTTCTCTGAGCAGACAGGGCTTCAGCACGGACCACTTATTATATAAATGCTGACAAATCTCAATTCTGGTCTCTGCTGTATTCTTCCTGCAGTGAAACAGATGTCTGCCTCCAGATAACAGG
This sequence comes from Myripristis murdjan, assembly GCF_902150065.1. Taxonomy (NCBI): domain Eukaryota; kingdom Metazoa; phylum Chordata; class Actinopteri; order Holocentriformes; family Holocentridae; genus Myripristis; species Myripristis murdjan. Next base: position 12,937,234 of record NC_043994.1, on the reverse strand, counting down.
CTTTATCTGTGGATAGGAAGCCTAACATGGATGGTGGATATCTTTATAAGCCATTTAATAATCCACTCTGGACTAATTTCCTTGTTTTTTTTTTTGCGTGTTTACGTAAAAACCAACCAGTGCCCAAGTCTTTTGAAAATTTACCATTGTGATGTAGAAGCAGTTAATCCAACTATTCAGCGGTGCTGGGTATATAATCCAGCTGCATCCCATATGTAAACACAGAGACTGTTAAGTGGCAGGCTGTGCAGGGTTAGCTTTTAGGCTTTTATGCAGGTGAACAGGGCGCACTCCAACATCGAGTATCAGGACTCTCAGCAAGAGCCGCATTTACACAGCAACAGTCATTTAAATTCTTAACTCGTTCTGGTAGAGATTTGATCTTTTCATAGCTTCGTAAACACAGAAAGGCAGCTTGGAGAAAGACTTCTTATTCAAAGATGACAAGTTAAAGCAGATGAAAGCTGGAAAGCCTTCAAAATCTTTTTTGAGAGTGCAAAGCAAAGGAATGTTTTTTTTTTTTTCCTTTGTAGTATAAAGAAGACACTTTGTCAAAGGAATTGAATATTTAAATGATTTAAGGGGATTCCTGCACTGGATTGTCACTAGAAGTTTAGGTTTTATCTGTGGAAACAGGTACTTTATCACCCGTTTTTTTCCAAGATGTGGTGCAGACTGAATCTACAGCAGATGAGAGTGTGTAAGAGCCGAGAAGGTTAATATTTAGCCATAACCAGTCAGTATTACTCTAAACTAGAGGTAAAAGTCTGACATTGAGGTGAAAAAGTCACACCTCCTCTCATGAATATCAGCAAGTTAGCACGCTGACAAAGACAGTAAATGTTACACTAAAATTCATGTAATTCAGGTGGTAAAAAAAGAAAAAAAATCCCAGCTACTTTGACACATGAATTCTTGCCTGCTAAGGTTGCTTTGCAGTATGAATTTCCCTATCCTAGTGTCCATATTCAAACTGCTGATGCTGAATAAAAACCGTGTGTTGCCCTTGTAAAATTCAAAATATGTTTCATTCGGGCTTCATGAACCCATAAAATACTGTGTAAGCTTTCAGGCGTAAGTGAACATGTGTGAGTCATCATACAGATGTGCTGCAGGTGGAACATCGATCTTCACACCTGAAGGCCATCTGAGATTTCTCTTTGTAATTTCTCTTCACTGGATGCAGATCCTGAAAACAGCTCATCATGTTCAAAATGTGTATGTTGTTTTTTTTTTTTTTTTTTTTTTAAATAAAGAGTCATGGAAAACATCTACTTTGTTGCCTTTTTTTTCTCCTCTCCTTTTGTATATCTTTTTAATGTATTTTTTATTCTATATTTGATAAGATGAAACTTTAATAATCCCTACTGGGAAACTGGTGCTGCTGCAAATAGTAATAAGATGCATCAATAATATTAAAGAAAAAGTAACAGAGAAAATGGAGGTGATATGCTCATCTGACAATACGCACTAAAAATACGGTTTATAGGTGGCTACATGCACAGAAAGGTCTAACCTCTGGTTACATGCATGTCACTTGATAGCTGGCAAACAATCTGGAAGCATGTTTCCCTCTCCTCCAGAAACCCTGATCACCAAATCATACATTTAAATTTTATTCACTGAACAAACTTAACCCCACGTAAACTATTTTGTATGCAGCAGATACAAACTCCTAATTACTTATTATGCTCAGATAATCAGCATGTGTTTGCAATACTTTATGGTGGTGTAATGTTTTTTTTTTTTTTAATAAAGGGGTTGAAGCAGTTGCCTCTATTCTTATTTTATTTATTCGTTTTATTTTTATGTGTTTACTTAGTTTCATTTTTTGTTGCAGATTGGATTATTCTGGAGTATATATCAACTGATACGATCTAAATTCTGATTTTGGGGCTATGATAATAAGAGAAAAACAATGATGTCTTTTCTATGGCCTTTAAATCTCTATTTCTATTATTTTTATACGCTATATGGACAAAAGTATTGGATCATCTACACATTACACCTGCAGGAGCTTGTATGGCATCTTCTTCTAAATCAATAGGCACTGATATGGAGCTGGTCCTCACTTTGCAGCTATAACAGCTTCCTCTCTTCTGGGATGGCTTTCTACAAGATTTTAGAGTGTCTCAGTGGGAATTTTTGCCTGTTCATTCAGGGGTGCTTGTGAGGTCAGACACTGATGTTGGACCAGAGGGCCTGGCTCTCAATCTCTGCTCTAGTTCATCCCAAAGGTGTTGGATGGAGTTGAGGTCAGGGCTCTGTGCAGGCCACTCAAGTTCTTCCACACCAAACTCACCCAGCCATGCCTTTACGGAGCTTGTTTTGTGCACTGGGGCTCAGCCATGCTGGAACAGAAAAGGGCCTTCCCCAAACTGTTCCCACAAAGATGGAAGCAGAGAATTGTCCAAAATGTCTCGGGGAGCTGAAGCATTAAGATTTCCCTTCACTGGAACCAAGGGGAGAAAAACAAGCCTAGAGCATTATCCCTCCTCCACCAAACTTTACAGTTGGCACAATGCAGTCAGGCAGGTTACGTTCTTTTGGCATTCACCAAACCCAGACTCGTCCATCAGACCGCCAGATAGAGACCACCTCTCCAGAGTCCAGTGGCGGCGTGCTTTACACCACTTTATCTGACGCTTGGCATTATGCTCAGTGATATAAGGCTTGCATGCGGCTGCTTGGCCACGGAAACCCATGCCATCAAGCTCCTGGTACAGTTTTTGTGCTGATGTTGATGACAGAGGAGGTTTGCAGCTCTGCAGTTATTGAGTCAGCAAAGCGTTGGCCACTTTTATGCACTATGAGCCTCAGCACTCAGCGACCCCACTCTGTAACTTTACATGGTCTACCACTTGGTGGCTGAGTTGCTGTGTTTCTTCCACTTTGCAATAATACCACTTACAGCTGATTGTGGAATATCTAGGAGGGAAGAAATTTCACACACTGACTTGTTGCAAGGCTGGTATCCAATAAATTACTATTACAGTGCCACACAGGAATTCAGTAAGCTCTTTAGAATGAGCCATTGTTTCACAAATGTTTGTAAAGGCAGACTGCATGGCTAGGTACTTGATTTTATACATCTGTGGCAATGGGATTGAATGTAACACCTGAATTCAGTGAATAAGAGGTGAGTCCCAATACTTTTGTCCATGCAGTGTATGTATTTTGCTGAGTTATGTAGTCTTTTCTGTTTGCTTTTGTTTTGTATGCATTGATGTTTTCCCTTATCAGCTATCTTGTGAACCGTGGACATGGAGACTAAAATCAATTAAAAACAACAAACAAACAAACAAACAAACAACCTAATCACAAAAAAGACTGAGATAACATTCACTGTCTTGTAGATTTGCAGATGGAACAACAGCCTTAAGTCTAGAAAAGGTGATGATGTCAAAGGCACATGTAAGATTTGATTTATTGATCCCCTTGAAGGAAAAAGCTTGAAATGAAAACACCAGTGATGTATGATGCTGTTACAGATGTTGCTGTAAGGTGCCTTCCTTTTTAGAGCGTTTTTTTTTTTTTCCCTGCCACCAAAATAGCATTAGATTCGGCCAGCTGTGCTCCTTAGAGCTTGGTTTTAAGTATCAGATCTCATGGAGGCATGCATGAGCCTCTCGGCAGCGAGAGGCATGAAAGGCCAGTGCCGCTGCTCCTGATCCACCACTTAGTGACATCAAATAAAAAGAGCAAGAAACCCAGGCTCATCAAAGGTTTTATAAGACATTACATCATTCCTTGCAGATTTCTGCTGAATTAATTAAGGACTATGTTATCCCAGACAAATTTTAACGATCACTGTTGAGGGTCCAAGGACTACTATGACAGAGCTTTTACTCTCTGCCCCTGATCTCACAAATTTAAACAGTATAGCCAATTTGGAGCAAACTGTGAATGACTCAAGACTGCAATTAGCCATTACTTAACCTTCCTGCAAGATATAAGACTCAACAGAAAGTTCTCAGCCAGCCTTTTTCCATTAACATCCATGGATCCTGGTTTTTCAAAAACTCTCTCGATGACATCTTAATTAGTCTGAGAAATCTGTTTTGTCTTCTAGCCTCTGGCACAGAGAGGGGACAGAAGAAAAGTCAGATCATGCAAAAGTCAAAAGATTGACTGATAAATTTTGTTTGTTTTTTTTTTCCTTCAAATGTCAGACCAGTGATGTGATGCAACTTGATGGAAAACCGAAAGCTGAGCGGGAATGGTTGCTTTTACTTTGCGTCATTCCCGGTGAGTCCAGATTGAATGGAGAGTCGTGATATATTCAATAACCCACTGGAATAACTGATTCTTCAATTAACAGTATCATAACTGACTCCCATGTTTGATAACCGGCCAGTCTTTCTTTTAATTGTCTTTTCACTCCTGACTAGGCCGCCTGCAAATAAAGCCATTAAGTGTGGGGAACTCAATCTAAACAAACAGTGTGGCTGCTATAACACATGGCAGTTAACTCTGACAAATAAAAACAGGCCACTAACAGCTGCATCCCTATCAGGGAGCAGACATTCAATCGCTTCCTTAAGCTCATTGAAACATTTTCAGATGAATGGTGAGATCAGTGGTGATAATGTGCAATATCTGACTCTATATACGTGTGTGTTTGTGTGTGTTTGCATGTAACATATTTTGATCTCTGACTGTGTGTGTCAGGTTAGTGCCTGTATGGCTGTGTTGTATTTGGTTTACATGTGTGGCTTCTGCCTTTGCATGACCATTAAAGTATCAGATTTCAGCCCCATGTAGTCAGCCTCATCCAAAGTAGCAGCCTGCCAGCTTTTCAAGAGGACGTGGGCGTAATGGAGTTGGCGCAGAGAGAGTTAGAGACAGAGAGAGAGGGAGGGAGAGAGAGACAGACGAGGAACAAGCAGAGTTGGAGAGAGACTCAGACAGAAACAGAGTCGGCATGAAAAACAGAGACACAGCGGTGAATCACTAATCAGCCTTGTTTCCTGAAGCGTCCCTCTGATGCCGCGCTGATCGCTGAATTGATTTTATCTCAGATCTGCCACTTTCAGTTTGAATGTGCCAAAAGACAGATATCAAATGTTTTGATTTGTCAGTGTTATTCACTCACACCGACCAAGCAGTTGCAGTTTAAAATACTGCAGATGTTCACTTGTTTGGAATTGGTTTTAGTGGTGAAAACAAGTTTTTTACACAGCAAAGGAGAGGAGAATGATAAGTGAAGCAGCTCCTGTCTTGATGATGCCCTTCTGGGGCAGAGTGAATGTAAATCTCCTACTGGCCCCTCTCTCTCTATCACACACACACACACACACACACACACACACACACACACAGTGCTGTTTACTTGGCCTGTGCATACATTCTCTAAATTCGAGCTCATATTCTTAACATGAGTCTTTAAATTTAAACCTTTTTTTTTTTTTCAAAGTATGAATCAGCCATACTTCTCAAAAAACTTTTCACTTAGTCCCCACCCTCACCCTCAGGCTGCTGGTAGAACAAATAAGCACACACACACACACACACACACACACACACACACACACACACACACACACACACACACACAAATGAGGTTAATGAAGCTTCCCAGGCAGGATAGGAGAGGCAGTTTTGTCCCTGGCAGACTGCCTGGAGGTCTCCGCTATATTACAGGTCCACTTCTCAGCTGTAATAGGGTGGATATTAATCCTAACTCTAATGCCTTCAGAGATTAATAAAAAGAAAGGGGGGAAAAAGCGATCTCGAGAAACTCTTTATTCCACCATTTCTTATTAGCCAATCCACAGTGGCCACACAAATTACTTGCACCCTCGGCAAAAATGAGTCAAAAAGGCTGTAAAAGTCTAACAATGCAAGGAATAAAAATTTCTCATCACAGACTGCAGCAATTCAGCGCTTTTCCCACGCTCAGAAATTTCAGGCGATGACACTCTGTTCTGAAAAGGTCGTTGTTCAGTCAAGTGTGTATTCCCAATGTGAGATAACATTTATTTAAAAAAAAAATAATAATGATGACACATAACGCAATTAGTGGCACGCTTTGTTGCAATTCTAGATTGAATCATTTTTTGTTATTTGAAGGTCACCACTAAATCATCTTGGCTCCCCCGGAATTTATTCAGCCAGTGGCTTTTCAAGCCTTCTGGATTAATGAATGAATTACTGAAACTGGCTAGAAATCAAATAAACCAACTTGAATTTGGTTTGACAAAAATGCCTGGCAAGTACTCAACCATGATACACATAAAGTATTCATGTATGATCCGCCGTCTTGTCCTGACTCCACAGGCTCTCTGCAGAGTGATTACCTCCAGGTTTTATCATGACTGTTCCTGCCTGTGTGAAGCTGTACAAATAAGGAAATGAGGGGCAGAGAAATAGGAAACGAGGGGAATTGATGAGGTTTGAATGAGACAGGAAAGAGAAAGGTGTGCGGGTGTGTGGGTGGAGGGGGGGTATTGAGGAGAAAATGAGCAGAGCAACAGTGGAACGGAGAATAAAGAGGAGGCGATAGAGGCGAGGGAGGGAGAAGAAAGGAGTTGAGGGAAAGGAAGGGGGGGAATAATAATAATTAAAAAAAAAAAAAAAACAGGTGGGCTGCAGCGAAGGGCGAAGATAATTGGATTGTGGGAGTGTTCATGTTTGACGAGGGCGGATGTGTCTCGTGAACCTTCCAACTGCTTGGCCGAGCTCCTGTGTAATCAGAAAAGAGCAGATATGGATACGGCCCAAATGAGACGCTCACAACGGCACCGACACAGAAAGGCTAAGTGGTTATTAACAGGTGGCTCTCCGTCTCTGGAAGGCCAAGTCCCCGCACGCAGACAGCCCTGCAAAGCATTTTTCACTCTAACTATAGCTGCTAATGAGTGAGGGTGTGTGTGTGGAGAAGGGACACTTGCATAGCCTATAAAGACACTGCGGGCTCCTGAGTGGCCACATAGAAGAAGTAAATGAAGGTAAAATAATGAGCCTCTGCATATGGCTGGGAAGTTTTTTTGTTTTAAAGGACTAAACTTTCTAGCTGCTGTTATCAAGCATTTTTAACAGACATTTTATGATATAGCAAAATGGAGAAAATGCATGTGTGTAAGAGTACAGCATGTATATCGAACTGGTTATTGCCCCATCTGATGGCAACCATTACCCTTTTTCCACCACAGGAACTGCTCTGAGGAACCAGGAACCTTTACCACTTTTTCCACAAGAGGAGCAGTCCTGCTTTTCGCTCCTGGGCCAGAGGTGGAAGAGGAGTCTCTCTGCAAAAAAAAAAAAAAAAAAAAAAGTCAACCTTAAAAACCAACAGATCGCCCACTGGTGATAATCAGACATTCACCAGTAGTCCCCTGCACAAAATCTGTAGGGGATTGCGGGTGAAAGTCTGATTATCACCAGTGGGCGAGGACTGAACTCTGCTCAAGAAAACCAAGCCAAGTTCTATTCCTGCTTGTTCCAATTCACAGCAGTTGCTGTATGAGATTTTTGAAAGGGCTTTTTTTTTTTCATCTGAAGCTTTTTTATAGACTTCAATACAATCTATAAACCAGCACAGCGTACAACAAAAAAAAAAAAGTAGAAAAAAATATATGTGCACTAGAGGATTAAAAGCTCCCTGTGCCTGGCATCCTGAGTAGTCGGTAACCTTATGACCCTTGCATAGTTACAAGCGTCTGAACGGAGACTGTACTATTTAATTAAAATTATGAAAAGTAAATATGAGATATGACAATTTTCACTTATATGTGAACAGGTGCACTTGAAAATGTAGGAGAGAAATCCTTTCATGGCCCTTGTTTTTGAGAGAAGGTGAAAGAAACAGAATTACAGACAGAGATGAATGGTTTGTTTGCGTGTGTGTGTGCGCGCGCGCCCGTTGGCAGGCAAGATATTTATGGTCACGATGCCCCAGAAGGTTATCATTTAGAAAGGAGCACCAGCTGCTTCAATTACATTGCTTTCCCAGTTTGCTGTATAACACACTTCCAGCACTCTGTCATCTCCTAAAATAATACCTCACTAAAAAATGACTGCCTCGCTGAAATTTGCAGCTGCTGACTTTACAAATTGGTATGGGCCGATTTCACTGATGAATAAATCACTTCTCTGGTCAAATCAACAGATTCCCTCACTAACTGATGAGAGTGTCAGTGAGATGATCAAACGAAATGAAATGATTGAGCACACGCAGCCTCCCCCGATGAGCCCGTCCAATCAGAGCTCCGGTCTGCAAATGGATGTGTTTACTCAGCAGACAGTGTGCCATCAGCCTCTGTGAGCACCGCCGCCACCTCACGGAAACTGCAACTGAGAGACAACAAACAACAACGCTCGCTGGATATCGGGCAGCAGACGTCTGTCCATGTGTGTGTGTGTGTGTGTGTGTGTGTGTTTGCGGGAGGACAAGACAGGCAGTTTGTGCGTGTGTGAACGTACACCGAGCGGCCCCATGCTGCTTTCACGCCTGCATTGGCAGTGGTGCATCCATGGCTCTTGCAGTGAGGACAGATGGCAAGGACTTACCCCAGTTAGAAACCCTCCACACACACACACACACACACACACACACACACAAACCAGCTCTCTCTATATATATACAATGTACATGTACACAAGAACTTCCTTGGCACCCACAGCTTAATCTCTCAATCCAACAATGAGTCATATATAACATCCTCTCCCCCCAAGTGTGTGTGTATTCATGTGTGTGTTTGTCCTGCTGTATGTTATTGTTTTTTTTTTTTTTTTAATCACCTGAAGTCAGCAACTCCAAACACGGCTCCTGCTGCTCTGACAGCTCAAACAAGAACCTTTGTGCTGTAAAAATCGGTATTGTCTTTCAAACCGCTAGGGCCTTCTCATAGTTTTGATTTATTTTGTCTGCATCCTCCAACTTGTTTTTTTTTTTTTTTTTTTTTAAGTATTTTATGCTTGTTTTGGACTTCTAATAAAGAGACATTCAAAACAAGCATTTTCCTCACTTATCCCTTGTTTTATTAAGACTTGCTGCTTTTAATTTCAAGCACTTTCTGGCATTGCTTGAACAAGTGTTACAGAAATAGCTGTGATTACAGTAATTAAACTGCCGGACTCTCGTCTTCAAAGGAACTGTTTGATTTCAGTTTCAACTGGTGGAATAATTTCCACAACACAAGCCTTGAAATCGGCGCCGTGGTGAAGCCTGATATCATTTGAAGTTATTTGAACCATTAAATGTTGCTGTTGTTTCCTTTTGAGTGCAAATGAAATGTACCAGGCCGTGCAACTTCACTTCTATTAACCATGGAAATTTGATCTGACAAACCCCTGAACTGTTCCATTTATTTTCCTTTGACAGAACTGAGTTTTGAGAGTTTCTCTATTCTGCACACGGGGGAAGTCTCACCGAACAGTAGCCACTGGAATTTGACACATTAATTGAAATACAGAGAAAAGCAGGGCACAGAAAGTCAAACCGATTGTGGGCGTGTGTGTGTGTGTGTGAAGTTAACCACAACTGATCAGTGTGTTCAACTGTGTGGGTGGAGAGCTGGGCATAAATGTGCTTGTGCGTTTACTTGAATATGGTGCACATGTTGTAGGTGGACAAGACAATAACAGGTTTGTATCAAGGCAAGGCCAAAGAAAAGAGATTTGCTCGTGTTTGGCCCGGACACAAGCCGGGCAGACTGCAAACAGAATAACTGTTCATGCTCAGGTCTGATGTTCAAGGACTCTGCCGCGTATGACTGTAATGAGCTTTCGGGTTTCCTGTGTCTCTGCCTGCTTTCTAGGTTGGCCATGATGTTCTGGCTTCCATTTTACATTTTCCACCTTTGAGTGTGGAATTTATCTTAAAAGCAAACACTAGTGTGCTAGTCTAAGAGTAAAAACATGGAACTGAATGTGCTGTTTAAGGTCATTCATTCCCAGCATGCAGGATTACATGAACCTTTATCAACAAGCTTACACTACAGGCTCTGCTAAAACAGAAACATAATGACTGAGTAGATGCCTATGGAAACCAACAAAAGGTAAAACAATATGCATATGTGACCACAGATGGATAATGTGCAAAAAGACGCATGTGGTCTGAGTCAAAAACAGGAATTTTAATTGAGGCTAAGGCTCCAAAAATATCACAATATAAAAAGATGTGACAGATGAAAAAACAATTAGTCAATTCACTTCACCAGACAGAAAAATCTTTCCATTGTCTTCTAATGTAGCCATTAGTGGTGCATTTTGTAATCTTTTATGGTGACAGTTTTGCTGTTCCTCAGGTTAAAGCTCTTGCTTTGCTCCTTACTTTTTCAGAACCTCAATAACAAACTTCCCTGAGGGAAACATTTCTGTTAAGTTAGTCCAAACCACAGTAAAGAGCTAGATGTACATATCTTCTGTTTTATCAGGAGACAGACAATATGGCTGTGACACAGTCAAATTCAAACAACTGTGTGACCTACATCAGTCCTTCTACAGTGGCCTGGAGCATGACATACAAGGGGAAAAGCAGGAACAGGGAAAATGTCCAGCAGAACTCAAGTTGGGTGTCCATAAAATCCTGAAAAAAAATGTTTTAAAAAAACACAGACATCCCAAAGTGATCTGATCTAGGCATCGTCAGGCTTGTCTGCTGGTGGTCCACACGGCTGCAGCATCTTCTCCATCAGGTTGAAGCGGACGCGCGCCTTGCTCTCGTTCTCAGCGATGGAGAAGTAGTTGAGAAGGTCAAAATGTCCCATGTAGGAGCAGTACGAGTCTCTGTGCTGGTTGACCAGCCATTCCCACTTGCTGGTGTCAGCGTGTCCTGTCCCAATGTACTTGGACTGCAGGTGCTCCAGCTGACTGTGGATGTTGTATCGGTCTGTCATGCTCAAAAGAGAGGAATCCCCACGGGTCTGGCCAAAAGAGGAAGAGGGCAGGACGTTACATTTAGCTAAATTTCATGCAGACAGGAATCCCTAGCAGGTGCAGGTCTGCTGCTCTAATCTCTCTGTGGAGGAGATCAGGCTAAAAGGAAACTTCTCTGGACAAAATAAGAACAGACTCAGATATACTTTACTGATACCAAACTGGGAAATTATTGTAGATTGTCCAGACGCTGCAGAGACAATAACAGACAACACAAAATATACCTATCAACACCAGGACGAATATACATCTTTAGAAAAATTAAACACAAGTATACCTGGCCATTCTGAAGCCTTACATAGACTATATGTATAAGAAAGTATATCTAAAACATATCTACAGAATAAAATATGTACATATAAAACAGATGTATAGTCATATTGTACAGCTTTCAGTACAATAACAAAGAACGACAGAAACAGGGTGCTTATTAAGGAACCATATACATATAATTTTAAGCTTAACAGTTAGCGATTAGTTTAGCTTCCTGGGTAAAACAGCAACAAATAGCTAAAGTGCAACATTAGCAAACAAAGTATTTTACAGTTACTGTTCATCTGACGTTAAGCCATAAGAACCGTGACCTCGTTACTACTTTTATTTATCTAATGTTTTCATATTTGTGAAGTTAGTTACCGGGTGAAGTACATGCGTTAGAAGCTTTTACACTTCGTCGTTTAAATTAGTTAACTATTGTTCCACGGACACAATTAGCATGCTAACGTTAGCCACATTAGCTTTCTGGACAACAGTAGGTTAGCTAGGTAGTTAGCTAACATGAGTCCGGGTTGAAACGTTCTCCTGCGACAAGCTGTGCTGTCTGGTTTATAAAATCTCTTTCTCAGCGAGCACACAGCCTGCAAACGCAAGAGATACTCACTCGAGACGAAGTAAATGCAGGTTTGGACACGAAATACTCTGCTGAAGTCCGGCCACACGAAGGAGAACAGATACCTTCCGGTTGGTGCCACCTACAACTTGAACCGGGGGGAAACAAATTTGCAAACTAAGTTCTCACATGTTTTCCATGTGTTGTTTGTGTCTGTCGCTCTGGACGTAAAGGTCAATATTAACCTCCGTAAAATATACAGTAAAGTTCAATATAAGATACAAAGTAGCGAGCAGCTTGCATTCATAAATTTATTTTTGACGGTATTATTAACAAAAAATTATGAAACAGGGCAAGTATGATTTCCACATGCATGCAAAGTTTTTTTTTTTTGTTTATAATCAACATCTCTCTCTCTCTCTCTCTCTCTCTCTCTCTCTCTCTCTCTCTCTCTCTCTCTCTCTCTCTCTCTCTCTCAAACTCCAATTCAAATTGAAAGGCATCTGTATTGCAAAAGCAGACATGTATCAGACATATCCTGAATCATAGCATGTACATGTGTAAACAAACAACCAAGCAAATAAAAAAAAAAAAAAACTAAGTGATGTTGTGATGTTGCATATAATCACAAAAATGCAAACATGCAGGACAAGAAATCAGTGCATATACCAAATACACAAATACCTATATACACCTATATATGCCTATAAACACTATACATATTACAGAAGAACTAGAGGCAAGCTGCCTTTTTCATTCAAACAAAACAAAACAAAACAGAACAGCCCCTCAAAGCTCTTGCCATTTTTTTTTTTCAACTTTTCATGAGGAAGTGCACCTCTCTCTCTGCCCCAGTAGGTGACCACATGTCCTATTTTCTTTGAGTAGGCAGCATTATACAGCCCTTTGTGGGTCAGCATCTGTCTGATTTTACATTCCTGACAGCAGAGAGATATTAAGCATGTTCATAATCTCCACTTTTCTTACATTTTATTATTTTTTCGGTGCTGCGAATAGGTTTCTTTGCAGTGCTTAATAATTTGTATTACTAAAGAAAACCAGGCCTGCCCACAGTTTGGAAGGTAGAGCTGGTCTGGTAAAAAGTAGGATTAATTAGTCCCAGAGGTCTTTTCTGGACTTGAGGACTTCTCCAAAGGAGCCTGTCTGAGGAGCTGGATTTAAAATCATTCAGAAAATTTCCCCTGAATATGAATTAGCAAGAAATACTCTGCTTTGCTGCTCTGCTCACATTAATTTTCTGGTGCTTTTCTGTGTATGTGTAGGAGGTATCTGCAAAAAATCAAAGTGTTTAGATTGTGCTGAATGATTCTGTAGCCATAATGATCAATGTGGACCCCACACTTCTCCACCACATGGCATAGTGGGCTGAATCACTGTCAAATAGTATAAAGCAGATTTTAATTGGACTTCAGATATTGTCATTTTGAATTCTTTATAGCTCTTTGGGTTGTTGCTTTTACTGCACTGACTCTCTAAATGTAAGGGCAAAATAACTCATGGTGCACGTTGTGATGAGGCAGTGGACTGGTGCCTGTTTTTCTCTGACATGTGGACCTGTTTTAGAAAATGATGACGCTGGTATTTTTTTTTTTTTTTCTTTCAGATTTGCCGTCAGGCCCCAATTCTGTCAGTATTAGTCTCACAGATCTCAGTTGCTGCTGTCATCCCTGTTCGGTGGCAGATAGCAGAGCTAGATCATTAGCACAAAGTAATGGTGTCTCTGTGAAAATTGTCAAGAGGTTAATATAACATGCTGTTGCCCAATCAGTGTTGTTCTTCAAATTCAAGACAGTGATTGTGATTTATAATCAAGAAAACAATGTCTAACAGTGCCAAGTAAGCTTATCTCAGTTGTGTTTAGCCTTGTTGAAAGATAGGTCATCATTGCACTGAAAGTTGGGCAGATACTGTGTGTAAAAAAAAAAAAAACATTATGTAATATCACAATCAGGTTCACTTGATGCTTAATCAGACTCGACAGCTGACCTATTGTGTCTGGTCCTATGAGAATTCCTGTTCGTTATTATTGACCGTCTGTGCTGCAGTTCACCCACTTGCTGACATGTAGATAACTTGTGTTTGTGTGTATGATAAAACAGAAAAAAAAAATCCTGAAACATGCAGACAAGAGGGGCTGCTCCTTCATCACGCTGCAGCAAGGAGACCTATAGGAACAGAGCATGTTTTGTACAGCAGGGATGACAATCTCTTCATTAGCAAACACTCATGAATGCATTTCATTTGCTTAGGCTGAATGTAGGTGTGTGTGTGCCTTTGTGAACCAATTGCTCTTCATATAGAGTCTTTATGGGTAAACCAGAAAAATAAGGGGTTCCATTTCACATGAAAGAAAAAAAAAACTGTGAACTGTGATCCCTTTCCTTGACGGAAGCTGCAGAATAATGGCAGCGTACTTGAGGTTGAAAGTTGTGAAATTACCATTAGATTGTGAATAAAGGCCTTGGGTTTCTTACAGCCACTTGAGAGAGGAGAATTTGGACTGAAGTAGGAGAGATGTGCTGTTTGTGCGGCTAATTCAGTCTGTTAAATTTAAATTCCACTCCTCTCCATTGTCACTGTGTGCGCGTACGTGTGTGTGTGAGTGTGTGTGTGCATGTTCACTTTTGCTGAGATTGAGCAGTGTTACCATAGTAATGTGAGTATCCATGGCTGATCACAACCATTGTTAAGCTTCCTCCTCTTGGAACTGGTCTATTCTCCTTTATATTCCAGCTGTGTAGCTCTTCCTACAGTAATACACCAACAGAAGGCACTAAGCACTGTCCAGAACCATGTGCAGATTTTACTAAACCAGTATACTGCACACAGCCACTGGTGTGTGTCAATACTCAACAGTGACTTCTTATAAGCCTGTAATACATTTCAGAGCTGTATTACTCAAATATCCCAGGAAAAAATGAAATCTTTTCATAAGAATATTATTGTTTGCATGCCCTGGTGAGTATCTCTCTGTGAACTGCCTTTTGAATAGATTCCTTCCATTATTCTGTATAATAAGGTTGTCTTGGGCATACTCCCTTGTCTTCACAGAGGGTGCAAGCTTGGTTTTGTTTGTGACAGACTGTTGATTAGTCATATCAAGGCAGGCTCATTCTCTGTGAAGCCCTTTGAGGTGCGCTTTGTGATGAGGGGCCGGATGAAGATATTTGATTTGACTGGATCGTCAGCAGCGAAAAGGCAAAGCACTACAAGGTTAGCGTGAACTCACTTTGACACCACAGTCACTCTAAAGATTCATACAGGAATATGGCAATGATTTTCCTGTAGAGATAACTGATTTTTATCCAAGTCTGAAACCTAACATCCTGTGTGTGTGTGTGTGTGTGTGTGTGTGACAAGGCAGAGCATGACAAATTATTTGCCTTGACTTGAAACACGCAACATTTTAGTGCCAGAGAATTGTGTGTGTGTGTGTGTATATGTGTGTGTGTACATGAGTGCGGCCCTGCCCATAGAGAACATGTAAACGTACCACAGATCAGTTGGAACCGGCACATTTAGGTGAAACGACGGATACTGTTGCTAATGTCCCATCTACTTGGCACGTCATCACTTCTGAAGAGTGCCAGAAGTAAAGGATACAAGGTTATTTAGTCTGTGTGTGTGTGTGCGCGCGTGTGTGTGTGTGTGTTTGTATGGGGAGGGGGGTATTTCTCCTTTCCCAGAAGTATTTGTCCTTCCTCTCAGCCAGCAGCTACATGAATGCAATTTTATCTCACCTTTGCAGAGCTTCCCCGATGGTAAAATAATAGACACAAGGGCACGGTAATCAGACTTTGATAGTCTATTTTTTAGTGACCAGATATGGGCACTGCATAGCAAAGCACTCGCCAGGTTGGAGGGGGAGGGGGCACAGGATAATGAAATCAGGTGGATGGATGTGAATATTGCCTGCCTGGATTTCTGCTGCACTACACACTCCTGCTGAATGATAGCCTTATAAAAAATGCAGTCAGCAATATTTCCGGTGATTTAAACAAACTGCTTAATACAGAGCCGATCCCAGCCACCAGGCATCCAGAGTCGAGCACGAGAGGAGGCAGGGAACAAAACTGCACCCTGCAGGGCTGTTACTGCAACCAGGCAGGCTGAATGTTTGGCTGACAAACGGAGGCCGCTCATTGGTCGGGTGACAAACTGATTTGCTGGCTGGCTGCTTGATTAGCTGTCAAACACAATAGCTGGCCGGCGGCTTTAAGAGATTCATTGTTAATGGTCCGACCTGTTTATTTGCTGACTGATGCTCAGCTTGTCTGGGTGGTTGGTTTGTTTGTCTGGATGACCTCCTGCCTATTTGTTTGGAAGAACTCCCTGGTCTCATACATCCGTCTGCCGTCCAAGCCTCTGATTCTTTCGAGTAGAAAACCAGCATTTACTTCTCACAGCCCTGATGTGCTCGCTCCCACATGGGTAAAAATGCTTCGGTTAGATGATGAGAGCTGGCCAGCTATTCATCTAGGTGTGAAATAGCCTGAGGCATCGCTGCTCTATGACAGAGCAGAGCTGCTGGTGAATCAAAGCCTGGAGGACTTAAATGGGATTTGGCACGGCTCTAAACACACACAGTCTCGCTCTCTCACTCTCTCTCTCTCTGTTAGGGTTTTAAGAAAGGATTCATGTTTATTTGCTGTTAAAAAGTCATTAGTGTCTTCATTCCCCACATGCTGTGATCAGTCCAGAGCCAGTTTACCTGAGGCTGACCTGAGCAAAACCCACTTTGTGAGATGGAGCAGAGCGCGGTGTGAACACCAGGCTGATGGCCATCTCAGTGGAGCCTCTAGGCTGGAGCAGCAATTTGTAAAGCAGATAGTCACACTGCCCAAGACTTTTTTTTTTTTTTTTTTTACCACTATCTCATGTAAACAGGAATCTCACTGCCTGTTACCACATCCTGCCTATAACTCTAAAAAGTTGGCAGCAAGAATGGAAAAACTTAATGTTAGGCCTATAGCCTCCAAACGTCATATATTGTTTGCAAAGGATCTCAAAATGTTTCACACCACATGTGGTCGTGGTGAATAGTGCCACTACAAATAGGCAAATTTTCAAACATTAATGTCAAGCTCCACTTCACCTGCTTTCAAAATGTTCTTGTGTGGAGATATAGCACTTTTCAATGGTGATGAGTCAAGTTTGTGTTGTCACTGTCAAGCATTTGGCCCATGGGCCTGGACCACACTAATGCATGCTTCCGGCTATCCGTATTTTATTCTGTTTTTTAAATGGTATTCCTTTTTTAATTTAATAGCATGCAGAAAAGTGAGTAACCAAAGAAACTGAGATGGCATGCAACCACTCCATATTCATGAGGTTGTGATGCCCTGTTATTTGGAAACACCACTCTAATATTTGACTCTTTCAACAGCCCAACCCTCTGCTGCCCCCCTGATACATGTCTTAGCCCAGAAGGAAAGAGCTCTAAAACAACATTTAGACTATAAGATGCAAACTGCTTTTTGAAAAACAATATTTCCATCTTTAACTGCCTGCAATATCAGACGGTAATATATTACATGTGCAAATACCATATGTGCAAATACATTACATGCCATACATATGTGCAGAAAAGCTATGTGTGATGTGTAGGCATGCTTTCTTTACCCAAAAAAAAACAAAAAAAAAAAAACACTGTCAGCCCTATCAAATGTGTCCAATTTATAGATATTGAATGCATTTACAGAGTGTGGAGATTTACATATGTAAATGTGCACCTAACACAGAAAAAAAGAGCCATTCTGTAACCATTCTGCATCCTCTTTGATGATGTTACATTTTTTAATCTTCTTGTGCAGTCCCACGTGTTACTCCTCCTGACACTGTTTTGTCCCAAGAAGTATGAGGTGATTAGACCTTGGTTTGGTTGATTAGCCTTCCCCGCTGACTGCAGTGGCCTCACAGCGTCACATGTGCAAGAAAGCCCTGTATCTGCAGGAAAGGGGCACATTCAATGCCCCTCGGTAATAATCGTTGTGACAGGAGTAATCATGCTGCCAACTCCAATCCAATATTTCCTGCCTCCTAGACAGATCTGCTCCCGACAAGGCATACAGAAACACACATGTGCATGAACACACACACTCACACACGTACACACACACACTGAATCCCTGCTGATGTGTGTGTGTGTGCATGAATAGGCGCACAGACACCAGTCAACACACTTGGATTCATGCCCGTACTTCAACACACACAAAACACAAAAGCAAACACAGTGAATCCGTGGTGACCTCACATCTTCTTTGGGTGGACGGATAATGTTCACACATGACATTTTTATCATATTTGTATTTGTTCAAGATGTGGTGTGAAGTGTTATTCTGTAGCAAAGGCCACACTCTCCTTAATGCTTGGTAATGGCCTCTCTGAATCATTTAATTTTGTGTGACTGAAGGATAAAACATTATTTCACAACAATGAGGGCACACAGCCCAATGTTATGACTAAAAGTGTCGGGGTGTGTGTGAGTCTGGAAGTGTGTAATTGTCCCTTATTGCCATCTTAATAGGCAGCCAAACATGCACACACTCAGTTAATTTCCCTCAGGTACAAAGCAACATGTTGAACCAGTGGAGGGAAAGTGACATAGAGAAATAATGGAGAGAAAATAAAAGAAACTGTGAGAAGGCACAGAGAATTGTAGTGCATATGGGATATACTTTAAATTTACCAACAGTACAGAATGGATTGCCTTTCCCAGGGTTTTAAGGTTACCAAGATGAGTCATAGCAGTGATGCACACAGCGATGCACATTTAATTTGCAAATGTCTTCATAGCAACAAATACACTTGCATGAGCCATTGCAAAGACTTTAGCCTGATGTTGCTTTGTAATAAGATTTAGTTTCAGGGAATAACAAATGCAGCCCTGGTAAGGGGAAAAGCTTCAGCTTCAAGCCTGTGGGACTTGACTTATATCTGCAGACGGCCTCCAAAAATATTGCTGATACCTGACTTTTATGGAGCTGCTTAGGAAATGTAATTGAAAGCATTGCTGATGCAGATACCCATCCCTTGACTGTAATTAAAACTCATTCTACAGCACTGGAAATCAGATATTGCTTAAACAAATGGGCGATAGGAGTGCCCATTGATTTGCTGTCATACCTCTTCCAATGCATATCAATTTTGAAGAGTTATAATACTGAATGCTGAATAAAAAAATCACATATTGATTTAGGAGAATTTCTGTGGATCTATTACAAAATGCGGATAATTTGATCATCAAAAACATAACTTGTAAACACAGATCTGAAGAGGACTCATCACGTGTTACCTATGTGCTGTGCAAAATGTGTGCAGCACTGTGTAGTTATGCATGCGCTGGGGTGGTGTGTTTGAGGTCAAGAAGAGGAGAAATTAGATGCACCTGTGTATGAAGAAAGACAACAATGCAGACGATACTTTATTCAGAAGCAAGAAAAAATGCATTCAATGAGATATCAGATTTACATTTTATTCCATTGACACTGCACTAATATTAAAACAATGTGAAATGTGTGTACTACGTGCCATCCAGACAATTTAAAGCCTAACTATATTCATTTAGATGTACAGTTAGATTCATTCAAGCTTAAAACTCAAAATGTCAAATGAGAACACAATGACTCATTTTGTCCACATGAATTTACTATAAACAAATGACAGAAATCAAAGTTTGATGGTGCTTCATATTGACTGTGAGCAGTATTAATGACTAATAGTTTATATATGCAAAAATAAATTTTGCTTTCGCAATATGCTGCAAGAGTATACTCTATTATAGGCTGCATACTCACTGGAAAGTGATAACAAAATCATCTTTTGCCACAGGTCAAATTCTGTCACTATACATCGACAGATGATATTTTAATCTACAAGTACCCCATATTTTTTAATAAAACAGTTTCACTTGCATGTGATAGCTGGTGAATAAACAGTTAGTTTCAAGGGCTGAAAGCAAAGGAAGGATAGTTATCGATACATTCTTTCAGAAAGTGATTCAAAGGATTATGCTACAAACGTACTAACGGTATGTATAGTTTCAATTATCATAAATCAGGTCTCAGATAAAATTGGCAGGAAAAAAAGACACTATATTTCATTATTTCATTTTTTACAAAGCATATTCAACAAGATTAAGGTCACTGGAGAGCTTTTTGCTCCAGCATCATCGACAAAAAGCATTTTCTGACAATTTCATGATCTGATGTTTATTAAAAAGCAACAGTATACTTACAGTACTATACATAATATATGAATACAATCATCTTTACACATCTTTACACATTAAAAAATTTGTTGCACACAGTATATTGAGCAGAGCTACAATAAAGGCAACTGGCAAATTGAGCATACAGCACAATATCTAATCACAAGCAATTAAAAAAAAATATTACAATAGATGTACAATCTTGAATGCTTGGCCCACTGGATAAATGCGTAAGAGGAGAAATGATGAACCCATACCTAGCTTTGTGGCTAGTTTAGCTGTAGGCTAATTAAAGCTGAAATCCAAGTTTTTTTGCAAATTTGTCTTCGTGTATGGCAAGCAAAACTTTTGTAATGAAATTAATAAGTAGCATCATGTGTGCCATGTCAGTCAGGATGGGCAAAAAATATTTTCATTGTAAGGCAAGCTCTTTGAGTAAGCTAAAAATACTGAGTATGGAGAGCCTGTAACCTGACCCCATGAATAAAATAAATAATTATGACTGGGAAAAGCCCTGGATTCCAGCTTCAATCATACTCTGATAGCATCTTGGCACTTTGTCCTGTTCCAGGGTGTTAGATAGCATTAGCCTAACCCCACCAACACCCTGCCAGGGACAAGGTGAAAGGCCATGGACCAAATTCTCACTGTCTGTAGTTAAATCACTGGTTTTTATATAGTTAAATTGATTACAAAAGTGAAGATTGTTTGGGAGTCATGAAAGACATGACAGAAGTTTTGTTGAAAAAGTGCAGTTTAACATAAAAAGTGTCATGCTATCAATGGCAGACTCTTAAAAGACCCATCCCTGGCATTGTTCAAACTCTTAAAAACTCTTTCTCTTTTCAACAAAATTACTTTACTAGTTTTTCCATGAAAAAAAAAAAACCTTCATGCTTTAAATGGCTTAGATGTAACTCTACACCTTTGCCTTAGTATGCGCAGATCTATGAATGTGCAAATAATGTGCAATTACAATTGAAAATACATATTTTCATGAAACATCGTTTTTGTTATTGTTGTGTTATATGTGTATAAATTTCAACTTACCATGATATAAATCATACATTATTACAGAAATGTGCAATGACTATGAAAAAGCACTGCCTACAATCTTTGTCTGTTTGCTGATGGGTATACTTTTCTCCACCCGGTGGCAGTACATGTGTTATATGTTTGGCTTTTCGTGGTGGCCCCTGGTTGGCTCACACTGCACACCGAAAATAACTGGATCTGGGGTGCAAAAATTTATGCTCAAGCTATGTTACCAGATTGAGCGATTTTACACCACAGGGACTACAGGAACTGAGTACATCATCAATCATGTGGTGCTAATGTCAGATAAACTTTCGATCTCGATCCAATCACCAGCTCTTTCTAATGGCACACACAAATGTTTTGAAGACCACAGAAAGTCTCTGGAAAAAGGCATCTAGTGCATCAATCCTGATTTCTGTGAGTGTAAAAAGGAAGTAGCATTTTGAGAGCCATTAAGTGAAAACAATGCTCTATGACACACAGAGCACATTATATACATCACTATAGTAACGAATTTCCTCGCAAAACACATTAAAAACCGAAAAAAAAAAAAACACCATTTCACGACGACTGGGTCACAAGTGAGTCTGTGGTGCGCCAACAACAGATTAAAAACATGCTTTCCCTTTGTCACCAGCCAGAAGACAACCAAGGCATGCATTAACATGACTGAGCCATGTCAAATGTGAGAGTGCACATTTAGTGTTATAATGTGCTTTTAAAATCAAAATTTTGAGAATGAAGACCATAGTCAGTATGAGGAGAAGCCTTTCATGATTCCAAAATGTTGGTGGGTAACATATCTATATTAAATCCAGTGATTAAACCACAGACAGTGAGAATTTGGTCAATAGTGTTTTTCTTTCGTTCCTGGCAGGGGGTTGGTGAGGTTAGGCTAGCAACAGGCTAGCCATGGAAACTTAATGTCCTGGAACAGAGCTAATTAGCACTGTATGTTAATATGTCACACTGTGTTGTGCTGCGCAAACAGGCTGAAGTGTCTTCTTCGCTGGTTATGCGGATCTATATTTCAACAGAAGGATCCACTGTGATATAGACAACTTGCTCTCCATACATTCAGAAGTCTCTCGGACTCAGCAGGGAGAGAGGAGACAGTAGGCTGCTCTATGTTAAGTTAATGATCCAACAAAAAGTAAACTACAAGAGAAGAGAAGACTAAAAGGAAAGAGCTGAGGAGCTCAGTGGGAGGAGAGGAAATTAGGGAGGAAAGTGAAGACAGGCAAGAGGAGAGAGGTGGTACTGTAACACACAAAACAGCCCAAAACAGCATGTAGCCAACAGCTCAATCAGAGAGTGTGGCATTAATGCATCTAAGGTATTAAGTGTTTGACCCCTGCTGGATCCATGCTGCAGATTGATGAGCACTACAGTCAGTGCCGAACACGACTTGGATTACTCTTTCTGTTGAGCAATGTTTTTTTGTGCTAAAGTCTGGAGTATCTGAGCTTTCAGGGGTCAGTGCTGGTCAAGAAAGCAACAGCAAAAAAATCTGATTAGTTCCCGTGCAGTCCAGCGACCCCTATGACTCCACATTTCCTGCAAGTCAGGGTGCCCTTGTACAACCAAAAATAAAATTTAGGTAGTCAGGAAAAACGCCAGGAGGAGAAGGGAAAGGAGAACCTTGTTAAAACATCAAACAGTAACAGAAAAAAAACCCTGAATTCTGCAAACGACAACATTGAATGCATTTATATATATTCATTTGCACACACACACACACACACACACACACACACACACACACACACACACACACACACAGTAACACAGTGATGGTTCAATTGTGTTTGATATTTTTGGAATCAGTTTACAGTTACTTTTCTAATAAAACAATGTGTCGCTTAAGCATGGGACTTCACTGGAGTTATGGCAAATTTAGCAGATCACAAATCACATCAAACAAGCGATCAAAGTCATTCTCGCCTGCTTGCTTTCATATGTGCAGCAGGCCGGATCAGTAAAGTGCTAAGGAGAGAGCGGTGACAGAGGTGGGCGGATTGTCAAAGAGATTATTCATGATCATTTAGAAACCAGGAAAAATCTGCTTTCTCTCCCGATCATGTTGTTAGATTTTGAAAGGATTTTATAGGATTTTCAGCAGAGAGAATACAGTAAAATATGTGAGATGAGGTGAGTCTGGTTGAGGTTGGTCTCGACCAGTCTGCCTCCTGTCTGCTAAAATTAGCAAGCAATTTCATTTCACACAACCTGTAGGCAAATCCATACAGTAAAACACGGAAACTCCTCACCACGTTGCATCATGTAACTTGATAAACTGGAATCACTTCCAAGTGCGACTGACACTGCTATGACTGTAACTAAGAATAATCCATATACCACTTATGATATTTAACCCGAAAACCATAGGGCAATAAAAAAGAACACCACATGGATGAACACACAGACAGATGGAGCACAGTGAGGAAGTTATAGAGTGCTATAGGTTGAATCATCAAGTGGGATGATAATCTCTTTCTGTAAGCCCGAGATGTACCAAGAGTGTCAGATAGAAACTTTTTGTTAATATAAAATAATAGGCAAAACTGATCAGTATGATTTGGCGTCTCGTTCTCAGTGATAAAACATATATAATATTGCACAGCTTCCTTAAAACATAATAATTCAGTAAAGCACAGCATGAGCACTTCTAACACACTCGCCCTGATTCATGATTCAATGCAGCCCATTCTTCGGTCAGCATGGTTGTATGGTAATGATGCTGGATTTTTTGTTTCAACCAGCAGAAACAAGAGAGAAAGGCCTTTCATTTTACTCAGTTTCACTTTCTCTATTCCAATTTTCCTTTCAGCGACAGCAGGAGTCTTGTACGGAGATCAACAGCCATGCAGTAACTTGTTATGCCAGTTGGCAGGTGAATCCCCTGACCGGACGCAGAGCTGCGGTTAAGCATGAGACACATTGTGTAAATGGTGTGTTGTTGCCCTGTCTTAGTCACGTCCTGGTTTGTGTGTGTGTGTGTGTGTGTGTGCGGCTGTGTGGGTGTGCGTCAGAGCCCTGTGGTGACCTGCGTGAGCTCTGAGTTGAGGTCATCGTTGGCAACACCGCCACATGAGCGAGAGTCCAGCGATGACCCCTCCAAGGCTAGTCATACCTATAGAGAGGAAAGAGAGAAAGAAAGAGAGAGAGAGAGAGAGAGAGAGAGAGAGAGAGAGAGAGAGAGAGAGTGTCACTCTAAATTCCATTAAAGCGCTTGTATAATGCTGCAATAAGGTGTATTTTCCTGATACTACTACTCATTTTCCCACCCCAGCTAGCCCACAGTGAGGAAATTTAAACTGATAAGTGTGTATGTGTGTGTGTGCACACACATACACATCCTCTACCTGTTGATTGGTCCTATCTCCTGAGTGAGCACTGTTGTGTTCACGCTGCGGGAGGTTGCGGCCAGCGACTCCGGCGCGCGATGAATTTTGCAGCTCCAGCACAGAGGGGCTCGGCGTGCAGAATTCACGGAAACAACGCTTGAAGTTCTCATCCAAGAAGGCATACAGAACTGGGTTCAGACTACTGCAGAGGGGAAAAAAGCATTTTATTGAAACACCAAAACAACCTTGATTTATTTTGCTAGATCCTATCTGAAAGGAGCAGTATATACTCTGTGTAATGGGAAAATTCTGAGTCAATCTGATAATTTATTGTAGAATAACATGGTCCCCCAAATGAGAAAATTATCATAAAAAACTCACTGCTGTCACCCTTATTTATTAAAAAAAAACAAAAAACTGGTGTATCCCTCAAATAATACTAGCCATTATCTGATGAAAACATGATAAAAGTTAAACTAGCATGTCCACTTTGTGCTGTAGTCACATAAACTTTTCCTGATAGAAAAATCAGTTCAAATCAAATGATGTTCAAATTATTCATGCATGTCATTTGCAACTCAGACAATGTGCTGGGGAGGTGGGTGATGACCAGCGTACACATCTGTATGAAGCTGCTGCTGCATGCCTACCTGTTGGTGTAGCCCAGAGCGATGCAGAAGTGCCAGGTGACAGTGTGCAGCAGTGAGCTGGGGATGGTGACCAAGGCCGTGATGATGACAAAGATGTGGATGGGTGTCCAGCAGACAATGAAGATGGCCACCACCACCAGGACCATGCGGGTGATCCGACGCAAGTTCCTGTCTTTCTCCTGGGGTACAGAGATGCAACATATGTGTGTGTGTGTGTGTGTGTGTGTGTGTGTGTGTGTGTATGTGTGTGAAGACAAGTGTGGAAGTGTGAAAAGGGAAAGGTGGTATGCCAAATGGAGCGTGATGAAAGGAGTACAAGGCAGGTGGTGGAGGAGAGCGTAACGAAGGTCATGGGGGAAAGCAGAAGAGCGAGAGGTGGAGAAGACAGAGGTGAAGGAGATGAGGTGGAGGAACGTGGAGGGTGAGGAAAAAAGAAAAGAGTAGGAGGACAGGGAGAAGGTGGAGACAACAGGGTATGGATGAGGAGAAGAGTGAGGTGAAGAACAAGGCAGGGACAAAAAGGGAAGAAGAAGAGGAGGTGAAATCAGTGTGGAGGGTTATCAGAAAGCACAGGACGAGGTAAGAATAGGAACAAATCATATCCACTGTGAAACAACAGGAATTGATTTGCTATTTACATGCAAAAATTTTCAGTTTTTTATAGCCAAGGTGTATCTGTTCTCAGCTCTTTAGAGGGAAACTGTTCAGATTAATTTTTCCTAATTGCCTCCTTTGGAAATCAATTCCTCTCTTGAAATGTACAGTGTTTGCATGCTTGCTCAAGACAGCCTTCTGCTGTGCCTGTTTTATTGTGAGATGAAATCCATCACTTATTCTGTAAACAAGGGCCCATAGGTAGACCCATGCTTACTGAATGTAGCCAAAGACTTGCATTTTCCTATTATAACTCCTGTTAAACTGATTAGCCCCTTAGGGACAACATTTCAAATATAAAATGTGGAATGAAAGTTAAATTTGTTCCTACCTTGGAGCCAGAGAGCATACGCACACTCTTGAGCCGCAGGATCATGAGGCCATAGCAGACGGTGATGATAAGGACAGGTATGATAAAAGCAAAGATGAAAACGCAGATCTTCAGCAGGGTCTCCCAGTACCAGGTTGGGTGGGGGAAAGTCAGCGTGCAGTCAACACCAGGGGCTGAGTACGTCGGGGAGAAATACATGTGCACACATATAAGTTAATCCCTTGCAATATCGATGACTAGGTTTTTCTGTCAACTCTGTTTTCACACAAGCTCGATTCCCATTACTGCAGCAGCTCCAGGAGATACAACTTCCTGTGTCAGGATGGTAAAATGTGTTTTATCTGGCCCATCCTTAGTCACCTGGCAACCAAATACACTTTATTTCTATCTCTAGCTCTTTTTTTCTGTTTGTCCATTCTTTGAGAATAAATGGTCATCAGTGTTTCCCACTGCTTTGCCTCTACCACTGTTTCAGCATCCAGGACCAGAGGAGATGTGTGACTGCTGGTCCACAGCTTTCATAAACTGTCCTGCAATCCTTTGAGAAGCTGACAACAACACACTACACAAAAAATCAACTTGTTTCCAGAATTTTCTTGAATCAAGTGTGTCATTTCCTGATACTAGTGTGATAATCAACTTTATTCTAACTTGTTTGAATATATTTATACTTCTTCTCTGGAAAAATTCCTGAAATAAGCGAAAATGCATTGAAAACAACTGGTATTATCAGATTTTTGTCACTTGTTGTTAGAAATATAAGGTTTTTGACACTGAATATGAGACTAAATGACTTGTTAAGTTGAAGATTTTTGCAGTGCAAAAAAAAACAACAAAAAAAAAAACGGCAGTGTCTGCATGACGGTAGCAACAAGTCTCCCATCATTCTCACTCTCCCAAACCCGAGAGCAGGAATCACACCTCAGTAATTTCACTGGCATTGTCCCTTCTATTATCACAGCAATTATAGAGAGTGGCCCTGTCAGACCTGTTTGCACAGCTAGTCCCTTGGCTAACCTGACATCCACAGTCACCTAGCATATACCTATTTATCTGCATGTATTACACTCTTTTTGCACACAATTACACAGATAAAAACTCTTGTCTCCTTTTATGGAGGCTACTGGATCACGTAAGTATCATTTAAAGCTGAAAAGCTGTGGTTTAATCTCTGTTCAACAAGCTTTTACAAGCCCAAGCTCAACTGAACATTGATAACAAACTTTCAATACTCCACTGGATTCAGGTTTTTAGTGTGTGTCAAAAAATACAGGTCAAATTATGACTCTAACATATTCACAGGTCTTTTTATATGAGGTCCACATGCATTTCCAGAGCAGCAGCGTAGTAATATTTGTTAGTGTGAGTGTGTGTGTGTGTGTGTGTATGTTGCTGCACATGTGCGCTCAGGTCTTACGGGTGTGATCATCGGCGACGGTGGAGGCCATGAACATGACAGGCAAGCCGAAGGCCGAGGAGAGGATCCAGTTGCAGACGTTGACGATCTTAGCGTTGCGTGGCGTTCTGAAGTCCAGAGCTTTGACCGGGTGGCACACAGCGATGTAGCGGTCGATGCTCATGGTGGTGAGGGTGAAGATGGAGGTGAACATGTTGTAGTAGTCAATGGACATCACCAGCTTGCATAACACATCCCCGAACGGCCAAGTCCCCATCAGGTAGTTGACGCTCTGGAACGGCAGCGTGCTGGTAACCAAGGCGTCGGCCAGTGCCAGGTTGAAGATGTAGATGTTGGTAGCTGTCTTCATTTTAGTGTATCTGAAGGAGACAAATAGTGGTTAGAGATTGAGATTTGCCTTTTAAAACTTTTCATTTAGGACCCAATGCAGAGTTTGAGCTCAGCGTGATGCAGTGGTCATGAGTTATAGTGACAGATACAGCTTCAGCATGTCCATGTTTGCACACTCTTCTGTTTAAGTATTCAAAACCATACAATATGTTTCTTGCTGCCATTGGTTTCCTCATGTAAAACAACAACAACAAATCAATATTCTCACAAACACTGAATACATTACAAGACTTGAGGGAAATACATTAAATGAGATGAATATTTAAAATAAATTTGACAGGTCACCAGTACTAAGTAATCAAGATGTGTGTGTGTGTGTGTGTGTGTGTGTGTGTGTGTGTGTGTGCTGCTATAGCCTCAAGGTTTTTTAAAGGATCAATAAAGTAATAAACCATTCAAAGGTCACAGATAAGGTGGCAAGTAATCATTTAAATGTGCTGGCTTTGACACATGGCCTCTGCGTCCAGTGTTTTTACATGGAAAAGCCCTCGAGCATTGTGTTGACAGACAATGATACACAAAAATATGCACAATGTGTTATTACAGGCTCAAACTAAGCCGCTGACTCTGAACACGGGACCGTCATGCTGAGCTGAAAATTCTCCGAAATTTCTGGATTAAAGGTTCGTGAAATGGCAAAAGTCCATGGCACATGCACAAGCAAACCCCCGGCCAATTTCACCCGCTTCCACAAGTCTAAAGAGGTAAAAAGCACGACTCCTGATCTGCAGCGGGGCCGTGTGTCTGCTGTGTCCGAGGGGAGCCCAAGATAAACATGCAAACACACTTTGCACAATTAAAGGCTTTGATAGCAGATCCCACATATTCCTTTTATGAAAGAACAAAGGCAAGGAAGAGGAGTAGCGGTTCAAAGAAAACAGATAGTGGAGTGTTTACAGAATATAGAGGAGAGACTATGAACCCATTAGAACAGAGAGCGCAGAAGAATGAAATGGTCCTGCTGTTTATAGTGGCTGTCAGCAAGGAAATACAAGATGTTTATCCTTCTGTGTGGACTTGGCAGAGTAAAGCTCGACCACGTCAAAAAGATAGATAGAGAGAGTATTTTTTGTCTGCCAAATGGGAAATTCTCTTCCTAGCTCTGATAAAACAAGACAGCAATACAACACATCACACACTCTGCAACAATAAACTGCACACAGGGATTGCGAATTATAACATAACAGAATCACAAAAAATCAACTCCAAATTGAGGCAGAGATTTAAAATGATGATTTCCCCTTGGAAGCTGAAACACATCACCCAGAGAACCAACTTCCAAATGCTGAAATATGTATAGAACTATGTAAATTTAATGCTGCTTAAAATGGAAAGACATTTCTGGGTAATATTCCCCCTCAGTGGCCTCACATTGTTCAGGAGAAAATCTAGTGACACCACATGAATATATATCTAAGTGAAAAAAGAGCGAAAAGTTCAGACACAGCCTGCAGCTTCTAACCATGTCTCTGAATGTTTGAATGTTTTGAGTGATATATGGCATTTTGTTTAGGGCAAATTTGCTTTTCTTAATGTTATATGTGGGTGGGATTTCAACAGCTCAACTACCTGTGAGCTAAAAGGTACAGAGAAATAGCGATATACCAGGACGGTATGCTGAACATCAGTACTATAATTATTTTCTGTTCTTTCTTTGTGTTCATCGTCCTTCTGGCAATCACAAAATGCATTGGAACAATTTTCGTTGTTGACGGACCATGTTAATAATAATCAAAGCAGTCATAATCAACCATAATCCAATTTAACTCAGTCATACAAACACATCAGAGCATTTAAAATTTATAAAATTTATGAAGCTGCATTAAGATTTTAATTGCCAGCCAGTTTGAGTCATTGTGTGGCTTAACGAGGCTTAAATGACACTCATCATTTACCTCTTTATTTTTTAAACACTGCAACCTACAAACTCATAAATTATTAAGGCGGTGAAACACCTTAGGCTTAAACAGACGTCAATTCATGGCCCTGTCAGAGTTTCCTCTTGAGCGTTTCCTTGTAGCAGCAACACGGTCAATATGATGTCTTTTCAGTGCCACTGAAGCAAAATAATCACCATAGAAACATCATCGTCATTATTGGTACATTGATCCGTTTTGTGGTTTTCCAATGCAAATCAAGCCATTTTATTGTTCAGAACATACAAAGGGGCGAATCGATCTTTCTCTTTGACTGCGGTGCAACACGGAGTGGACATTACATGTACAGTGAAGACAAAATGTGCACATTATGAAATATACACGTCACAACACATACAAGATAAGCAGAGTAATTATGAATACAAGTAGGCCTTATACTGTTAATATGAGTATGCAATTATACAAAGCAGTAAAAGAGAGTTGATTAATGTATGGTGATTAAAGGGCTGGTGCATCTGGTTATTAAGTGGGGGTGTGAGACACATTTACTGTATTAAAAATAACAATAATAAACAAAATAAATAAAACCTTAAACTTCCCAGTCACTTGCAGATCTATAGAAGTTTTGAATTAGTTTTCAAGGGCATCCCCTGCAATATACATTAGAGAAATAAATATGAAGCTATAGCCAGAAATGATATAATTCTGCCTGTGGGGAAAAACATCAAGGCAGTTAATAGTCACCCTTGTTAATTCTGCACCCACGATAATCAGAGTGTAACATTTATTTTTATTTCATTTAGATGATCATTATATTGTCTTCAGACACCGGGATTGAATTCATTTCCAAAGTCCATCACTGGTCGTATTCACTCAAACCTTTATTTGTGTGCGCTGACAGAGGCACCCTCATTTAAAATGCAGCCGAGGATAATATTAAATACAATCAAAACAAAGTCAATCAATTTAAGAAAGTAAATGGTTTGTACATAATTTAAGGAATACATTCCAGTTCCTGCAGATTTGATTTCAAATGTCTAAATGAGTTTACCGTCGCAAAGTTACTGATTTCTAAAGGCCTGTGCAGTTTTTTCCATGTTGGTGAGGTAAAATCAATAAAATCAGTCTCTCCCAAATTGAAATTAGTCTGTGGAACATGGTGTAAAAGCCATGCTTGATAGGTTTCAACATTATAGAATAACATCGATTAAATGTAGTAGTTTATTGATAACTGCTTTGTTGATCATGTCTTGTTGCATCTCTTTCATCTAAATACAGTTTAGATGTTTCACTACAACAAGATTGTGGTAATATCAAGGCAGTGCGTGTAATGAAGTACCTGTCTGCCCACGCACGCACGCCCACACACACACACACACACACACACACACACACACACACACCACTACCACTACCTCCCCACAGGGTCTTCATAAGCCCAGCTGTCATTCTAGCACCAATGTAATTCACTCCTGTTTGTTTTAGCACTCTCCACAATAATCCCAAATCCTCTTAACAACCAGGGAGGACAGTTAGTTCATTAAATTCTGATTAACTTCAACACTGACAGCCTACCACTATCATCTCAGGGTTTATTTGCACCGGGATCAACAAGACACCTCAACGTGCCGTAAAACACGTCACCATATAATCTGAACTGATGGTAATTTCCAATGTCCCCTAATTGACTTTGAGACTGTCATTAATCAGTGATAGCGGCTGGCTCTCCTGTGTGTTGTATTTGAGGGCTTACGACTGTTCCAGGCCTCCGTGCTGCGGTATGGGGCCAAATGGCCTTGTCCCATCTAAAACAATTCAACAGGACTGCAGAGTTGGTGTTGTTGTTGTTGTTGTTTTATTTACAGTGTCAATCTAATATGTGCCCTTTAGGTTCTGTCACACTGATCACCCATTTATTGTTGACATGTTTGTTTTACACTGTATGGCACAGAGGGCACAACTGCAAGGCACTATTAGCCTTTTGACAGGAATGTGAACTCAGTTATTATTATTCTTAACCATATAAAGCCTGAACTATGAAAGAATTGGCAGAAAATTCTATTTTTTTTTTTTTTAATTGAACCCTTTATTTAGTCCTATAACAAAATATACATAAAAAAAGAAAAATCAAAAAATGTTATTACACGACCTTTCTGGTGTATGATATATGATATGTACTTGAAGTGCCAATGGTATGGTCCAGGGTGAACAGGGGAAGTGTTCAAAGGTATACAACAGTATTTTGGTCATTTTGATTAAACTGAAAACAAAAAACGGAATTGAAAATGTGTATCATATATGATACAAATGGCTTTATAGGGTTAAGTACTTTCTTCTTCATCCACCAAAATCTTTCAGTTCTTAAAAGTCAACAAACATAATAAAATTATTTGATCGCTGCACTCTTGACTCTGACAGGAATTTCTCTTAAATAACAACATGGGCTATTCAATTAACTGTCTGCGTTTTGGGGGTTTCAAGTTTGTTGACTATTTTCTGCTTGAATGACCATATCTTTTAAAGTGGAAATATGTTCATTTCAATATTTTTTGTTTTGCCAACATCTTTGGTGATAACTGGTTATGTCTGTCTTGCCGTGTCCAAAACACTGCACTATATATTTAAGTTGCACATTATCACTTTAAAGTGTTCTACTTATAAAACATGTAAGCAAAGACTTTCAGAAGGCTAATGTTTTTCAGTAAACCTCATTTTCATACCAGCAATCGTTTCCTAAGTGTCAGTCACAAGTAAAAATGGATCTTCTATGGGCTCATTTTAGGAGAAAAAAAATCGTTTTCCAATAAACTTCAAGCACCCTTCATTCGGTATTAATGCAAGGAAAGAACATCACCTCATTAAATGTCAGTAAACAAACAACAAATAAAAATCTTTACAGTGGACAGACGATAAATGAGTCGACCATATAAAGTGTGAGAAAATGAAAGCTGGGGAGAGAGCGGAGCCACGGAGAAAACGGAATAATTGACCATCTGCAAAGATAAAAACTTTATTCCTTTCCGTCTGTGAGCAAACTCTCAACAGTAGCAATCGCTCCATCTGCCTCTAAACTATCTTGACTCAGACTTTCCTCGATTGCTGGTGCACAGTGGCGGCGAATAAAAGACAGTAATGGACTTCAAAACAGTCCCTTCAATGACATCATGTATAATTCACAGCTTTCTGTCAATCCATTAGCTGTGGCTCCCACCTGGGGAGGCAGATGCCCTCTCATTTCTCCCGCTTCTCATCTGTCTTTATTTTTTCCCTTTAATGAGAAAAGCCGATTTGAAAATAATGGTGAATTATCCCTGAGACGTTCCTCATCATATGGGCTCCCCATGGAGAAAAAAGAGAGGCGGAGTGGATGAGTGCTAATATTACAGATTATATCCCAATATGCATTATTCAAATAACCAAATTACTTGACACGTATGCGGGTCACAAGTAATTATGTCAGTAAAGCAGCGCTAATTTCCGCAGTTGGAATACATTTCCATAAATAGAAAAATACAGCTCAAAGACAGAAATGGACACCTGAGGATTGGTTGTTTTAATAAGCACAAACTCAATGGAGCTTAGTATGGCCATTTTGTAGATGTGGTAACTGTGCAAAAAAAAAAAAAGTGTTATCTGCTGGACTTTAAACTCCAATTATTCTGTGTAAACACTGTATCACTGTTTGCTAAAAGAAAATGATAATAACCTCGAGCTCGACTCCCCACTGCGCTCATCCATCGTTGATATTTTGTGTTATAGATCAGTAGAGCCTAGCAGCATCAATTTAATTGGTCATTAACCTTTGGAAAAGGGCTGGTTTCCTGTTTTTGGGACTCTGTGATGTTGATTAAAAGAAAACATGGAGTGGTCTCGTGGATAGTACGAACCGGTGAAGTAAAAATGAGCACAAAAGTATAAAAGAACATATTTCAGCTAGTTTTATGTCTGTTGTGGATTAAGATGTTGTTTGCATGTTTCTCCTCGTGGCATAAGTAACTCCTCAACGTCCATTCCTACTACGACTACTGTCACTTTATTTTAATTTTTTAGGTGCCCTATAGTGAAACAACGGTGAAACAATTCCTGATGATTGTACATTTTTAAAGCTTTCCTCCTGTCCAGTTGTATTTTATATCTTGTACATTTTTTTATGGACCTTGTACTTAGCCTTGATAAGTGGTAAGTGCTCTATCAAGTGAGCGACAGTGGTGAACCTTATGTCTTGTGCTTTTTAGGCCTTGACACTCCTGTGAAAGAGATTTTTAATGTGAGCAAGGTATTTCCTGCTCAAACAAAGCTTAAAACAAGTAAAAGAGGAATTTTTCATGACAAAAACCCACTGCTTATACGGTCTCGATGTCAGTATGTGATGTGTTACCATGTTTGTTGGCGGTAACGCTGCACCATTATCACCAAGAAAACTGGAATTTACAGTCATCCTGATTCTGATGTTTTATCCATCCACATTTTAATTACACAGATCATTGCGTTTCATGCATGCTTGCTCCTAAATGGAGCGGAAAGACCTGTGGTACTGCATTTACATCACAAGACACTAAAACCCTCCTGAAAACATGAGTCGTTGACTGACATCAGCACACGTGGGACGGTGACACAAGAATGAAAATGCAAATATCAGAGTCCTATGGAAACCAGCATCACGACAAAGCCTGGCAGCAGGGTGCGTCCTTGTTGAAAAGACGACAAACGCTTGAAGGCATTCAAAGCGGCCTGAATATCAATTTCACTCAATTAAAAGAAAGGCAACTGTCTGCTGCTGTATGTATAGACTGAGCTTCACCATGGCAACAAACATGACCATGCAGTGGGGAATCAGATGTTTGAAGAGGGAATTCCCTCGCGTGATTCTCATACAATCAACATGATGATGATACATCTCTGCACTGAAAATGAACACTCACTGTAATATTGTAACACTTGGGATCACACTACCTTATAATCTGTCTGTGTGAACAAGCTGAGATTTACAGAGGCAGACAAAAGAAAGTGGACAAAAATATTTCAACTTCAGACAAGGTGGCACACGGGTGCTATAATACTTAGAGTGTGTTTTACAATTTATTTGGTGTCTTTTGATATCTCTATATCCATAAGTCTCACATACCCTGTGTTCTTGCATCCCTCCATTGGCTTCCTGTGAAATTCAGAATACTTTCCAAGATTCTGTTACTTATAAAGCATGCTGTTTCTCCAAGTTACATCTGAATCTACTACTTGTCCATCATCTTTTATCCAACTCCAACTCCAACTATAAAAAAGGTGACCACAAGCCTCTGGAATCATCTTCCCCAATCTATTAGATTTCCTGAATCTCTAGAGTGTTTTAAGTGGCTTTGAAAACTCGCACAGGCATCTGCAGCATTATGTTTCCATGGGTTTCTATTTTTACCAGTTTGTTTTAATTTGGCCCGTTTCCCATTGTGCCTTGTTTTATATTGTACTGTGCTGTATTGTATTTATTTGTTCATTCATATTTTTCTTGTTTGTGTGAGTGTGTGTAAAGCATTTTTACTGTGTTTTAAAAAGTGCTATAATAAAGCTTTATTTACTATATGTTCCCTCAGTCCCACTAGCTAACACTGCATAATGAGCTCACTGTCAACCCTGTTTATACTAACTGTAATGTGTAATTTATTTTAGATTAGCTGCAGTGATAGATGTAAAATGAATGAAAAACTCATAAAGAAGAGATGAAAATTCTAATTTGCGCAAGTGAGGAAAAAAAAAAAAAAACAGGTGCTTATAAAAACATTATTGGACTGGGATTTATACTGAGGTCTCCAGAGGTGCAGTCGGTACCTGCTCATTGTTGGTTGACCTCAACTAAACATCTCCTTAGCAGCGTTGTTGTCTTGCCAGGGTGTTGTCTGTGCTCACTGTCAGGTTTCTGGCTCTGATTGTTGCTGAAAACTTGTCTGATAACTGTGCAATCCTCACAGGCTGGCCGGTCGGTCTTACTCTACAAGTACCAGGCGCTGACTGCATATCTCAACAAGCTCAAAGTATACACTACCAGTCATTTTCATGGGTTGTGTTTGAAAGCGAGCAAAGTAAACTATATTATTCATCATTAGCTTGCGAAGCTTGCCAGTTTTTTGCGTAGCCTAGTGCATGATTCATGGACAGCACTGTGCGTAACTAGGGGCAGATGAACCATAAGTCTTGGTTGCAGAGACAAAGGCTGCTCATGTGCACAGAGACAGCTGCATGCCTCTGGCTTCAACCATTAACACTGTCCATGCACACTGTGAGGAGCAGGATGGATTAGGGTGCATGTGTGTCACTGCGTACGGGTATGTTTACTTGGTTTACTTGTAATGTGGCTCCTGTGTGTAAGTCTGATGGCAGCACCAGCACCAGTGTCAACATTTTCCTGCACTTTGTAACTTAATAATGGTATAATATCTTTATGAACAGTAAAATGGTATCCTTTCTTATTCTCATAATTATTATTAGTAATGTTTGAAACACATTGTTCTTATTCTCGTTTGGGAAAAAAAGAAACTTATCCAGAAATGACTGTCGGAAATCTTCTTAAAAATGTCCCTCAGACTTGGCTTTGACATTGTGCAGACATCTGCACCCACACATTTTGATTTTGTGATGAAGAAGTTTCCCAGTGAGGATCATTAAAGTTTTATTCAGCCTGGCTCTAAAAGGTACAAATGACCTGTAAAATATATCCTTAAAGGTTAAGACATTGATATACGCTTTACTTAATGTAAGTTGTAAATGACACCTGTAAAGGGTAATGTGTCAAGTAAGTGATAAGTTGAGCCACTGATATAAGATGAAAGGTGCTTCATAATTAGGGGCCGGGCAGCCTAAGCAGCCAGGTCCCTCTTGCATTCCTGCATGTTCTTCTTCTTCTTCTTCTTTCTTTGTTCCAAGGAAGTCCTACTTCCCATGTGCGAAAACTCACCAAATTTTGCACAAAGGTCTACTCCCATGCCAGATTACCTCAGCTGCAAACACAAGCCAATTGTCCTGATGGTGGCGCTACAGCAAGCCTCTAAATTTCAAAACTTTGAAAATTTATAATAAATCAACCATATGTGCTACAGCTTTGCAGCTTTCACCAAAATGTAGCCCCAATATCGAAGAAATCTTTGTACACTTTACACTTAAACATCAGTTTTCACTTATGGAGCAAATCAATCATTGTTAAAAACAAATTACCAACATCTCCATGCTGTCTAGATGCAATATGTGCATTTTCAGTTTTTTGTCTTGATGACTGATTTTTTTTTTTTTTTTTTTTTTTACAGTTGTTTGAAATCTGCCTTTCCATGCATAGGCGGCTGCTGTCATGTGACTGGCTTAGTCAATTTGTGAAGCCTCACATGAACTGATACTTGCCAGTTAGCTCAATGAGATAGAGCATTGTCCTTCATGCCAGAAATTGTGAGTTCAAGTCTCAACTGATACAAAATTCACTTCAGAACACCTCCCTTCTTTTCATCTTCCTATTCTCCACTTGTTGCTCAGAATTGCCCAAAATTGCCCGGCCCTGACCATTGCTGCGTAGCAGCTATAATTCATGATTGTAAAGCACTGGGTTTGTACCATGGAAAGGGAGTACGGCATGTGATCGTGTCACCATTGATTGGCAGTGGCAGTATGTCCAGAGGAGCGTGGTGACATAAGAATCTGTTACATTCTGTCCTCCATCCAGAGAAAAGCACAACACACATTTCTTTAACACGTTCCAGCCTGAGGTCTGTAGAGAAGACAAGCTGCACAGAAAGGAACAAATAGCAGAAGGCATGGCTTTTATTTGTGCTAGGTAACAGAAGCTGTTTTATTTTTCTCCTTGTTATGACATTAGGTACGAATTACATTATTATTGAGTTTTTATATGCCTTTATTGTTAATCCTCTCCGCAAACCAAATTTCCCTTACGGCAGAACATGAATTTAAGAGAATTTAAATTTGTTTTTGGAAAAACATACTTGGAAGTCATTCATGTAAATGGAAATCAGAACAAGGTACTGATATGAGGTTAGTATCACCATTTTGGCTCTGGGAACATGTGTCAGCAGAAACAGATCTCAAGCCTTAAACGCAGTTTAAATGGCCCCACAGAAACACTGTGAGGTCTTTTTTTTCTACTTCTTTTTTTTCCATGAGCAGTAGGGGAGAGTGGGGTAATTTGTGCCAAGGGGCAAGTAGTGCCACCCCTGTTATCTAGAAAACCATAGAAGAAGTTGGTCATGTGACCACATATTTTTGAAGAGGCATCCATTTCACTCATCCTGCAAAGAAGGGAGACACATGGCTTGAGGGGTAAGCACATTTCTGTTCAAAAAACATTTTTTTGCCCTCCAAAGTAAAATTTCTATGATCAAGGTTTTTTGATTGCTGTATTTGAACAATTATAGAAAACTTTGAAAACAGTTCACACAGGTTTTAGTACTTTAGTAAGCTACACCATGAGTCTATCCAGTTAGCATGATGTTAGCTCAAAACAGCTGGGGGATGCATTTTTTTCAAAATGGTGGGCTTGGGGTAATTTGTGCCAAAGGGCCTGGGGTAAATTGTGCCAGTGGAACAACTTGTGATTATATACTATATATTACGTTATTGTATTTTACTGTTATTGTACATTGTCTTCTTACCTTTGATCATTAAAACTGTTCAGATTCAGATAAAGATGATTTGCAGGTGCTCATTTTTGAATTTTTATTTTGTTCTGGGTATGTGTTCATGTGGTGCTAGGCCTTGTTATAGAAAAGTGGCCTGTGATCTTGTTAAAATAATAAATAAATGTTAAATAAATAATTTTGTATTGAATTTGTTTTGCTTTTATATAGCATTATCATTTGGGAGATTAAAATTATCTGTTTTACTTCAGTTATCAATGGCACAATTTACCCCAGTATATTCTCTCTTATGGCACAATTTACCCCGCACCGGGGGCAAGTTGTGCCACAAAACCACTTTTTTTTAAAAAGCTATATTTCTCAAAGAGTTTATATAAGATCCAAAGTGATTGTTCCCAGGGATGCACAACATCCTAAACTATATGTGCATATTTTAGTTGGAGGCATTACTGTAATCCCCTCGTTTTAAAGGCACTTTAAGTAAAAACTGGCACTACTTACCCCACTCTCCCCTATATTCCAACACTGACACAAGACTACTGGAGCTGCTTTAGATGCAACATGTCACTTATTAATGCTACCGAAGCCAAAGAATGCTTAGTGCCAGATACAAGCTAATACATCAGTACTGACAGAATGGAAAAGGGCAACGGAAATTATGGTAATTTTATGTAGGGAAGTAGGTGATCATAAACAGGTTCATATACAGTCCCACAGCATGGTCCTTTCAGAATATGCAAAAGAGGACTGAAAGAGTTGTGTGAAATACTGTAGCTTAAAGGGATATTTCACCCATAATGCATCATATTTGTATGAAGTGCTCACTGAGTGCTGCCTCCAATCTTCAACAAAGAAAGCTTTACTCAAAAGCCTTCGAGCTAAACTTGTATTCCAAAAAAGGCCAGCCGTCACTGATGCAATGGAAAAAATTTGGTCGGTAATTCTACAATTTTACAAAAGCTCATACAAAGACCACTTCCGCAAAATCCTCTCATGCTGGATCGTCAGCTCGCTTCTCTCGCTGACCTCAAGAAACTCTTGCGCTGACGTAGTGGCATCAGTGAATCTGCACAGCTGCTGCATTGGCAAGGGCAACCACCCAGAAATACAGCAACTCGGCACGAATCAAAGCCTCGAGCCCATTCTACTCAGTCCTATTTCTATGGTTGCAACATTAAACTTTCACAGAGTTTTTCACATTTTTGAACACGAGTGGGAGTGAACTGGAATGGGTTATACCTGACGACAGACAGAATCAATAACAGCTGCTGACAGCAAACAGAACTATATGGTTCTTTAAGCTGATTTTTGCGACAGTACTTTTTCTTTAGTGAAATACCAGCCAGCTAGCAGCGTTTCTGTTTCGGGGGTGGGGGGTTAGTGCACTTTCCATCACTGATTGATGGAATTCCTGGCTTTAGAGAAACATTGACCAGATAGGCAGACATGCAGGCAGCAAGCACTTAATGGCTTTTCAGTCATCAGAAAGCATTTCCATCTCTGAACAGGCCACTTCATTAAGCAGCACTCCCTCCTCCTTCCTGTCATTAGAAACACTGAGTGTTGTCATGGAAACTCTGGCTAGGTGATAAAATGATTATTATCTTGAACTTTTGGGTTTGAGATGAAATTAAGCGAAATTGCATGGAGTGCGTGTGTGTGTGTGTGTGTGTGTGTGTGTGTGTGTGTGTGTGTGAATGTGTGTGTGTGTGTGTGTGTGTGTGTGTGTGTGTGTGTAAGCACAGATACAGTATGTGTGCTTGAGAGACAATCAGAAAGAGGATTAACTGACTAAGAAACTTTATGCATTTTAGCTGCTTGAGGTAAATGAGGCGTGCAGTTCACTCCTCCCTCATCTCACCTCCTCTCAGACACACAAAGGATGAAATCTAAACGTTTTTGCTACAAATGCACTGCACTTATGTGATTTAAGTGTGTGTGTGTGTGTGTGTGTGTGTGTGTACATCGTTCACGGCAGTAGCCAGGAGATTAGAGAGGTGGGCTTGCGGCCAGGTGATCATCCCAGGTGTGGCTGGGAAACCGTGGGTGGGGAGAGTGAATGAAATGCTCACCTCTCCCTCACCAGCCACTGTCAGAGTGCCCTTGAGCAAGACACTTAAACCCATACTGTGGTTGTACTGACTGCGTGTAAAGGTATGCACAAGAAACAGGATGTCACTGAAAAAGCTAACAAGTGTGATCAGTCTACCTTTTCTGAGCAAATAAAGGTAAAAAAAAAAAAAGGCCTGTGTATATGTACATCCATGCATATGTACAGTATATGTGTTTGTGTGTTTGTGTGTTGAGCATAGTGTGTATCGGACATCCGTGTGTATGTGGATCTGAAACAGTACAGCAGGATTGAGGTATTGACTGAAGCCACCTAACCTCAGCTTGGCAAAAAACATCTTAGCTGTTACAGAGCAGCTGCTGAGGCTCACATACACACATCGAGACAGATGTGTAAATTCATACATACACACAGAGATACATGTCATGGTTTTGTGTTTTCTGTGTTTTTGTACTTTGGTTAGACTCTTGTTTTTCTGTTTTCCTGTGGTCTGTTGTCCTGTTCCCATTAGTATTTTCACCTGTGTCTGGTTAGTCTCGTTTTCCCCTCCCAGTGCCACACCTGTCCTGTGTCTGTCAATTATCCCTGATTGTTCTGATCCCTCCCAGTGTTTCCCTCAGCCTATCCTCTGTGTTCTCCTGTCTTGTGCTCCAGCCCCTTCCCCAGGTGTGTCTATCTAGTTCTTGTGTATTTAAGTCCTGAGGCCTGTATCACGAAGCAGGATTAAGGGGTTAGCGAGATAACTTCAGGCTCAACTCCGGATTTTCTGTATCACAAAGCTGGTTCACCTCTGATCGGGATAGAAAACCTGTCCTAATCCTATCCTGAATGCTAGCCTGCTCCGGGGCAGGCTAACTTTCAGGATAGGATTGAATCCTACATAAAGCACCGCCCCCTGGCCAATCAGCTGTTTGCCAAACCGTGGCCTGACCAATCATTGACGATCCCATTGAACAACGAGTCCAAATAAGGAGAGCATTACGGCATTAAAGGATTTTCCTTGACCGGCCATATCCGTAGCATTTTGCCGACAACTCTCTGTATGAGAGAGAGGCTGTAATATTAATGTGAAGCAGCTTCAGCCTGGATAACAGCTGCCTGCTGTACAGAGCTGACACTCTGTGGGAGAGGAAAACAGAAATGAGAAATCGTTTCTGTTTTTTTTTTTTTTTTTTTTAATTTGATAAAAGTATTTTTAGAGGCATTTCACAACATTTTAGGGACATTTAAAATGGCTCAATTAATTAGCTCTAAATATTTTTGGGGGGCAAATTATTCCTGGGTGAGAGAATAGGCCTGATTGACAGCTCGCTGATGCAAATATGAAAAAGGATCATTTGAACCCTTCATTCAAGAGGGCGAGTAGGCATTTATAGTTGCCTTTTGTTCCTGTTCAAACGCAGCTCAGTATCTGATTTTATTCAGGCTGTCAACCTGATGCACTGACTGACGTGATTAATTTTTGGCGTCCGCTTCATTTTATTATAGCCTGTATAATAAATGGCAATAAATAAATGTAGCCTATAATAAAATGGCAAACTTACAAAATGCAATGATATTCTTGTGTTTTGGGGGATTTTTTGAGGGATTACACCTGGAGGAATTAAATATCTCTCATACACGCAGCACATCTGTGCAGTGAGTTCATAGGTTTCAGCGTCAGATGTGGACTTAAGCCACCGATGTGTAATTTGCGCATTTAGTCGGCAACTCGTTGCCAAGCATTCTGCCTTCTCTTCGCGGCAGCCGCGGCGTTCGATTTAGTGTGTAGATGTTGTTTTTCCTCCTCATACTTTTCCAGTAGGCTATAATATGCCTCACCTCCGCCGTGACATACGCTGTGCTTTTTTCCTTGTCGCTCATGTTTGTGATTGGTCGGCTGCCTCAGACTCCGCCCCTTATACGTGCGCGTTCACGGCTCCTGACGAGGCAAACCTGGATCGAATGAGCGAGTTGATAACCAGCGTCGTGATACCGCTTATCCCTGATCACCATGATCTCGATTAGTGTATCCGGACAGGTCTGGCTAATCCAGCGAAAACTAAGCTTACTTTGTGATACAGGCCTCTGTTTTGAGTTCAGTTCTTTGTCCAGTTATTGTCTTAGCTGTCATGTGTTCCCTGTGTTTCCGGTGAATTCATTAAATATTTTGTTGTATTCTGAGCTTCATGCCTCCTGGCTCCTGCATTTGCGTCCAAATCTACCACCTGTCGTGACAGATACACACACACACACACACACACACACACACAGCTGGCAAATGAGTGGAAAGGCTGACAACTTTAAGTCTGCCAGTCAGATAGACAGACAGCTTCACGGAAATTGAGTTACTTATTGAATTACAGACAGCGAGTCAGACGTGAATTATACTGCACAAGCTGGTGGTTGCCAAACACACACACACACACACACACACACACACACACACACACACACACACACACACACACATACACACACATATTCATGCCCAAACAAGGACTCACAGCATATGTATTCGCATAAACACACTCAAATGAACTCAAGCAGATATTTCCTTCAAAGGTTTAATTTGCATGCATTGAATTATTCCATTTTGTTTCATTTTGGTTTTGGAATGGACTGAGAACAGCAAAAATTACATCATGCAGTGTTGGGACATTTGGCAGAAATAGCCTTTCTTCACTGACCATAAAGCACTCCTACATCACACACACACACACACACACACACACACACACACACAGCAAGGAGGCGAGGACCTGACCCAGACATACATCAGAGAGGGGAGACAAATTGAAGTGTTACTGATTACTCTGGGTGGACGCAGGTGATCAGTAAGAATCAATATCCATGGACATACACATACACACACACACACACACACACAGCAGGTGATCAATATCCATGGAAACACACTAAGGCCACGTTCAGACTGCAGGCGAATCTGATTCAAATCAGATTCCTTCTCAAATCCGATTTTTAGGGCCGACTGTCCACACTGTTTTTAGCAAGTGTCCAAATCGGATCTGACTCTGTTCAGACTGGGCCACATCATTGACCGATCTGACAGGTTTTTAAAATTATACAACACGTAGATCCGACCGAGCAATCTGATTGATCAATCAGACGTTTTGAATGTGTTCAAATGCGCATGACAGCACGGCTAGCCGTGCGCAAATAAAAAAAATACTGAATCAATCACTGAAAATATTAGACTCCGCCTACATCTTATCGTCCGAGTCTGTGTGGTTTCTATGGCAATATGAAACGTTTCACTGAAACCCGCATCAAAAGCCGCTGTCAACTTTGTTCGCCGGCATAATGGACCGTTTTGTTGTCAATTTTGATTTATTTTGCGACCTAAGTTTGGATAAATGGCTGAGCGAGGAAGACGAGACAGAACAGATAAAGCCGAGATACGCGAGAGTGACGAGTGAAGAGCTGGATCAGCGGGAGAGGTCAGGAAATGAAGCCAGTACGGCCCGGTCAGCGTCTTGGGCTGTCAAATGTCTACAAGACTACCTGACAAACACCGGGCAAAAGCTGATTTCTCAGCTGTAAGTAAAGAAGAGCTAAACAAGATCCTCCGTGAATTTTATGGAGCTTTAATTTCTATAATACAGTACCTCAGCGGATTCAGCACCACAGACAGTACCTGTAAGATTTTCCACGGAGATGTGCGGCTATAACTGTGTTCTTGTTTGTTATCAGTTATTAATTAGCCTATTAATCGTTATTAATTTGTTCAGTCTTTATGAGTTTCCTGGGCCAAAGATTTAATTAATTTGTCAATTTGTTTGCGTCTGTACATTGAAATGAACATTTAATAAATCAACACATCTGTGAAAATTGTCGTCTTTATTTCAGAGGTAAATTGATAACAGTCTGAAAAGGTGATTAACTCTGTTCAGCCTTAATGTTACTGCTTACTGTCGTTACTTTTGCTGCTTAGCCACATAATCGGAGCTGACGTTAAATTGGAGTGACACACCCCCAGCTGAAATAAAACATCTGCCGGTGAGTTTATAAAAAGATAGATGTTTGCCGACACTGGAAAACAGTAGCCCATATTTAAATATAACTGTTAATATGAGTTGGTTGTAGATAAAGATCAGCTGCTGTCATGGCAACTGTTAGATTTAAAATGACTGAGAAGTCGGCAGAAATATAAC
Organism: Myripristis murdjan; assembly: GCF_902150065.1. Classification (NCBI taxonomy): domain Eukaryota; kingdom Metazoa; phylum Chordata; class Actinopteri; order Holocentriformes; family Holocentridae; genus Myripristis; species Myripristis murdjan. Next base: position 12,892,741 of record NC_043994.1, on the reverse strand, counting down.
TATCAGTCCATGAAAAAAAATATTTTTTTCCGCCGCTGAACTTGGGGGTACTTTGGCTGCAAAAATAATTCATGGGGGGTACTTCACTGAAAAAAGTTTGAGAACCACTGGTCTGGCGCACTGTTGCAACGTGTAGAGTGACGTCACAGACAGTCAAAACCGATCTGAGTGTTTGGAGCTGTTCAGACTCAGACGCATCTGTCCAAATGCGATCTGAAACTACCTCCCGAATGTGGTTTCGATCAGATTTGCAAAAATCGGATTTCATGTGATTTGTGACTGTTCAGACTACAAAAGAGCCATCCAGTTTCAATCTGGATGGGCTAAAAATCGGATTTGGGCTGGCAGTCTGAACGCGGCCCATCACACATAAGATGGCTACTACAGAGCTGTGCTGGCCAACTCCTTGTGTACACATACAAATTTCATCAGTGCTTTGACTGAGATTAGTCTGAATCTACTGTTATTTTTGGGTAAACTATGCCTTTAAGCATTACAGAGTGTATTCTTCCTTCAAGTTAGGCTGTGTAACTTGTAGCAAGAAGGCTAAAGGACTAAAAACTAAGTGTTTTAAACCCAAAAAGGCCATTTTTCAGGTGTTTTTCAGCACAGCTTCTTGAATGGCTCAATTGCCCCATCTAGTTCAATAGACCACTGAAGTGATTCAGACCAGACGAAATCCCACTGAGGTACAAAATTACCGCCTCTAAGTCAATTGAACACTAACTGCATTGCTTAAAATCTTTGGATTTAGTGTGGATGTCTGTATTTGATGAAGCAGTGTGGAACAAGATTAAAGCTTAAAGATTTCAGGAAGTTTTTTATCGGTCTTAGTTTGATTGCAAATACACTGCTTGTATAAGAATGGATTAAGTTGATGTAACACATAACGGTTCCACCCTGTAGTCTTTCTAATGTCATGGAAAAGACTAAATTGTTGGCAAATAGCAACCAGAAACAGTCTACTGGAGCCAGATTTTTAGTGGAAAATTTTTCAGTACCAACACAGTCTTTGTATTTATGAATAGAGAAGTCAGAAATACAGCCTAACTTCAAAAATACCAAATTGTCCTTTAACTATCAAAGCCACAGTAAATCGGAACTTGGCCTAGTTGGGATGTGCTTGATTTGTTTTGCAAAACATTTAAAACACCCTCCAGAGTGAATCCATCTGCATCAAAATGACATAAATAATGTCCCGCGGGTGTTTTGTCAAGGCAGTAATAATGTATTCAACAACTGTGGTAGTTTGTTTCGCCCAGGAGTTTGACCGCCACGATTCACTTTATTCTGATTGCCTCTGTAATGGTTTTCCATCCTCATCTTTGCAATGGTAAAAAGAAAGAGGAAACCAATTTAGGCCAGAGCCTTTCCCTCGGTAATGCCTGTAATGGGAACTCCAGAGCCTAAAGAGTTTAGAGGCTTGTTGCTTAGGAACAGTGATGTTATTGTACATCTTATGCCATGCATATCTCAGTCTGTGACCTTGGTCCTTCTCCCATCCACATCCTAGTTCCACAATGAAAAGGTTTGACAGCTGATCGTTCAAACAGCCAATCACAACCAGTCTATCATTTTATGTAAATTTTTCTGTTGACTCAGAACCATCTTTGTTTTCTTTTTTAATGCAAAACAAAGACAGGAGCAGTGACTCACTCCTTTGTAAATAATGTTCTATCAAACCGCTTTTGAAATGGGGAAAAAAAAAAATATTTATAAGGAGGAAAGCCTTTATTTGTCACAATGCAAACCAGGGGATGTTTACAGAGTTATCACAATCATTTATTTTTTACAAATCCTTCATGCACTCTGTGGTGTGAAATGCCAGTCTTGGAGACTTAAGCGATGGTTACAGTACCTGTCAAAGAAAATAAAGAGAGGAAGCAGGATAAGTGAGTGAGTCACTTTGTAATTGACAGATGGACAAAAGAGCCAAAAGCTCCCATCAATCACAAAGTGGAGTACAAGACAAAACCTTTGTCCTTTGCTCCCTCCCTTTCTCTCTCCTCCTCTCGCTCTCTCTCTCTCTCCCATCATCTGCCATCATAATCCTTTATTGAGTCAGTACCTGGCAGTGATTTTAACTCCAGTTCTAGGACAAGACAAGTGATTATCTTTTATTTTCCCTGTTCCCCTTCCCGTTCGGTTAATGTCTCCAAAGCCGAGGTCTGTCAAATTCTCATGACCTTAAAATTGGCAACACTTTATGATTCACACTGAAACCGGACAAGTTATAAACCTCCCATCTTCCTTTTGTTTGTTTCTTTCATTGTCTCTTTTGTCCCACTGTCACTGTGCACATTATCTGCACTCCATAACTGGCATCCAGCTGTGTTAAGCAGCTAAAAGCACATAAACATACACATGCACACACACACACCACAGGGAGAGACACGCACAAATACACATCAAGATTATCCTAATTACCTCCCTTCACCCGGATTTCATGATTATTCTCATTGTCTAACATCAAATTAGAACTTGCACCACCTGTTGTGTGCAAATACATGCAGTACAACAAACAACAAGAACTCCCTGCATTCTCCTGTACACACACACACACACACACACACACACACACACACACACACAAACTGACAGTTGGACCATCAAATTCTGGTGATAATTGTCATCATTAAAATTCAAACAGCCTTTTGGTAGCACAATTCAAACAGTTAATCTTCATTAACAAGTGGATAGCCCTATTGCCGCAGGGAGAGGAAGTTAGGCCCTGAATCAATTTTTCTTGACTCATTTTATGCCTGGAGAGTTTGTGGGTAACCAAAAAACAAACAAATTAATTGCAGTATAAAACCCAAGGGCGTGCTGCAATTATCGACCTTCCCATTTGTCATGGGTTAGTGGCGGTGAAGGACAGGTATACAATGGCAGTGTGTTTAACACTGTACAGCTGTTACAAAACCAAGGTCAGAGCTCATCAGTGGGCCTCAAGTGTTTACAGCCAGCGAAGAGGAAAAAAGTAGCATTGAACTCAGGAGAGAGCAGATCTCCACCAGGCGTATCTTCCCTTCTCCAGTGCTCAGACTTAGGCACACCATTCTTTTGCCTACCAGGAGAGGGAAAACAGAGACACTGCCTGTGTATCTCTCCTTCTCCTGTGTTCAGATTTATGCAAAAAAATCAGCTGAGGAGGTAGCACTCAATTGTCGATTTAAAATCTGCAGACTAAGATTTAGGAGAAAAAAACACTCGCCTACTGAGAGAAGTGAATATATGGAAGTACTGCATACATATGGCCCCTTCTCCAGTGCTCATTTTTCACCTTTGCAACTATGAGAGATCCTTGATCACACTGTGCACTAAAAATATTAGGGCCAATATGCACATGACTATCTGCTGAGAGATGCAAAGACAGACGGATACACACGCAGATGGACACATGACCTAATGCAATAACCCCTCCAGGCTACCACCTGGCAGACAAAATAATAAACATTGTATTTTAGTTTATCCATACACACATGCATGGACATACATACCGACATGCGTGCACAAAAACAAATACACAAGAACACACACACACACACACAGATGCAAAGCTGAATGCTAATGTTATTTTTGTTTGGTAGAAGTTTCAGAGCTGCAGCAAGCACAGATGTCTAGAGCAGGTTCAGTTTACCTTCATAATTCCTCTGCGTGCCCAAACACATTCATATGTTAAATTATCCAACATCACCACAGCCACTCATGCTTACTGCCACATGTGCAGTCACATAAACGTGAAAGTTACCATCTATCATGCATGAAAAAATGATCTGAATAATCATGAAGGCTCTCTGTGTAACCTGGATACATTAACTAGCTTGTGCTATCAAAGAGTCAGTAATCATGGGGGATTATAGGTTAAATCCTGTATACTAATTAGCATAGGATGAGTTGCTCAAATTTAACAAAGACAAAGCAATGTGTGTTCCAAGACTTCACTGAAAGTGTGAATACATGTGATCATTTGTGTTAATAAGAGGAGTGCCACTCATTTTCATCCTCCTCTAGCTCACTTCCTCCTGATAATAAGGCTACCAAGGAATCTGGCGATTAAAAATGCAGTAAAAATGCAGGATTGAAGATGGCTCCTTTGCCATTTGCAGCAAAGTTTGGATAAGTTAGGAAGGTTAGTTGGATATACTAACACCAACGTTGGCTGGAAATTGGCTGGAAAGACCTGTGCAGCTGTGTGATGGGGTTAGCATTACAGAACTGTGCTGGTAATGTAGTGCATTATAAAATCTCGATGACACACAGCCTATGTCATACTTTATTTCCCCCTAAAAATGACCAAGAGAGCATATCATTTCTCTCATATTCTAGAGCAAGTATATGGTGAAAAGTATTAAGTAATTTAGGAATCATATGCATAGTATCCACAAATGTTCCTACATTTGCTCCTAAAAATCTATTCACCCTATCTAAACGATACTTGAGGGTATTTCTTCCCTGAAAAACCCATTAAGCAAGGAGATGTTAATGAATATTGATTAATTATGCATATTTTTACATTAATATCAGTGTCGACTGCCATTGGTTAATCAGCTTGTCCATCACAACAGCTAAAATGAACAGCTAAACTTTAATTTAAAAGTGTTTTATTAAATTCTTAATATAATAGAGAGGATGCACTGTGTCATATGGATTTGAATTTGACAGAAAGGAGGTGGACAGGAAATCAGAGAAGGTGCGGGGAGAGAGTTGCATAAAATAAAGTTTTTAGAAAGGAAAGCTTAGCGTTCAAAAATTAAATACATAATATATACATAGATAAATAAACAATTTGTCCAAAAACTTTCTGCATCACCTGCAAGTTTCTGCCATGAGCAGTGATTCACTATCTTTTTTAGATTTAGTGCAATATTGCGACTCCTACAGCCAGGTCAGCAAAACATTTACTGGCACACAGACTACTTCATATATCTATTTGAGTATTATGAACTTGTTTATTATTATGGAAAGTTGGCTGGCTTGAGTTACATAAGCAACTTACTATGATTGATTTCCACTGGGTCAACGTGTTTTTCTTATAAAATTGTTGTTTAAATTTAATCAGAACATACACTGAGTATTAAAGGATAAGTTGATATGCTTGCTGGTGATATTGTTACTGATTCAGGCATTTTTTTTCTCCCCACTACGTGCACACCACACACACATACATATTTATTCTCCAGGCTTCAGCCCCCCCTTGACCAGAGCATCTCCTCCTTACAAATCCCATTTTAATCCCTGCGCGCAGCCTCGCAAAATAAAGCTTCACTTGTTTTAGAAACAGACCAGGTATGTCAGTTTATCCAGCTGGCTGGGAGGTGGAGCGGGTTCGCACATCACACATCACACTCACAACGCCTCGGAGCGTTTCCATGGGAACAGGAAGCACTCTGCACTAGGTGCATATTCCCTATGGAACCCAGCGGTTTCTGTTCAACCGAAATTGATTTTTCCAGATGAGCGTGCAGATTTCTGGTGAGGTTTGTTTGCAAAGGAGAAGTTTGTGGATGTAAGTGTGGAGCGAACAGAGAGAGAGAGGGAGAAAGGGCGAGAGAAAGAGTGGTTTATGGCCTCAAGTTTGCGATTACCCAGACAGCTCGCCCAATGCTCTCTCTATTTAATCTAGCAAAACTAATTGAACTGATTCACATCCACGAATATAGAGATTGGACAGAGAGCGCAAGACTGCTTTTCCATTTGCAGATAAATATCCATTATGGTCATCAGCTAAATGTGTGTACACTCTCGACTCTTTCTGCCAGTGGAGGGAGAGAGAAAGACACTGACACAGAGAGAGACAAATGAGAGAGAGAGGCTGATGAATGGTAATGATCTTGATGAACTGTGCACCTCAGAGGAATGAGACACATCCTTTACCATCCCTTCAATTCCCTTGAAGTCTCATTAGTTGATCTCAAAAATGCTGAAGAAACCTTGACACTTTTCTCAGTCACAAATGCATACACAATGATGCTTTCCTGCGCACGTATACACACACACACACACACACACTGCTGGTTGTCTGTTACCATCAGCGCTGGAGCCTGTGCCTTTCACATTGAGGAAAGGCAGGCGAGAGGGCGGGGTGTCCTAAATCTGTTCCCACGAAAAACAGTGAAGGACGAGGGAACTAAAGCTTAAGTAATGTCCTGCACTATCTATCATCAGCCTTGTTGACAAACTACCTTGGAATGCGCAATGAGGATCGATGTACAAACTCATACATCATAAAAAATATCTCTACCCTTGCCAGATTGCTGTAGACATGGATAATTTATTTTTCAAATGGCAAACGCCTTAGAAGGGGTCGGCCTTATTGGTTTTCACTCTGACTTGGCCCAACACGGTGTCAAGTATTTCCGCCCACTTCATTATGGCACTCTGCGAGCGCCAGAGGAGTGACCTCTCGTAAGTCATGTAAAGTCGAAAACATCTTTCTTGGACCCATTTATTTCATCAGAGCTATCTGGGGCAGCTCTGAGGACCCGTTTACACATACAGTGGTGGAAAAAAGTTTTCGGACACCCTTAAAATTTTACACAATCTAACAACCTCAAATATTATCATGAAATATTTGTGGAAAAATCTTTTTTGTGTTTCAAAAGGTGTGGCTGCATTAGACAGATACAAACAAATACAAATTATATTTTTTTGTTTATTGTTTACACGAAAAACTAACAAAACTAAATTCTTGACAGTTTAATTTTTATCTTCAGGTGTGTTTCCTGCGTTAGGTTCCTTGTTTTAGCCATTTTTGTGTCTGAAGAACTTTCAAATGTGCTGGCTTTATATAGACACGAAGCTTGGCAACAAAAATTGTGTCTTTTAATAAAAAGAACGACCTTCATCACTGGTACCAAAATGACCCAATACTCAAAATTTCTTATGTATTTTTATGGAACCAATCAATTTTAAGTTTTTAATGTCTTTTTTAGGATTTGTTTAGTATTTTGGCTGTGACTGTGCTAAAAGAAATTGCACTTGAAGTGATTCTTAATGCAATATTTCACAAATGCATGGGGTGTCCGAAAACTTTTTTCCACCACTGTACATGGGTATTTTTGAAAACAGAGACATTTCCCTTCATTTTTGCCCTTCTTTTACACGCAAACAGCAAAATCTGATTGGCTTGCATGGCTTTCTCCATCTTCCTACACTGCCGCCCATAGCCTAGGTGTAGTTATGATGGCGCTCGACAGCGTATTTATGCAGGTTGATGTAAACGAAAACTTTTTTGAAAACTATGCTGTGTGCACGATGTTATTTTGGAAAACAGAGGGAGGGAAATATTCGTTTCTCAAAATACCCGACTATATGTAAACGTAGCCTAAAACTGAAAAGGAAACAACAGTTATCAGGACCTTTTGAGCTTGGGATTGCGCTGCGGGATGCCAATTTCACCGGACTTTCATCGCTGCCAGGACATTCCAGAGGACGCCGAGGCTGCAGGGCCGGTGCGTTGACACGGCTGAAAGGACAGCCCTTTGGGCCGCCGCCTCCCAGCATTTTCCAGCGCCAGGTCCATGGCGAACACGGGATGACGAATTGTGCTTGCACATCCAACAAGTGTTTCCGTGACTGTTGCATTTTTTCTGTTATCAGAGACATGGCTGCAGCCATCTATTACTGGACTTGGCTATTCAACTAGCAAGATGCACGGTGCTTTCTATTCTCCCCTGCACCGAAAGGACTGAGCCCTAATTTCGTTGCATTATTATACGTATATGATTGTGCAATGACAATAAAAATCTATCTATCTAAAAGGACGATGGGTGTGAAATTCCAAAGTAGCGTTAGGTTGATGTTGCATCTGACCAGGAAACAGTTGGGACTGGCGAGATGTGAGGGGTGTGGAAGTTAAAACAAAGCGAGCACCGGTAAACACGACAACAAACACAGCGGCTTCTCACTAAACTAAACCTCTTTGCACACAGTCTGCTTTCACCGTCTATGTGGTGGCATTTCCACTTTTTCAAGCTGTTGAAGTGCCTGACAAGTTAAATCAAGCAAATCCTGCACTTATTTACTCTTATCATCGATTTCCTCGGACCAGTAGAGTGGCTAATCCACAAGTGTTGTTCTGCCTGCTGTCCCCACTCACTTCGTTCCATGTCCTCACTTATTACCTAGCTCATCCTGTCTCTCCATTTTGCGCTCCCTAAACTATCGGTTTTCCTCAACACTCTGCCCATGTAGAGCTCCTCTTTGTTTCTCTTTCACCTGGTTTTTCCTCCTCCGCCCTTCTATTTCTCCTCTGCAAAGACTGGAGATCTTCCAAGGTATTTGCAAGACTACACATTCCCTTTGAGACTGTCTGACAAATATTATAGGAATATTATAGCCGTGCTTCTTCAGGTAATCCATAAGGGGTGAATTATGATTAATACTGTTGTGGTGGTGTGTGTGTGTGTGTGTGTGTGTGTGTGTGTGTGTGTGCCTGTCTGCGTTACCTTGACTATTGGTGTGTTATAATGGATGTTGCAACATAATATGACAGCTTGAGGATGGCAGGAGCCTACAAAAAAGTTACACACACACACACACAAGACTTGTTCACGTCCTTGTGCCTCCCCTGAAGTCCCCGCCATGTTAACTACCTACCCAGCTTGCTGTTTCGTGCTTGGTGCTGGAGAGAGCACACCTGTTGGTTGTTGACAACGCTCACGTCTTTGAATGTGACTATTCGCGTGAGCCAAGATGAAAGACTTCTGATAATATTAAACATGTCTGATTTTTTTTGTCAGGGGTGGTATGGTGATGCAGTGGTTAGCACTGATGCCTCACAGCAAGAACTTCCTGGGTTTGATTCCTGGCCAGCCAGCTTTCTGTGTGGAGTCTTCATGGGTTTCTGCCAGGGCCTCCAGTTTCCTCCTACTGTCCTAAGACATGCAAGATAGCTCATTTGGAGATGCCAAATTGCCTAGATTTGAATGTGCTTGTTTGTCTGTCTGCCCTGTGACCTGTCCAGGCTGTTCCTCTGCTTTTCACCCAATGAGTCCTGGGATAGACTTCAGCACCCCCCCACACACACACCCTTACGAATGAATTAACAACTTTATCAGAATGTCAAAACAAAAAAAAAAGACTGAATAAGAATAAGTTTTAAGACCACCTCAAACCAAACAATCGAGATGATGTGAGTGTGCCCCAACTACTTCAAAACTCTTGTGATTTCATGCCAACACTGGAAATTTGTCTGCAACAGTGGAGTTGTTTAAAAAGTTGTTTGGTTTTTGCTTTATCATCATCATCCCGTGGAACATTTGAACCAAATGTCATCCGCTCTGGTTTAATCCACAGAAAAGCCACGGGTCGCTCACCTTCTGCTCTTTAAGGTCAAAAAAGCACCATATAAGTCTACAACTGGCTGTTGTCCCAGTTCATCTCAGTGGGCCAATATCACAGGCACAGTAGGTGATTTTCACTTAATTCTGTTTCACAGCAACACACCCATTGATCTGCCCTGTTAGCCTATGCCATGACATGCTATGATTGATTCCTGCAAGCAGTGGGTAGCTTTTATCAGTCAATGACAAGGTTGTGCACTGAGAAATGTGATCAAAGCATACTGGATAACGTGTCAATTTTTGGCGTCCCATTAGATGTTGTAATCTATGGTAAGACATGGACATGCGCAAGCTCAGTCACTGGCTTATACTTATCTTGAGGAAGCTGCCATCATATCTGCAGTGATTCCTTGGTATTCATTTAGCAGTGGTGTACAACCACAGCTAGGAAACAGAAAATGTGAAATTCAAATGAGCCTTGTAATTTAGCCTTACTGTTATCTAAAATTAAATTCAGTGTAGTGTTGATGCTTTAGAAGTGATTATACGATCATTAAAAACAGTTCTAACACTAGTCCCCCCAATTGAGACAGAGGAGACACTGTATCTGTGTGTCTATAGGAGTCCGATTTGTGGAGCTCAGTGCAGTCTGACCCTCCAAGACGTCTTTGAGGTGAGGAGAAAAGTGTATTCCTCCTCTTGGAATGCCTTGCGAAAGAACTTTAAACTGCACCGTTCCCATCGAGTACCGACAGCTGAAGTTATTAACTGGAGGACTAAAGTTCTTTGTCTGCACACACACACACACACACACACACACACACACACACATATAAGACTGAGAACACTTGCATGAACAAGTACCAGGACTTTTGAAGTTGTATCACTCTGAATCATCTACCAGTGGTGAAGTCCCGTTTCCCTCCACAGACAGAGCCAGGAACCTGCCAGCAACCTGACAATGTTTTCTATGAGATGCCTGTTATGTAATACTTATAGCTCACCTTTTCTCTCTCTTCTCCTGCTCTCTGTCTCTCATTCACACCTCCCCTTCCTGCTCCCCTGATCCCTGTCTCTCATTTCCCCACCTTTCTTTTTTTTTTTTTTTAAATTGGACTTTATGTGATGTATGTTGCATGTGCTCTCCTGTCTGCAGCGCCACCTCTTGCAACTAGCTTCAGCACATATCCCTTGAAAATTATAATAATATAATAATATGAGTATAAAATATTTAGACCACCCTTTTGACATTGAGTTACACCCACATTTCCATAGGTAATGTATAAGACTGCTAAAGGCTCCTCTCCTAACCTGTCTCTTATCTACATTTATTCTGCCCCCTAACAGTAAATCAATATGGGATCATGGGTCTCATCTGGACTCACCTAATTCATTCATTCATTCATTCATTTTCCAAACTGGTTATCTATAAGGGTCACAGGGGGTGCTGGAGCCTATCACAGCACTCAGTGGAAGGCTGAGGAACACCCTGGACAGGTTGCCTGTCCATCACTTGGTCACCTATTTCATTGTTTGGCCTATTTCATGGAAAGAACAGGTGGTTTATATATTTTTCACTAAGCGGACCCTTCATTTTGTAGTATGCCTTTTTCCTTTGTGACATTCCTAATGTGGGCAAGGAACGTAAAATATTTAGCAGGGATGAGATCTGGAGTTTGTAAATGTATTATGTTTGAGAAAAGTTTGAAATATTCATTTAAACATTGTGTGACAGTGTCATCCATGTAACTGGCTAAGAACCCAGGAGACTTTATACAGTCAGCGGCAGTGACTGAGAGTTCAAGTCAGGCCTCTGTGGCTGTTGTCACTGTTTAGACTTAAGGCAAATACAGACTTTACACTTAAAATCGAAAAGGTTTCCACTCCTTTTCATCTTTTGATAGGACTTGAATGCAATAACACTAAAAGAATAGTTTGATCTACTTTTTAGTGCTTTGGCTGCCACTTACTTGCATTTAGAGCAGTTCCAAAACAAATTAAGACTTCTGATCTAATTTGCAAAATGCTGAAAATGAGCACCACCAGAAAGAGATGAAGAGGGGAAACATTGAAAAGTTGAAGGGAGTTGAGGATCGAGGCATCTGACCACTTTGGGACTTAATGCTGCATGATTACAACTTCCTGTTTAGCAGACACACGTAAAAGCACAATGAAGTATAAAAATCATCATTCATATCACATCACTGCAACTTCTGGCTCAGCCAGCATAGACAAGACAAAGTAATAGGAAGCATATAATAGTATTTTTTTTTTCAGGCCAGGCATCTGGGGACTGGGGGAGGGCTTTAACAACCTCCAAATGTGTTTAGCTGTGCTTACATCAAATGTAGTGTGCACTTAAACCTGTTGTCAGTGTGTGCATGAGAGAGAGAGAGAGAGAGAGAGAGAGAATACTGCACTCTGCTGATATAGAGTACATTGGATATGGATATTGACTAGAGCCATGTACAATATGAATATACCATGCAAGCAAGTGATTTCATGCGGGAGCTTTCCTTCTCAGTGAAACCCATCATTACCACACATGCGCTCCTCCAGCGCGCTGGCGACTTGGTGCGAAGTGAGATTGTAGGTATTTTACGCACGGCGGCCAACCAGGCAACCATGTCAACACCACGTTCACATGGCCACATGTACACCACGCACACTAGTAAACACGGGGATCAGAACACTGGGAAAACCACAGCAACAGGTTATGAGTCCACCTGGAGTGATTCAGTATATGGCTGCTCATGGCGAAACCGATCACCGATGTGTAGCTATACGGTGATTGTGCGCTCTGTGCTCAATCTACAAAATGAGGTGTTTGATGAGGTAGACTCACACACACACACATACACCGGTGATTGTTTGGTGAGTAGTTTATCCTACCTGATAATGACATACATGACCAGTACGTTGCCAACCAGCCCCACCACGCACACTATGGAGTAAACGGCGGTGATGACAATCGCTATGATCACCGGAGTCGCGTCGGTGTTCACGGTGCCAGGCGGAACAGAGCCCCGGTCGCAGCGCGCATCCATGAGGCTCGCGTTGTGCCCGACGTCGGTGAAGTTCCGACAGTACGTGTTGTTGAAAAGCGAGCCTGCGGTGGGAAACGAGCTCCGGTAGTCGACGTCCGAGCCGTTCCCTGCGCTCTCCATGGTCTCTCGGTGAGGAGGAGGCTGCCAGCCCTCGGTGCAGCGAGTGAAGCGGTTCCCTCAAGTGCCTCAAGTCGGCGGACTCGGTGTCTGTGATCCCCGCGGGTCCGGTTCGCCGGAGGAACGCCGTTACGTGTAGGCTCACCGTGCCGGAGGGGCGGCGAAGAGAGGTAAAGGCAGCCTGCACGCACCCGCCGAGCAGATAGACCGAGCGCTGCGCGAGACAGAGTTCACTGACGACCCTCGCGCGCGGCAGAGCAACAAGCCTACGGGACAGAAGGCACAGCGTGAAAGTGATTTAGTTCGCCTCCTTCCTTCCTTCCTTCCTTCCTTCCTTCCTTCCTTCCTTCCTTCCTCCCTTCCATCTTCCATTGTGCATCTAATAATTATTTGTCAAATCATGATTATAACAATATAATAGGCTAATTAACTTAATTTACATATAGCTGTGTTTGCAACAGGTTTACAAAACGTTTTACCTACAAGTCAAACAACACACACACACGCACACACACACACACACACACACACACACACACACAAGAGATGAGCATTATTTATACAGAAATTAACACTTCAATATTACTAAAATTTCCACAAGCCAGATTTTGACCTTTTTTCTTAAAGGGATGAAGGGTAACAGAGCTTTTAATGTGCACATATTCCAGTTCATAGCACCACAATACTTAAAAGAATGCGGATGCCTCTTAATCTGGAGCTAAATCTTCCATATTCAGCCTGGAGCTGTGTATCAGTCAGCAAACATGTGTAGCTACTATGCAGTTTAACATGTAGAAAATCTACAACTTGATGTGCACAAACAAAGGCCAAACGAATGAGTGTTTCCTTACAGGAAGAGAGTTTCACCACAACAGTATCAAATTCACATAGCATTGTCATTAGTGCATATCAGTTCAGAATATTGCACTCTATGATTTCCAGGTTCAGAATCAAAGTTCAAAGTACAATCAAAAAATACATATGTGCAGGAAATGCACAGGTATTTGTTTTGGCATTGCCAACATCAACACACATGCAGCAAGCACAGCAGTACAGTGTGATAGTTGCAAAGTGTGATAGTGAGAAAGGCTGAAAAGTGGTTTATATTTTGCAAGATAAGAAGTAGCTGTGCAGGCAATGTAACGATGCAAGAACATGTGGAACACACTGGGTAATAATGAGCAGCATGTTAACAGCCTGCTTGTGTAAGGTTTGGGGACGAGTCAAGGGATTAGCTTTCAAGTCATCCATGCATGTACATGTAACGTTTTGATGAGTCTTGTCAGTTCTGTTATCTTTTTTTTTTTTTTTGCACTGTCACAATGGTATTATAATGAGTGAAGTGAAGCGAGGGCACGTAGCGCAGTGTAATCCAATAGGGATTGATTTTAATCAAGATAATGTCCTGCTTGTTTCATTACAGCGTCACAGAGGCACGAAGTGGACGAAGATAATTTATCAAATGTGCTGTAGGCCAATGTGGAGTAAAACTACACAGCTTAAGCTTTCCGACTCAAAGTCATTGTTAAGTTAGTTACTGCACACGCCATTATCAATAACATCCACACAATTAGGATGTGGTGACTAATTGTATTAGCGCGTGAGATAACTTCAGTGAGAGCGCTGAGCTGACTTTAAAGGACCATACCAGTGATTCTGAACATTTAGGCTGTTTGCAATTTACTGTACCAGAATTTGCCCACATTATACATTGCAACAAACCATTTTGCAAATCAATATTAGGGCGGCACTCAAGATTTTACACCATATAATTGAAATTCATCAATTTTCAAATTACAGTTTTTAGTTGACGGACTCAACTGATAATGTTCTGCTTCTGTGGTGAACAGTTGTCACTCTTAAGTTTCAGTTTGTCACCTCCTGTGGGTGTATTGGCTACTCTTGACACGAGAATGTAATTTGGTGGTGGGTGGGATGCTGCTTTTATCTACTTCAGCTCCTTGTTGTGATTTAGATTGATGAGAAAGGTGTATTTTGAAATAAAATTTTGCCTGATGCAGCTTCAAGGTCTTGCTCAACAGGTAGTGTAGTTGTGTATGAGGTAGTGCGCTCACAGGTACATATTTTGTGAGTGCGAAATTGGGTAAAGTGTCATATGAAGAGGTGCTATAGTCTCTGTCAACATGCAAAATAGAGAAATTTGAGAGGGATTTCACCATTTTATTGTACAAAGAACAGACAAGGAAATAATCTCTGATTTTTGCCAAGAAAATACAGAGAATAGAACAAGCTCAGTGAGCCGGTCACACAAATAAAGTCCAATTATGCTGCAAAGCAATTAACACATGCAACAATTATGTGCAAGTCACAGCCTCTTTCATAATTATTTCCAGAGAGGTGCTTGTCTGTGTGTTGAGACTGAAGGCCCTTGATTAATTTATGTCTGTTATATTAATTTTGGAATTGATATGTGTTACTACTTCACTCAAGTGTTGCCACCCCATCAACGCTCTGTCTGGGATGAAGTAGCTGGAGGTGAGGGCTTCTCTCCGTTGCCGTGGTGACAATGAACATCCCATTCCCTGGAGACAACAGTTTTAGAGGCTGCACAGGTAAGATGTGTGTGTGTGTGTGTGTGTGTCCACCAGAGGAGAACTGAGGGACCATGGTAATCTGCCGTCTTGCTGATCATGTATGGCTTACACGTAAGAGGAAATATTTGAGTGAAGATAGGAAAGAATAAAGCCAGAACCACTTTAGGATTGCAATTAGTGGAAATCACTGATCAACGTTTTCAGATTGTAACGCTGAAGGACGGCACAGCTATGTTAAGTTCTGGCCTTGATGCCCCCATTTCCTGCCTTTTAAAACCTAGTGTACTAACCCCAGGTCTTTTCAAGACCCGTCTGGAGCTACACTGAAATTGAACAAGTCATTTTCTGTGAGAAATAGCTGGAATACTGTTGGCTATGGGAAAAAAAGGGTCAGAGTGACTATCAGCACTGTGAGGCAGCAGCTATAATCAAAGCCAGGGCAGTGCTGAATGTTGGCTAAAGCTATGTCATATAATGGGTGACACTAAATAGTAAGAAGGATCAGATGCTAAAGTCTGCCCTATTCCATCTGCATTATTTATAAGTTTCAGATAGAAAAGGCTAAAAAAAAAAAAAAAAAAAAAAAAAAAAAGGATGGCTGTTTACCCTGCGTCACAGCACTTTGGACGTATTTCTCTTTGTGACTATAAATATAGACTTCACAGCACTTTATCTGGAAGCCTGCACAGTCCCTCAAAAAGGCCCAGTCAGGAGCCGTGGGATGCAGGTGCCTTAATGGTTATTATAGACTTGAAATTTTACTACTAGGAGCAATCTCTCTCTTCTGATTATTTTTATATTAGTTGCCAACAAGATGGTGATGGAGCAGAAAATGTCAGTGTATGTGTTTTAGTTTAGAGTGTTGAGGCCTCACCTCACCATGTTGCTGCCTGAAGTGGTTACCGTAGCTTTTTTTTTTACACCAGCAAAGTCATTTTTGGGAGGTTAGAAAGAAGAGGGTACCACTGATGATATAGCAGAGAAAAGTTAAAACAAACAACGCTAAGGCTGCTCGCAAAGAAAGTCCAAAAAGTAAGGTGTGAGAGAGATTCAGGCAGGTTGCCCTGTCCAACGACACCAAGACAGACTTCGTGATCTGCTGGAGTTGTGAGGTCGGGACAGGTTCGGGTGGTTAACCGACTCATATTTTAGCAGGTCAGGTGGGCACAGGTATTACAAATCTCTGACCTGTGCATCACTGGCTCTCAACGCCGCTTTTCTCTTTAAAAAAGTGTTATGCATGTCCACGCACTAAGGCCTCTGCATTTTGAAAAGTTCATTCTACTTGAGGGGAAATGATTAAGGTTAGACTTCAAACGAATAACAATGAATTTGTGACACAAGAAATGGCCTCAATAAAACATCACCTCTTCACACTTTATGAATGCATACAGTTTTGAGGGCATTGAATGTAGGTGTCCACTGATAAAACAAAAAAAAATAAACTGTGGTTCTATTCTGAGGATGTTGTCAGATTTGAAGAAGATTATACACTGTAACCTTTCTCACAGTGACATGTGCTTTTATTCCACCTGGTAGAGTTATCGTTTAGGACTGAGAATCGAGTTAAAACTGGCAGTAGAGCTTGAAAATGTCCTGAGAGAGGCAGCCCTCCTGCGACCAGCATCTATTACTAGAAGCAGACACAGGCATATGCATCACTGGTTTGCCAGAACTGCTCTGCTAATGGCCATGCAATGTTTTGTCAGAAAGCCTCTTACAATACCCATATTTATTCATTCTAGCTGGCCCTACCCATTTGTCATATTGTATTTGATAGAATATGTTTCAACTGGGGCAGTTTACATAGGCATCTTATAAGGCTTGGGAAACTGCGCACACGGGCGCTGTGATCTTATCTCAAGTGACGGCTATTTTCTATTCAGAGCAGTTTTGGCAGTTCGACTTGAAGCGTGTTTGTTCTAAGCTACAATGAAGCATCGCAGCTGATGTTCAGATAGTGGAAAAGCTACCTTATATGTGCAGAGCGCGTCTCTACAACAGGCTTTTTAGTCATTAAAAAAAAGCTGTTTGAAGAAGTTGTGAGACTAATAACCGGAAGGGGCAAAGCGGGAATGTTCTTTAAATTCAGGTTGCTTATTAGACAAAATAAAAATTTTAAAAAAGAATAAAACTGATCAATTTTGGATGTAAAAGTGACTTAATACTCAAGCCATTACATTATTTCATCTAAATGGTTGCATACTATTGCATAACAAGTCAAAAAATTAACAGCTATATAACTGACTATCAAACATAGAATATAATGTGTCTCCTAAATCCCTTGATGGATTTATGAATAAATAAAAATATTTGAATTTGTAGGAACAGATGTGGTCCATTGGGCCCCACTTTGTGTAGCTCTGCATTTGTGTCCATTAATTAATGATGGGCTTCCAAAAAGAGTGCAGGAACTGAACTCTGGTGCGTGGATGAAGATGCTTGAGTGAAATATAACAGTTTTTTAGGATATTGCAAAAATATTATATAATAAAACAGAAAGAAATCTTGAACTCCGATGGAAAATTCTTGAGGGATGGGACTTTTTGACAAGGACAGGTTCATTCACAGGCACTCTGCATTTCCTGCGCTCACAGTTAGAGTCAACATGCCTGCAGTGCTTCCAGCAAGTGTAAACACAAGACAGGCAGGAACTTGTGTTATTTATGCCACGGAGGACATCGGCCTGTATACAGTCTTTGTCTTTTCATGATGTAAATATTGTCAAACAAAGCAGGGGCTGCCACAGGGGTGACCTGCGGTGTTAGTCTTCTTCTTTCCCTCAGTGCAGCACATCCAATAAGGTGAGGCTAGGCAATGTTCCTCAGAAACAACTTCACCACTCTCCAGCTCACTCTTATTGTGTTCGCGTCTATCCAGCTCAGTTCAGCTCCGTTTTGTTTAGCTCAATCTTATCAGTTCATTCATTCATTTGTGTGCAATACATTTCAGTGCAGCTCCAGATAGACTGGCCAACTTTTAACATCAAAAGCAACACCTCAGAAAAAAGAAAAAAAGAGACACTTCACCTCTTTTCCACCAATTTATTTTGGATCCAAAATACTGACACATTTTGGTTTTACACCTTTTTCAGAGCACTGATGACGGTGTGAAACCAGAAAATGTTAAGTTTCTTGTTTTTCATTTTGCTCTTTTTGTTTTTGAACTTTTTTTTTTTTTTTTGACGTTCAGCACGCCATCAAACATATATTGAGTAACATCAGTTATGGAAGTCCATTTTGATGGAGCTGGTATGAAGTTTTTCTGACAGTTGGTTTTTCTGCTGATGTCCTCTTGGCATCATATATAAGACATTATTTCAATTCGTCATACACATGGCCACCTGCCTCTACTGTAACTGATCTTTGCAACCACAAAAGAAACTGACCCCAAGAGAATACACAAATTTAGCGGAGGGGGATCTAAAAGTAACAAGAAAAAGCCTCTTTGATGTAGGAATATGCACGCATTTCATTCATTACATCCCATTCAGTTGAGTTATAGTCTAACCTCACTCTCAGTTTACTTCAGTTTGCATCTCAACTCAACTCAACTCAGCATCGTTATAGTCTGACTTGGCAAGCATCCTCTAATTGAAATGTTCTAGGGAGATGTCAGAAACAAACACAATCAGTCTCAACTGATGACACATGGTGAGTGACAGTTTCCAATTATTTTCTAGCCAGCTTTTCACCATTTAAGTGACTGAAATATTGCAAACTGCAACAATATGCAATGACACTGCCTCATTTTTTTTTTTGCTTTCCATATTATTCCTTCACTCTTCTGGTGCCCTGGTGTCAAATCCTTTCAGAGTCACCTCTCCTACATCTCTTCTGCTCTGTATCTCTTCAGTTCCTGTCTCAAGAGAGATGAAGACATATGGCTGTAACATATGGGCTGTAAAATGCTAAGTACTCCATGTGCTTTGACATGAAACTATGATTTAGTGCGACGATAGCACTCTAAATGATGCTGTAAATGCTGTGGATGATTTTTCATCTTGAAGTCACACATTATGTTCATATGATAAGGAACCTTGACTTGTGTAATCCCCTTGTTGCATGCATAGTATATAAACTGCATATATTACATGTGAAGTATATTAAACTGCATATATTACATGTACAGTATATAAAACTGCATATATGGTTTATTATGCTGCTGTCCTCTCTCCCAGGCTGAGCACCTCAAGTAGTTGAGACCCTGAGAAATACCCTAGAGGCCGGTTTCCCTGACATGAATTTCATTATACTATACTGGCATTGCTTTTAGTGTGTATTGTTATTTATGTACAAGACCTAATCGTGCAATATCCGCAAGCAGTTAAAGATGCAAGAACGGCATCCTTCCCTCTGCACATATCTAAAAATTAAACTGCTCCAGGATACTGTTCAGTGTAATCAACTTTGCAACCAACTCTGCTTTTTAAACTATTTAAATCTATTTCTGCATCATTTTAAAGGCAAATTTTGTCAGCTAAAGTCCTCCACCTATCCACTAGTTGTTGTTCCAAACATAAAGAGGCCTTATAAAGCTGGTCCCAGTCATCATTTTTTTTTGCGCTGTGTACCCTGGGGGTGTGTGCCTATCACTTTTTGAAAAGTCCATTTCTGTCCCCACCACTTTCTATACCTCCTTTAAGCGATATAATCAGCTGCACCACCAATAGCCTCTCAGAAAATGTGAATGAAGCCTCAGCAATGTTTGTTGTTCATTCCCATCAAGAGATATGCCACAAATAAGCTGTGGTTCTTTCAGATAGGGTCAGTGATATCTACAGCAAACAGGACTGCCTTGTGGACTGAACACAACAGACCCAGCCACCAGCAGGAATGAATTCAGGGAAGGAAAAGCTATGCAGCTTTATGTGATTTGTGTGAAAAGGAAGTGACAGGAGTGAATCTGCAGCACTGCAGCAGAGTGAACCTGGTTAGAAATGCCAAAACTTTTCTATTTAGCAGGTTGTGGATTCCACTGTGGCAAAATGGCACAAATATATTGTGTACAGTATAATAAGCATTGTGACAACAACATTTTCAAAACATACAGCAAACCAAATTGATTTGGATCTCATTTTTATTTGTATTGGTAATAGAAGGCAGCTCATTGGCTTATCAGAAGTAAGTCATACAGTGTAAGTCATGAATAATTGCTCCCCACTTAGCCATAAAATCCATAAGCACTTCACTAACAAACACCACTCTGCTGAGGGTATTAAGTAGTTTAATGAAACTGTAATATGGATGTGGATGTGGGGAGTCGAGGGTAAGGGATGAGAGTCCGCTGAAAGGGAGGGAAGGATGCGCAGATGATGAATAGGAGACGAATGATAAGGCTGAGGATAAATCCAGGAGTTCTGCAGGCTGGCTCCTGGGACCTGAGAGACGGAGACTCTGAGTGGGGGCGCCGTCTCATTGCTGAGGAGTCTTTGAGAGTCTCCTAATAACCCTTCTGGGATCCCAGTAATGAGATAAGTATGAGCGAAGGTCGAAAATGATGAAAGAAACAGGGTCGGGTTGGGGTTGAGGGACATGAGACCAAGAGGAGGAAGAAATATCACAAGGCCTTATTATTAATAACCTTGATTTAATCAAGTCAAATTGAGATTGAGATCTTATGACCAAGTGAGACCTGAGTACAATGAAAATACTCATTAAAAAAAATCTTGGATAAAATTATCTACATCATCAGTAAAACAGAGTAAAATCATAACAAAATAAGGATAGAATAATGCTAAAATAGCATTTATAAAAACACAATAATTTGTATGTTAGATGACTGGGAATGAATAACGTGTGTGAGGCGCGGTCTTAGATGCTTTATTTGTCCCCGTGGGGAATTACGTTTGCAGCATAATCACAAGGCATTTCATGGCAATATCACAGAGTCACCAATATCCAATCAGTACTCACACACACACACACTACACACCCATGCACTACCTGGCACAGGATCCTACACAGGGGGTTTGCCCCTGTCCTAACTGTGGCTCGCTTGGTCTTTGTCCTTGAACTACAGTTATGACCTCCACGATGGTTCATTTCACTTCTAAGCTAATGATGTCCGGTATATTTCTTGTTTTATAGCACTCTGATCATCCAAACAATCCTGTTATGCAGAGGTGAAAGTGATTCTCCAGTTCCACTTGATCTGCTGAATCAGTGAGGAAAACAGGGCCTTTTAATAGGTTTAGTATGCAGGCTGAGTCTGCAAAACATCCAGTAACTGACATTCTATAGTGACCTGAGCGGAACAGTCGCAGCCAAAGAAAAAATCCAGATGACAGCTGTTGTCGCCTGGACTTCTGCACAAATTGACTTTAACAGGACACTTTGGAAATAACTCTCCAGAGGAATGACAGCAGGACACCCAGAAACTGATAGGATGAGGATAGATTGATAGAAAGACAAGCCATGAGAAGGAAAAGACTTGCACCACTTCTTCTCACCATTACAGTGTTACACCATCCATCCATAACAATCTATCCATCCATCCATCCATCCATCCTTCTTCTCTGCATCAGCACCTCTATCCTGTATTGACTCTCTTGCCTCGTTCACCACACTGTCCTCCTCTGTATTCACACCTTCGCTGCATCAGTTCCTAGCTTTTCAGTATTCTCTGCATCGCTCCAGCTTGCCACCTCCTTACCTCATGCCCGGGAAGAAAAGGGGGAAAAAAACAGTTAAAGTTCATAAAAGAAAGGAGAAAAAGGTGGTGATGGTGTTACAGGGTGATAGGTAGGGAAGAATACTAAAAGACAAAGGTGAGGAGGCTTCATTTATTTCCTGCTGACAGAGTGCACCAATCATCACGTCCCCTCCCCCCACCCCTTTCTGTCTGGATTCCACTCCTCGCCATCTATCCTCATGTCTTCCCAGGCAGATATCCACTCCTACTCGCTTCCGTGTCTGCTCCATCATCTCATCCGCTTCACGCTCTCCACCTTTTCTCAGAGTTTTTCTTCATCATCTGCTGCCACTGCTTCAAACAGCTCCAACTTCAAACATACAGCAGCACATACATATATATACACACACACACACACACACACACACACATGCATGGAGACAGATGTGCAGGAATAGAAATGAATAGAGACTGACATTCTAACTAGTTCAAACCAGTACTGGAAGGCACTGATAAAGTGTGCTGCAAAGTGACAGCCAATGTATTATCCCAATATTCACACTCACACACACACACACACTGACACAATGTTCTCTGTTACCCAGTGTATTTAATTACCTACCTCTGTATCACCTTCCTCCATTCAGGCACTCTCCTGTTATTGTCGTCTTTTAGTTATTGTTTCTTATTGATGTTTTGACATCTGAAACCTCTTTTTTATCTTATTTTTGGAATGCACAATTAAATATTTGGCCGATCTTACTTTTTTTTTTTTTTGTGCTGCCCTTCTGTTTGATCACCTCCCTGACAACTAGCTTGACTTGCTTATTTGATGATATTATGGGAGCACTTCCATAAAACAGTCAGTTGTTGTGTTAGTGGCTGTGTCCGTATTTCCATTAGAAATAAGGTGAATAGTTAAAATGGAAAATCTCTATTTACCTATAAGAATTGCTGGCTCATCTGATGCCTTTCGGTATTTTTAAAGGGCTCCCACTTATGACTTGACAAGGTTAACTTATTTCACAGCTCTAAGTGGACTGTGTATTTTTTGAAAGTTTGGGATAGACACACACACACACAAACACAGCACAACACAAACTGCACCCAAAATGCACTCCATAACTCACCAAGTTGGATAGTTTAATACCCCTTGATGAGTTTTAATTAATAACCTTTCAGGGAGTTCATCTCTTCCTCCCAGACGCATCGCCCACTGTCCCCAGAGCAGGAAGGATGCTGTTAATTAATATCAACTTATTACAAACTCCTCTATTCATTATGACCCATTATGTAATTCACTTTAATGTGGGGGCCGTCAACAGGCATTAGTGTTGGACAATGACCACACATCACAGAGACATCAGAGGGAATGTGAGATGACGCAAAATGGTCAAAATGATGTTTTTATCACAATCAGACCTATACAGGGACGGGCTGGGACAATAAAGTGGCTCTGGACTTTGACCCAGACCGGCCCACTGTACAGGCACGGTGCCCCCAACCAAACCATTGTCACACACATCATGAATCCACTACCACCTGTCTGCTTGACAACAAATGTGCATTAATATTCTTACTAAACAAAACAGACAGTGAGGCCAGCTGTTGAACACACAGTTTCCCCCATTTACCAATAGTGCATCATCATATGTCTTCATAAAAACCCAGTCTGAGGCCCAAAATAAACAAATGGGTTAGCCAATCAACAATAACAGCCACAACAATAATGAATGGAGACATATTTTCATTGTTTAGCTGACTGATGGAGCTCTTAATCCAAGGAATAATAGTAGACAAGATATAAAGATGAAAAAGAGATGAAAAGATTAACTGTATTTCCTATCTTTTAGGGCTCACAAAGCAATTTCTGTACTTTACAGGACAACAACTGAGATTCTATTATTCTCTCACTCTCTTTCATTATTCTCTCTCATGACATTTTTAGGGCATTTTCTGCATTAACAATATACAGAGTGAGAGTGAGAGACCAAAGAGCAGAGGGAGGGGTGATACTCAGATACTGGGCTTTAATGATTGCATGTAGAATATTGGGCTCGGTCAAAAAAGTCATTTGGTTACCATTAGTTGCTATAAGTAAATATAAATAAATAAATGAATAACTTTGTGCTCTGCTTGTGGCCCGCTGAGATTCCTCCTGGTACTCCAGATGTCCAGTCCGCTATTGGACCTACACTGACGACACTCAAAATGACTGGAAAATTTGAGAGGTCTTTGTGTTGTTGTGGCTTCTGATTGCATCCTGGGAAAGGGTCCCCAAACTCTTAGCTGGGAAAAAGTATTTCTTTATACAGTTGTCTTAAATACCCAAAATAATAATTTGTCGTGTCAGACACATTATCTCAAAAAAAAAAAAAAAAAAAAGTAATTCCAGAAAGAGAAATTTATTCAGGAGGCACACAGGAGAAAGTCACAGGCAAGCTGCTTTAGCAGTGTCAGTTTGAGGCAATTTTCCACTGGTCCCTCCATCTGGACCAATAAGATAATGGAACTGACTCGCAGGAAACCAGCCTGGCAGGCCTTTCTCTAAACAGAGTAATCAGATTATTATCCACAACAACAGTCAGGTGTCTGGTGGCGAGTTTTTTAAATAAGCTAAGCACAAGGCTCTCAGACCTACCAGGCATGACATGCTTTTTGCAATATCTACCTCCACTATAACTACACCAGTGACACAATGGTTTGAATTATTTCTGATTTTTTATATACATTAAATATTTTAAGCAGAATATAAATATGCAATTTTACCACAGGGCATGCCAGGGAGTGTGTTGATGTACATGTTAATATTCTGATATAATGCAGGATACATAACTACACTGGAAAAATCGACATCTTAACAAATCATTAAGTCTTAAAATCTTGATTTTCTTGAAACAAATGAAAAAAATCTGCCAGTCGGATGAGGTAATCTCCTTTGTTTCCAGTGCTAATGCTGCCCTATTCTGTCTTGATTCAGCATCTCTGAACTTCTTCAAGTGAAACTACATTTGAAATAAGTGGGGTTATCTCATCCATCTCACCAGATGATAAATTCCTAAAACAGCATGAGAGTTGAGCTTGAGAAAAAGTCATGGTTTGGGTTAAAATACTTTGTCATAATGGTTAAGTTGAAGAAAAGGTCATTCTGGACACGAACGGGTTTCCAGTCTCAAAGCGTTGTTTTGAGACACACACTGACCCATCTGCCTCCTAACGTGGACTTTGTGAGTCTTTAAACTGCATCATCTGCCGACATTACACCACCAATAGCAATATTTGTGCTCTGAAAATGCATATACTATGTATAGATAGATAGATAGATAGATAGATAGATAGATAGATAGATAGATAGATAGATAGATATAGATATCTCAAATGAACCTTAAGTGAGTTTTAAGCCAGAACAGTGCACGTCAATATACTCAATGGAATAAAAAAAAACTATGTATTTTTCTGAAAAGTGTGACTGCTTCTTCATCAAATTCAATGTCCCTCAAAATCACAATCCTCTCCATTCTTTTATCAAGGTCAAAATCAGCAGTCCATTCCTTTGCAGGGTGTTAGGAGAAACCTCTCTATATGTAAGGTTTTTCATAGAGAAATTGTTTGCCCTCAGTCAGTTCATTCAGCTGTTGTGTTATCCCACATCCGGATCTCCTTTCTTCCAGGAATTCAAAAGCACCTTTGTTGAGCTAAAGCACAGGCAACCTTTACGATGACTGAATCTGAGTGGAGCAGATACAAAGAGATCTGTTTTTTCGACAGCACACACAATCAGCTCGGATGATATGGGTGAAAGTCTGGCCTTGTAATTCCCTCAATCACAGGGAGAGTGACTCATGATAATTACAACAATCCTGTGTATGTTGTTAGTCAACCCTCTACAACAATAAACTGAGGAGGCTACGGCTGCTAGTTAGGCTCAAAGTGATTTTGATCTTTGTAGACAAGCTGTGTTTTGGTGTGTGGAGCAGGTACCTGAACACGTTCCAGAGGAGGTCTTATTGTCAAACACAAGACTGTTTGTCCAATAGCAACACAAAGCAGCACTGAAGAAATGAACAAATCATCATGTCTTCTAATCTGTTACTACCAGTTAAATATTTGTGGTTTATTCTTACACGGGAATTCTTGGCAGCCTTTGCACATTTAATTCATTCCTGCACCATACAACATATTAGCACTGAAATTTGAAAGCACACTGGTCATTTATTCCAAATCCTTTTAGCAAGTTATTTCATAATTTGCACTTTAAATTTTACTTACGAAAGAATGACATCAATTATGTATTATATATTGAGAATACATGTAACCAAAGTTTCAATGCCAAAATAAATTGCTGTTGTAAATTTAAAAACCGCTTCAACTCTGCTGGTCAATTTGTCACTCATTTTAGTAACACTGCCATGCGGTCAAGCTTTGTTCAAATCTACAGAATTTATTTTATATTTTAGGAAAGATCCCAAGATTTCAAGGGATAGCACATGCTGCTGAATTACAGGGAAATGTGGTATAAAATGCCAGATAAGACATGCAGATAGTTTCTATTTGATGTAATGCTGCAGCCATAAGACATGGCGTGTTGGGTTTAAATTTTTCACTCTATACAGTGTAAGTGTGAAATAGCTTCAGAGAAGCGTTGCAGCGAGCAGAAATAGAATATGTATGAGACATTCTCGTACAATATGGAAAAAAAAAAGCTTTTTTCCAACTCTGAAACATGGGAAAAAATGAGATGTTTAATGGAAAATCAGAGTTCAAGGGGTTAAAAATAAAAATCACTAAGAACTCTCTGCAGAAGATTCTGCTTTTCATGCCCTGTCAGTGTCGTTGATCAAGAAACCTGTTAAATAACGGGCTTGAGAGCTGATTTCAGGTAGTTGTCTCTTCCATCATTAAAAGAAGACTCAGCTGATTTCCTTTTTCAGCTCTGTGATGTGTATTGGACCCCTGGTGTGTTTGTGTGTTTGTGTGTGTGTGTGTGTGTGTGTGTGTGTGTGTGTGTGTGTGTGTGTGTGTGTGTGTGTGTGCGTGCGTGTCAGAGCGTAAGTTTAAATGACAGCAATCAGAGAAAGAAGCTGCGATAATCAAGTGAGTCAGCCAGCGTGAGAGCCTCCACATATTCTCAGTTTGCACAGACACAAGACCAGCTGCCATGAACACAGACACAAACTTGAAGCATACCATATGGATACATGCACCAGTTAGATACACACACATACAAATGCACACTTGCACAAGTACACACATCCTGTAATTTAGTATTGAATAGGATGTGCATACTGTAGGGTGACTATTACCTATCAGGTTGTCCTGTGCAGCTTTATGTACAACAACGTCACTTCAACTACCAGTAATGGAGAAGAGAAAAGGGACAGATCTGTATTCATCCCAAATCTGTGGGGCGTTTCACATCTCCTTGTCTTGTTTTCCTACAGAAACACTACACACACCTCCTTCTTTCCCATAACTATGATGTAATTAGAAAGTAAATCTAATATGGTCATTACTATGACCTCATTTATAGAAACTATTAGTGCTGCAGGGAGAGAGAGAAAGGCAAAGAGAGAAGCTGACCAGACACTGTTTTTCTCTCTGATAGAAATCAATTATTGAATCCAGTCTCACTTGATTATTCACAGGTAAGTTGAATGACTTGCAACAAAAGAGCCGACTGTGCCAGATTTTGTTATATGCTGTTTCCGACTGAGCCGCAGTGATGGCGAGGGAAAACTGTGGTGCTGTTAAGCATTGTTAAAAATTGCATATTGAAGTTGGAAAAGCGGAAAAGGATACATTATGGAAGCAAATTGCTTTTTTGAATCTTAAGGGAACACCACAAATAAACAATGTGGAATAGTGTCTAAAAATCCAGTGTTAGTCAGACAGTGCACGTCTATGCACTCCATCTATGTTCATGCAATCTGTTAAAGGGAGGAGCTGTGAAAAAAGACTCCCTGCAGTCACCTCTGCCCTCTGCTTCATCCCACAAGGGGAAATAATGCAAATTAGGCGCAAGAACATACACATTTATTTACATGCAAATGAACATAGGGGCACAAGTGCGATGACATACATGTTCATGAACACGTGTGCAGACTCATTCAAACGTTTGGTTTGATCTAATTGTCAGCCCTGGTCAGCTCAGTTCCACTGATGCCTCAGAGAGACAGATTTCTCTCCTCTCCTCTCCTCTCCTCTCCTCTCCTCTCCTCTCCTCTCCTCTTATGAAAAGCCAGATGGAAGGAATATGGCTACGACAGTTGGGATTACATCTACAGAGACTTTTCAGCACTTCATGTCTGCAGCAGTGTTTTTCCTAAGTGACCCAAGTTCTAGCCATCTGTGATGTCTCATGACCACAACATTCGCTGCTACATCTCCCTTGTGGCTGCCCAAAACCCTCCAGATAAGGAGACATGTCAGTGCCACACGGTTCAACCTCCCTAACAACAGCCCTTAGAATTTGATCTTTAGTGTATCCATGGAAACAACACACTGCAATTTTTTTTTTTTTTTTTTTTTTTTTTCATTTTAACTGAGATGTGGCTGATCACTAGCCAGATGTGTGTGCCTGGATGTCAGTGTGTGCCTCGCCGAACATGTGTCTGTTTTAATACATTTTGGTAAATTGTAGCAAAATCCACACACAGATTCTCATGTATCGCCTTAAAGCTAAAAGTGAGCGCTGTCACCTCCTTGTTCTCATTCTGAAGTATCTGTCAACCTGTCAGTTTCTCTTATGGCTGATATGAGCTGACAGGGTCTGGCTATACCTCCAGGTTGAATAAAGTAAATCTAATTTTCCTAGTTTTTATTCTGTCTGTTATTACTTTGTCACTTTCTCCTCCTCTGTTTTTCTCTCTGCCTTGTCGCATGCAGAGCGGGTCGAAGGAAACTGAGCACAGAGGAGACCATGTTGGTTCCAACACCAGGGGGAGACAGTGAGCTCAGACTTCATCTGTTTTCCACACACTGCACCTCTATACCCTGCACTCACTGCAATGAAAGAGAGCTGGATGAATAGTCACAGATAGAAAGGGGACCTTGAACTCAGCCTTTGCAAAGTGAGCAAATAACATTATTATTTTTATTATTTGTTTAATTTTTTGCCCTGCTATGACCCTGACACTTCTCCCCAGATCTATGCTCTTTGCATCATTCATTACATCATAATAATGCAGAACAACAGAAACTCTGTGGCAAACTATGAGAGCTTCTCTTTATTCTGCTGGATCAGTTTATCCCTTGAATTCACTTATATGTCTCTTTATACAAAGTTAAAATTCTATAAATGTATTATATATCTGCTGGTTGCAGTACTTCATTGAAGCTCATCGCCCTTAAACTGATTGAAATATTCAAACCGAAGATGCCTTTGCTTTATGGCTGCACCAATACATCAGATAGAAAATGTCTAGACGTATTGTGCATCTAAATATTTTCAGAAATAAAGTTATGTGTGGATGAATAAAGCTTGGTCGTGCAGTGTGTATTTGCAATGATGAACCCATCAAATCAAGTCAGTAACTATAATTACTTATGCTACCATTATGTGCACAATTTTGAGCAGTGAGTCATTTTACTTTTACTCATGTGTAAGAGTACAATGAGTTGTACAATACAGAAAAGTACTATGCCACATTTTTAATCACATACATTGCAGGGTACAAATTTAATAAGCTGTCCAAGTATCACAAACTGGACAGTCATGAAATGGCTAGTTTTACAGTATAGTGTCATCAGCAATGAACAGTCATCAACACAGCAAAGAGCCATTTGATTTAATTTGCACAAATCATTTTGAAATTTCAAAACTTTTCATTTTAAAAAAATCTAGTTTGACCTTTCTCACCCTGGAAAAGATCCCATGTGACAATGTTCTCTTCTGTGAAAACCATCTCATTAACATTTACTTTGAGTAACTTTACTTTCACATTTACTTCAAATGTCAGCAAGAAACAATAAACTGATCGAGTTCGATATACCAGCACTTTTTGCACCACTGCAGAAATCATTAAAAGCAATTGCCTTAGTCATCAAGAGTGCCATTTGCGTATGATACAGGGATTGTTGCTGAATGGGAGAGCTTTTTTTTTTTTTTACTATGGCATAGAACCATTTTGTTCAGGTTATAGCCTAAAGCCCTCCATTACAGTTGCCGGGTGCATAATCGTTCAGCAGAAAACAGCCATTACCTGGGAGATGGAGGAGAGGGAGGAGAGAGGCAAGTGAGAGAGAGAAAGCAATTTAGGAAGAGAGAGAAAGAGAGAGAGAGAGAGAGAGAGAGAGAGAGAGAGAGAGAGAGAGAATGTAATGACAAACAGGAAGAGTGATGAGTAATGGATGTTTCAACCTGCACTAACACAGTTTTCCTGGTAGGTACTGGGTAGTTGCCCCTACTAATGGACGAAAAACATCCCCTCGTTGGCATGCATGTGTGTCCAGACACGCACGCACACACACACACACACACACTCACACACACACACACACACACACACACACATGCACACATGCGCACGCATGCACACATGCACGCACGCACACACGCATGCACACACACACAGCCACACCATGCGGACTAGCTGTGTTCCAGGAAAAGAGCCTCAGGGAGTTGCTCCTAATCACCTCTGCAGTCAAGCTGAGGAAATGTGGGCAACAGCACCCAAAGGATGCTGACTCATGTTATTGATCACTTGTCTCACATTGTGCACACACAATAATAACTGCTCTTCCCCTCTGCTTCTGCTCCTGCTACTGCTTCCTCTGCCTTTAATCAAAAGTTTTGCTCCTGCTCATCCTTGCTTGTTCAGGTAAAGAGCCTGAGAGCAGGACAGCTTTAGTGACACTAGTAAATCAGCTCTGATTGCACATTAAAGTACAACTCAGGCGATAAAAAGTATCCATCGTTGCTGATACGAGTCTGAAGATACTGGGTCAGTGGAGTACATACTCATTTGTATCTCCATCAGACATCTAGACAAGGCAGTGTGGCTCGTTTTTCTTTGCAGTCAGGTTTCCGGGATGTGAAATTGTTGAGTACTATTATTATTGTTGCAGTTGTTGTTGTTGTTAAGTTTTTTTTTTTTTTTTTTTTTTAATTCTCTACTTATGCAGAATTGTATAATAGGGCTTTTATTCTAAATGAATGAGGATTTTGTAATATGGTTTTACTGTGATTTTTGAGGTATTTTGCAATAGTTATTAGTTATAGAAATATCAAAAATATATAGCAATAATTGTTTATTCTGCATTTTTGTGAACTGTATTGATGCATTTGTATTATTTAATTATTTATTTAAGACTGTGACGCAGACTATAAATAATTGTGTATATTCAGTAAAGTCAGTAAAGTCAGTAAAGTCATAGCTTGACCTTGGCCTTTCCCGTGACACAAAATGGCAACCCTAACAGTCTGCTTTGTGTCAGCATTTAGAGAGGTTTTGGATGATCCGGGTCAGTTTTTCCACTATAAATTCCTTTCAAGCACAGAGACTGATGTTCTTAACTCAGTAGGGCAGAGCACTGTACCCTGTGCCTTATGTGAGGTTGGTCACATGGTGCCACTGCAGCACCAAAGGTCACATTTTCAGAGGTTTTGCAACAGAAAAGTGCAGATTTGATAAAGTGTTTGACAAGACCGCAGTACTGCTGTCCGATGATCAGTAGGAGACTGTGGTCACAACAGGCAGCCCCTAAGTCTGAATGGGTGGAACTTATGAAGTTAGAAACTGTGGTTAATAAGCATCTGCCAACTGTCCTTGGATAAATAAATGAATTTTTTGAAAGCAAAGTCACTGTCAGAAGTATGTCAATATTGTTGAAAATGATTTCACGTAGCCAGGAACTTTCCCAATCTAATTTTCTCCTGTTTTATGTGTTTATTAATTTATTTAATTGCATTTAGACCAAGCCAAGTGAGACACAGAGGACATTTTTAAACACAGTGTGCTTAAATTAATACTATCATACAGGCCTTGCAACCGTTTTGTCACTTTTAATCCGATAACAATGGGTGATCTGCTGTCAGCACCCTGTAGAAACTGTATGCTGTTTATGTAGACTGATGGTTTTAAGCAGGAAATTGCGCTGTGGTTTCATGCCACTTGCCCATACCAATGCAGTGGTTGGTAATTTCCTCAATCTTTGATGACGGACGTCCCAGTGTTTTTGTTTTTGCTGCATCTGAGATAAGCTCTTAATTAACTAAGGGGATTCAAACCAGCTCTCCCATTCTTCAGCTTCAAGCTGTACACCACTCCCTGCATAATCCCCTTTCTATGTTGTGATTAAGCTGGTTAGTGTTAGCATGCACTCAGTAGTAAGGGACTTCAATTAAGGGAGGCTTCAATGTGACAAACTCTTCTTATGCTTCTGCCTGCTAAAACATTTGTGAAGACGACACATCGGCAAGTCCCCTTCATGAGTGCGTCACTTCTCTGCAACATCATATGAGTCTCCTTCATTTAGACTCACTGTGACTTCAGTGAACCTAAAGCCACTGAATATGTCACACATGTGGCATGCATGAAGGAAACCCAGCAGACAAATCACAGAAAAAAGAGATGCAGCCAACGTTGCACCTCACAGCACATCACATAAAAAGCATTGTAGTGATAAGCCAAGACTCATTTGCATCGGCGACAGAATCTAAATGTCAACCGAATTAACATTAGCACATCAGATCCATGACATATGAAAGATATGGGTTCACTTGCAGCACAGGTGGAACTCAACATCCTCTGCATCATAAGGAAAACTGTCAGTAAGCAGCCTCTTGTTGATTTTTTTGGCTTTGTGTTGATAGTGAAAACACAATACGTAGTACATTTTAAACAGTGGTAATATATAGTAGTACATATTCTTAAAGCACAAAGAACTTCCCAGCACTTTCTGAGCCTTCTGACGTCTGCATGCTGTTTGTGTTTATGTGTTTTTGGGTGCTATGTTTGCTCCCACATTCCTAAAGCAAGTCAGGGAGATTTCCCTGCCTTCCATGCTGGGACAGACTCCTGCCACATACTGCATAACTTCGAAAAGGTACAACTGGGCAAAGCGAAGGAATGAATGTGTATTCAACTGGGACTTTTACTTGTCAAAATAGTGGTGGCGTATGCTCAATCCTGACGCTCTAAGTGGCTAATCGAACAATTAACTTCTGTTTCAAACAGAACAGAAAATCAATGATCATTTGCTGTTTAAAAGCTACAAAAGACAGTCTTTCCTCCTCACCCCTACTCCATGTTTTGCGCCCTGCAGTCCCGACAGACCGATCCATTCTTGGGCGTTCCTTCAAAGCAGTGGACTATGAAGTTATCAGGAGTGAAATTCAAATATTACAACAAAGACACCAGCTCAGCATTGAAGTCTGAGTGCTGTGAAGGGTCTAAATGCATGTGGTTTTGATTGATTAGACCTGTGAGGATTGCTGTGTTGAGCAACTGCAGCTGGCTTTGGTGCTTGATCGATTCATTTCAAACTCCCCCTGCAGGAGCAGCAAGAGGTAGTTAATTAGTTTGTAAGGATTTAAGGAGGTTGTTGCAGCGGTTATGGAGGAAGCTGCGATGACAACTAACGAATCCGGCCCGCCTCGGCTCCAACTCCCGGCGGATCTCCAGTCTGTCACTCGGCTGACAGGTTGGCCATGAGAGGCTTCTCACGGCTGAGCCTCTCAGCCTCTCCCCTCCCTCTCCGCGCCCTCCCCTCTCTTTCTCCCCCAGCTCTGAGTGGGCAGACAGGACTCACAGGAAGATGATCCCTCTGGTTTTAATTAGGCTTTTTAATTAGAGAGTGGAGACGCTTTTCACGGAGAGCTGCGCCGATGTAACAGTTGAGCGGAGGCGAGAGCTAAGGGAGGCTAAGCATGTGTCACTGCCAAAGTATCCTAGTTCTGCCAAATTGGATTCTAACTAAACTAACACAGAGATTGTTTTCTTTTGGTTAAAGGACTTAGGTCTTTTCTTTCTTTCTTTCTTTCTTTCTTTCTTTCTTTCTTTCTTTCTTTCTTTGTTTCCTTTCTACCGCAATTAACTTTTCCATTTTGTGTTTCCTTTGTGTTTCCTGCGGTTAAACACTACATTACAAAAATGAGTTCAGAACAGTGGCAGCGTTTTTCAATTTACTCCAAGGACACTAGGAAGAAAAATAATTAAAAACACTGGCAGACCATTAAAGGAGCAGTTCACCCAAAATACACTCCTGATCAACATTTTTAAGACCAGTTGAAATATTGCAAGAATTTACATTTTGCACTGTTGGGTCTTAAGACGGTTCTAAGTAGAGCTTGACTTTTTTGTTCCATAACCCTCAGGATCTTTTAAGAAGTTTAAAATGACGGTCTTACTTCGTCCAACCTCAGCAGCAATGGCACGCTGCGAGAGGCCTTGCTTATGCAGCTCAACAATCCGACCGCGTTCAAAGACAGCAGGTTTTTTTGCCTTTGCCATCAGGAGGTCATGACAGTGTGGATACCTGACAGAAAATGACACTGAATCCACATTTTTGCCAAGATTTGGGCTTTTAAAGGCTGTGTTCTTAAACTTTTGATCAGGTGATGAACAGCCTATTTCAGTTTAATGGTTGTTTGCAATAAATTGCTTACTCAAATTTTTTTTGTCTCACTCCCATTTCTTCTTGTTGCATTCTGAAGCTCTACTTAGAACCTTCTTAAGATCCAACAGTGCAAAATGTAAATTATTGCAATTTCTCAACTCGTCTTAAAATTTTGATCAGGAGTGTGTATATTAAAAAAGGAGATGATGAGCCTCCCCTGGCTCATACAATGAGGCTTAATGGGTTTTGGTTTGTGGGGCTAACACAGTGAAAAATTCCTTGAGAAAAACTCAACATGTTTTCCAAAAACAGTGATTCCAACACACTCCATAGGCCCAGATTTAATTGGGAAGTCTTGACAAAGAACACCTGTGGATTATGCTGGTTTCCATGTTATTGTTTTTGGAACATGCTGTGACTGTGGGCTTTTTCACATGTAATTTTTTTTTTTTTTCATGGTTTGACAAACAAATACCCATCCATCCCAGGTGTTGCGGTGCCGGGAGCCAGAGTAAATCTTGACAGGCTGGAAACCTCACCAGTTCACACAGAAACTATCTGGATGGACAGAATGCACTAGAAATAGAAAGGAGAGCATCTTTATCTTATTGCAGTTGAGCTGTCCCTTTAAAACCAGTTCTTTATTGTCTGTATAAAGTAATATGAGGTTCATTGTTAGGTGCTAAACCTCAGAATACCATAAAAAAGTTAGAGGAGATAAAATTTGGGATTCTGGGATATAATAGCATAATATCACAGCTGCCCAGTTTAGATGGGCATAATTTAGGTGTTTAAATCAACATCCCACGTGGTTGTTTTATGTCTTCACTTCCACTCCATGTTCCTGCCATCAGTGTGAATACTGAGCTGCTTTTCAACCCTCCTCTTCTCCAACACCACTAATTGCATCTCTCAGGTCTCTTTTTTGATCTGAGTCATACCCGCGCCTCGCTGTAATCACATGAACTGTGCTGAATCGAGATGAGAGGAGTTTCAGCACCTTGAGAATGATCTCTGTTACGTGTTACCTCTGTCACCCCAAGGACTGAGCGCTGGGATTACAAACCTTGACATACGGATTCATCACTGACTTGTTAAACATAACAAGTAGGAATGAAACAGATCATTTTGCTATTTTGTACTTTTCCCAGGACTTATCTCTCGCAGGGCCGCTCGTGTCAAAGCTGTAGGTCACGGTTGCGTGGGAATGGACTTGTTTGACATGCTGTTAAAACAATTTCTAATGTTCAGTGGCTGTTTAATAGTTTTTCATGCCCCATTAGACATGAAGTTAAATCGGATAACTGTCAGCTCTTCCCATCTGTTATTTTGACTGGTATTTTGGCTGACTGCCTGGTTTTGACTCTTAGAAAATTGACATAGACAAACTAGGGAACCTGTAGCTTCTGGTAGTGATCAGCAGTTACTTAACATTGACACATTATGCACAACAACAGCAACAATAATAATAACCTTTATTTAACCAGCTCAGTCCCATTGAGTTCGAGATCTCATTTTCAAGGGTGTACATCGCATCAATAAAGGAAACATTTTAAAGTAATACTCAAGCAATTTGGGCAAAATACCCTTTTCCTGACTTACCAAGACTGAGACAAGCTGTTTGATACCGTTTTCGCCTCTGTACGGTTCAGTTTCTATGGGTAATATTTCATGTTAGGTTAGCATAAAGGCTTTTGAAGCGGGAGTGGGAGTTGCACAGCTCTATGAAAAAATAAACATTCAAGGAACTCTGAAGTTTTCTTATGTACACAGTTATTATTTGCATTTAGATAGATTTAGATTTAGAGGAAAAGCTACCCATAGGATTCGAACCACTGGACACACAGGGATGAAAATGGTGTTGAACATTCCTTTAAAATGAACAATATAATTTCCACAATTATTCAATAATTCCACAACAGTAATACAATAAGAGCAAAAATATATATATAAAAATCATACAGATAACAATCATAAAATAATAAAAGTAATATAATACAACAACAAGTTAATTAAAAACAAGTCAAAAACAGTCACAGCTCAAGCTTCAATTTACACTGCAGTTCATTCCAAATGTGTGGTGCTAAAAAATCTAAAAGCAGCCTTTCCCAGATTAGTGTTAATTTTAGGAACTTTTAACACTACCCAACACACAGCAGAGTCAGTGATGGCTATCTAACTGAGGTACAGTAACTCTAATTTATGTAATTCTTCACAAGGAGGCAAGAGGGAGCGTTTGGCATCAGGAAAGAGCTGCAGTTAAGGTTAAAGGAAATTAAAAAAAAAAAAAAACATGGTGTGGTCTAGCTGTCATTTCTTTAAAGTAATGGCAGGAAGGGGAGGTTAAAAGTTGAGAGGGAATAAAGGTGATGCGGCGGGAGGAAGGAGGCAGTGTGGTCAGCGTACGGGCAGGAGATTGAGGTTGAGACACGTCTGGAGAGCTCATGTTAGGTGTTGATGGGCTGGAGTTCAGAGGAGAGGTGAGAAGTTAAGAGGTGAGGTTGAGGAGGCGGAGAGGGTGCTGAACAGGGATCAAGAGCTGCCATGTTTTGCGACGGTGAGAACTCGCCTGGACAATGTAGAATGGAAGAAAGGAGAAGGAAGAGGAGCCCAAAAAATAAATTGACAGAGGATGAGAGAACATGGGAGTCAGATGTAGAGATGACAGGAGAGGTGAACAGACAGGAGAGGAGAGCAGTGTGAGCAGTAAATTAAAGAAGAGCTGCACAGAAATGTGAAATGTGAAATGTGAAATGTGCTCGCTGCAGCTTTGTTTTGTTTGTGCAATCACAATCCATGACAGTGCATGAAGATTAAAGGAACAGTTCACCCAAAATACAAAAAAACAAACAAACAAAAAAAATGTTTTCCACACTTAACCCAGATAGTTCCAGTGTGATTTGGTGAAGTTTCCAGTGTGTTGTAATCATCACTGTCCTCAGTATTATAGGGCTGGATGGATATTCATTTGTAGAGCTCAAACCATCAAATATGTGCATGTGAGAAGCTCAGCAGCAACAATGACACAGAAACCCGTTGTAATCCACAGCCCTCTTGGGAAAAAAAGTATCGATGGGAACTATATCCTGCCGAGGAACACTGGAAAAATCCATCTTTCCATTCCTATTGAGCTCAAATTAGAGGCTGAAACACACAGTTTGTTAGTTTTGTTTTGTTTTGGGTGAACTGTTGCTTTTAAGATATATACACATAACATATGGGAAACCAGAAACAGCAGTGACAAAATTACAGGTTGTGGTTTAAAAAAAAATAGCTGTGGGAATATAGGGAGTTTGAAGCCATTTAGAATATTTTGCACTGGAAAACCATTGTGCTGCAGCCATCGTCCAGCCAGCTTCAACGTTTTGCTTTGATTTGACAGAGATGCAAATAAAGATGATGAACTGGCAAAGAAAATGAAGAGGCTTTTCGCAGACAGTGTAATCATGCAGTATTTAGGCCAGTGGCAGACAGTAGAGTGTGAAACAAATAAAGCACTTTACTTTTCCTACAAAGGTGCTCTTTTGTGTGAAGTTCATTTCCTTGGCTTTAATGAGAGTCGGAGGATGCAGGGCGAGGATGAGGAGATGAGAAGAGCAGAGGAGATGTGAACAGGCTGGGAGAAAGAGGCAAAGAGCAGAGGGTGTGCAGATGAGAGGCACAGAAGTAATGGGCAGGAAAGGAGAATGCAGAAATAAATGAATGTAGAAATGGCGCTCCAAGAGAGACAATTACAGTATTAGTTTATTGTTGTGCTGTACCCTCCAGTTGCAGAGAGAGGCACGGGTGTAGCTATGGAAACGAACGAGGGAATGAGTCATGGGCAGCAACTGTAGCGCTGCGGCGGGGGGCGGGTAGGGATTGAGTGAGAGACTCGAATTATTATCAAAGGTACCATGAAGAGACTCTGAGCAAACTGATGTGCCAGTTGGACCCAAAGCAGCATTTGTTTTCATTTACAGCCCTCCACATTATTCAGGTGTCATGATTTTACTTCTAAATGTGCTCAGGTTAAGAATACTGCTCTTTATAATGCCCCACATATAAATCTTGTTTCAATAAGTCAAATTCAAAACGCCCTCTACCTCAACCCTAAACTTAGGAGCAGAATGTGCACTCTTATTCCTTGATATTTGCCTGCACCATGTACAGTAAATGGATTTTTTTTTCTCTCTAGCTATTTTCTCCATTGTGCCACAAGTCACCATGACTCTATGAAGAGTTTATTTCCCAGGCAGCTGTTCACACCTGTGTGTGATTTTCAGTGAAATACAGAGGAGAGAAGAAAGAAAGAAAGAAAGAAAAAGGCAGCTGCACATTTGTTCTGCTTCACATTCCTCTCAAAGCCCTTTAAATTAAAGGCTGACATTCAGAAATTGGATATTCAATATTTGAAAAATGTGACACTTACTTTTCACAAAATGGTCGGTAGCATAATTTTCCTCATTAAATGATAGTAGGAAACATAATTTCAACGCTGAGAAAATGATACCACTTTTACAGACTGAATCCTCCATATTGTGGAGATAACGTTCTATTTATTCATGTAATAGTTATTTACAGAGGTGCAGAAATGCGTTAAATTATCTCTCTGTCTCCCTCTCTGTCTCTCTCTCTGTGTCTCTGTCTCTCTCTGTCTCTCCCTCTCTCCTCACACACACACACATATACACAAGCCTGCACTCTCAATGCTAGTCTCTGAGAAATTTGATCCCACTTCTAATGAATTATTTGCCCATTAACCCTAGAATTTTAAGACACAATAGCAGAAATCACTTACCAATGACCAGGGGCGCCGTATATGGGGGAAAAGTTAGGACAGTTCCAAGGGCCCTTGCCTGACAGGGGGCCCAAAAAATAGGTAAAAACTAATATAAAATTATTAAACCATCAACATGTAAATATATATGTTTTTTTTTTTTTTTTCATGGGGCCCAAAATTCCTGGCGGCGCCCCTGCCAATGACATCCACTTACCAAATCGTTAAATCAACTCTCCATAAAAACACAAGAACATTTTCTGCTTTTCAGACGGTCTTGATCTGTACAGCTTGTTTTAAAAGATTATCATGGTATGAGCCCATCCAAATATAATGCAAACATTAAAATGCCATAGCAGTACATTTCAGCCAACACAGCTGGGTTTGGTGCACAGACCTTGATCTTCTGTACGTGTGTGTATACATGCATGTGTGTTTCATATGAATGTGGCTTACACATCGTTATGAGAGTAATGTTTCCATTTTGATTCAGTTTGTGTCTTTTTTGTGCAGATGGTTACTGTTTTAAGAAGAAAACATCTCTGAAGAATGTACTGCATTTTCACAGATATCATTTTAGCACAAAAAGGGAGGCCGGTGTTCAGTGTAAAACAACCTTTTTAAAACACTAAGATCGCAGGCTTGAATGCTGTAACTGGTACAGGGAAGTGTGGTCTCAAACTGTAAACGCTGTGATGCAGTGATCGCTGTTTCAAATGTAAAAAGGTTTCTCGTGATGATGCACTTTCTCAGGCTAGCTCAGAAGACAACGGGATCCCTCAGCAGATTTCCAACGGATGTTTTCCATGGTTTATATTCAACTTTAAGAAAGTAAGTTCTATCACAAACAAATGTTTACAATACCTCCATGCTCTGTTCAGTGTGATTATCTCCACGAACAAGTACACTCTTTACAAAATTTTAGGCACATATTCAGTTGTTATAGGCAAAAAAAAAAACAAATATAGGGCTAAAACAAAGTACATCAGTTGGTTGTACTCGGCTGACGGGACCACCATGCAGCCTCTCTGCACACTCCAACACAGTAGCCATTCCTCCTGTGTCCAAATATTGAACATGGATGGAATCTATAATCATAATAAGCCTAAAGAAACTTCCAGTGCCAAGACATAAAGGTGGTCTTGCTGTGCCAGATATTTGCCAATATTATTTATCTTACAAAGCCAGATATCCTATTGCTTGGGGTTGTGGTGCATCTAATTTACTAGCCACATGGGTATGGCTGGAAGAATGATTGCTAATGTTAACATCAAAGTATTTCTGTCTTCTTTGTGGTTTTAGTCAAATCCTCCTGCAGAGCTCGATAAGCCAATTATTGATTTCTCTTGTTGAGAGTAAATTAGTCCTTAAAAGGGTCAAAATTACAGGAACCTCACTGGCAGAGTTGTAACTCTAAGTGTTTGGGAGATATAATCAGTGATAGGGAAATAGTTGTATGCAGTGGTCTAAAGGAACAGTACAACCTAAATGCATTTTGGATAGATCACCAGGACTAAGTGGGGGAAAATAGTTTGTGGACTGTCCCTGAACAAGAGACACTTACCCCTTAGCTGTTTATATTAATTCAGTTGAGTGCCTGAAATATCTAAAATAACTAAGTAAAACAGCCCAAATAATAAACCATCAAGTCACTCCCACCACATCATCCCCAGCTTCAGAATTTGAACTTATACACCTGCAGAGAATAGAAATAGAGAATTAGGTAGGCCTTGTGTGTGTATATTTGTGTATGTATGTGTGTATGTGTGTGTGTGTGTGTGTGTGTGTGTGTGTGTGTGTGTGTGTGTGTGCATGCCTTTAGAGGGGCTGAAGGCAGTCAGACAGGAAAATACATTTCTATTACAAAAATTGCCACGAATCACCATATCAGACATTTTGCATTTTGACAGGTAACCCGAGGAAAGTGAGTCGCTTACCTGAAATGATTATCATCCGACTTTGATAATTAGCTTTGAGCATTTGGATTGCCTCATTGACTCGTGAAACTGCTTATGAATATCTTTATAGCAGCTTGGCAGGTTCAGTGAATATCATGAATTTCAAGCATGGCTATGTGGCAATGAAGATAAAATATTTACTGTAGCTTTAACTAAGTTTGACAGAGAGCCTGGCAGTGGGACACCTAAGCACAAGTAGCTCATGTGTGCATGTGTGTGTGTGTGTGTGTGTGTGTGTGTGTGTGTGTACTATGGGAATAATATAGTGTGCATGTGTATCTGCTTGTGCGCATGTCTGTCTGAAGATGTGTATGCATGCTTCTGTGTATGTGAGCGTATCTATCGGTAGACAGTGTGTGTGTGTGTGTGTGTGTGTGTGTGTGTGTGTGTGTGTGTGTGCGTGTGTGTGTGTGTATGAACACTGCAGTACTCTGTCTGTGCGCTTTGACATTTCACTGATGAGTGATGACGGCTGGAAGGTCAAGTTGACTGACTGATCCTGCTTTACTGCAGAACACGGCTTCAGGTTTCCTCTGAAATCCTGCCAGGCCGTGAGGTGGATGGAGCATGTCAAAATGTCAAGACTTATGAGGAACTGTCATATTTTCAGATTGGCACCCAAACATTTTGGGATGTGAGGACAGGTATCGCTGGAGCTTTTGCTCAAATGTCAAGCAACTGAACCTCAGACAAAAATATTAGGCGTGCTTCTATAGAACTGTGGCCTGGTTTCCTCCATACACTCTCCAAAATTAATACATCAAGGCTTTATTCATAATTTATGTGACACCTCTTGTTATATTATGGTTTCCCTCAATTGATTTAACATAGTTCAGCTCCAAACTAGGTAGTTTTGATAGGTTTATTACACTGACAGTACTTTTTTCATTCACACAGCTGTCTAAAACTCTTAATAAATAGACTATTAATACATTTATATTGCTTTCACACACATTACAAAATAACATATACTAATAATTTTCTAAAAAAAAAACTAGTAAATGATTTTTGTCATGAATTCTTCTACCTGTTCATCATATCACACTTAATAAACAAACATGTAAAAACATCAGCTATGACATTACCAAAGTCTGACAAACTGATTTGACTGATGTGAGACTGTGAAACATTAAATATTTCAAATTATGGATACAACTGTTATGGTCCAGTGTTTCTTTTCCCTGTGTCTTCCTGTTTACCTGTTGCTAACCGGACAACAACAATGGATAAAAACAAATTATGGACACAATTCCATGAAATCACTTTGTGGAAAAGTATTATGGAACTTTCTGAGAAAGATATTTTAGCATTTGCATTACTGCATGGATGCATGTACTATTGTTTTTTGGCAGATGACCTTTTTATGTCAGTGTTTGTTGTCTGTACACACACTATCTGAAAAGAAAGCAGCATTTCACAGTGCAGTGTAATTGGGCCACCTGGGAAGATGAATCAAGAGTATAAAGTTTGGAGAGATGCGTCATATCAAATGAGTTAATCTGTGCGTGCTTATTCAAGGATTTACCTCTGACAAAGCAGAACTTGCTGTGCTGCAAAAAAAAAAAAAAAAGGCTGTGGACTGCTAATACCAGGATGCAGCCATTTCAAATTCTCACAATGCAGCATTATCAGCTCCTCAGACAGCAGAGGCCTCAGAGCTGAATTGTACCTCCGCACTTCTCATGCTCCCTCTAAACATTTCACCCCTTTTTTCAGCCCTAAGATGATTTTTGTAGGAACTGGGTGTGGCTATTTGGGTGTAATTTACCCCGTTTTTCAGCTATTAACTTCCAAATTACCACATTTAATCCCATTTTTAACAGTGTTTTGGCATTTCAAATAATGAGGCAGATAAAAGTGTTGAGTGACAGGAAAGATTTGACTGTAAAGGCAAGCAAGAAACTCTGTATTTGACCCTGGAGCTCTGCAGCACAGCGAGCCAAGCCACCAGCGAACCCATTTAATCTCATTGTAGCCCCACTTCACAGCAGAGGGACAAGGCTGTGGCATCATAACAATACCCAGTCCTCATCGGGTGGGAACTCAATTTAATCTTTCCTCTTTGGGGTCTCAGTCTTAAAAAACAAAACAAAACAAACAAAAAAAAAAACACACCACACTGCTTGAACAGCTTGTACTCTGCTTTGTTGAACATGTCAATTAGGCGCCTGCAAATTCACTTTGTTCCTTTGTGCGGCCAGGATGAAACCGCAGCATTCAGCTCTCACATCACGACAGTGTGAAAAATGATACGCTCATCCCTGAAGCAGAGGAATCCAGGCTTTGTTTCAACTGAAATGACACCTTATATCTCAGCCAGCAAGAGGCATGTCCCTCTCCTCAATGCCGTCTCATACTTTGTACACAATGCCACCGAGTTGTTTTAGCATAAAAGAATAAGCTCTGTAGGAGGGAGCGCCTGCTTAGATAATGTTCTTCCTGCTTGAAAAATGCCACAGTGTTGAAGATGATGAATTTCCTGTTGTGAGTAACTGTTATTTCATCTCTCTCCAGCACTCTCTGTCTCTCAGAAACACAAAAACACACATAAACACACACTTATTTATGTAAAGGGGCTATTGTTCGCTGTACAGAACCACTTGTTCTGCTTGTGCGTATGTCTGAGAGAGGGACAATTTTACACATTCCTTATGCATATAAAATGCTGCAAATAGACAGAGATATACAGACAGAAATGAAGACAAACTGAGAGAGAGAGAGAGAGAGAGAGAGAGAGAGAGAGAGCGTACAGTTCAGCAAAGCAATGAGATACCTGCAGCTTCTCTCACAGTTTTACGTGGGTGAATCTTGGAATGAGTTGCTGCTCAAGTAGAAGTACTGTTACTTTGCTGATATTTTAATGCAGAAGAAATAGAAACACTGCAGCAAAACTCTACTGAAGTAAAAGTAAAAGTAGCTCATTTAAAATTTTCTCTATGAAAGGTCCAATCAAGATTCTTTTAAGGGTGCATCGTGCAAAATTCAGGTCAACTCACCAATTGTGTTATTTCCACAGGTATTCCACATTTTATGCAAAATGAGTCGAAACGGTCCTCGGTTCTGTCAACAATGTGCAGTTTTTCATCGTGCACCGTTTATTGGGAATTTGGAAATGATAAAAAGTAGAAGCAGCAAAGTGAGCGAGTTCCTCTTCGCATCTTTGCTGAGTGAGTTTTCATCGTTAAAGGTTCCACCATCTGTCATTGATCAGTTAAAATATAGTGAAGTACAATACTCGAGCAAAAATGTACCTAAGTAAAAGTAAAATTACTACACAAAGTACTCAGTTGCAGGAACAAGAGTTAATGTAATTTGTTACTTCCACTTTTTCCTGAAAAGCAAAACTGAACAGTAGAAGCTTTACAGGCCATCGACCCTCATATAATTTAACAAGAGCCTCAGCTTTAATTAGTGTCGCCTCCTCCCTCACTATGAGGAGGATCAACCTAGATATTGTTTCTCTGTTCTGTTAATTATTTTCCTCTCTTAAACCCCAGAGCCCATTATGTTTCTGGTCATTTTGTTGTTTGTGGGTCACGAAACTGTTTTGGTCCACCACCTAGAGGACACGCACACGTTTCCATGTAAATGTGATGCGATGGGAAGCCCAGGAGCTGGACCAAGACAGCAGCCTTCTCACAGGGCAATGCTTT
This sequence comes from Myripristis murdjan, assembly GCF_902150065.1. NCBI lineage: Eukaryota > Metazoa > Chordata > Actinopteri > Holocentriformes > Holocentridae > Myripristis > Myripristis murdjan. The sequence goes on along the minus strand of NC_043994.1, from coordinate 12,848,174 downwards.
ACTGTGAAAAAAAATTAATATTGTCACCCATTCCCTGTTAGTGTCCACAGTAATACTGTAACATATCATCTCAAATCTCACAATTACAACAGTGCCATATGTGTGGCCGGAGCCGCCGTTCACAAATCAGCTTTGACAGTCCGGCCTCGGGACAGCGCCGTGCACAGACTTTGAGGGGCAGGGGTGAAATCCTATGAAAGGGCAATTTCTAGGTTTTCATAGTGGCTCAGTTGAATAAAGTGCCTAGCTTGTGAAGTGCAAGATTTTAACCTGGAAGCTTTGTTTGTTTGTTGCCCCACTCCCTATTTTTTTTTTTTTTTCATCATAAACTGTTAAAAAAAAAAAAAAAAAAAAAAAAGGCAGAAATGCCACAAACATAATCTTTAAAAGGGCATTTCCCCCAGAAGTGCTAGGATTCCTGTAGGTGTGATGCCCGGTGGCAGCAACTGCATACCTTTTCAAGTGAGAAAATATCCTTTCAAGTATACTTGCACTTCCAACTTAAAAACCCATGCTAGAGATCACAACTATGAAATGAAATCAGATATGAAGTTAAATGACTTTGAAAGAGCAAACAGTTCCTTATCAAAGCAGTTTCTAAGCTCGGCAAGATGGTTTCACTGATATTTTCCAGCAACAAAGAGATATGAGATAAGAGAGTGCTCAATCCATATTTATGTTTGTTGATAATATCACTTGTAAACAAACAAAATTTCCAGCGCTGGCACTCAGGAACTGAAATTTTGACCTTCATCCACAAGTTGCACTGTCTTATCAATAAATATTAAGTGCTCTTGCCCTTAAAAATAACAGGTGAAACTGCACTGCAGCTGCTCGGAAGTAAAGCGGCATTTTGAAAACCATTGCTTTGACAGTTTACTGTGCTGTTTGAAAAAAATATGTCCAACAGCACAGGCAGTTATACAGTAATTGGTGTGAAAATCAGATAAGTGGAAAAGGTGTTGGCTAAGGTTTAAACTTGTTTTTTCCAGGCCCTGGTAGTTGTTTCTCAAAGAAATATGACATGTCTTGCAGTGTTTGTTTTGTTTTTTCTTCTTCTTACTCTCAAGGAGCTGCTGACATTTCTAAGCCCTCTGCACAAACTGGATGAGAGAAAGGGGCAACTGTCTTGCGATCTTATGGAGAGCATGCAGACATTCATGTGACCTTACATGCTCAGTGCTGACCATCGAGGGAAGGCTTGTGCATCTGGTTTGAATAACCTATATAGCGGTGGATCTTGACTGGACAATCCAGAAAGTTCAGTTTTGTATGTGAGTGAGACTATTTTATTTTCCTGTTGTTATGATTATTAGGCCTATTAATGTATTATTTCTGCACAGGAGGAAAAAAGAAGAAAAGGGCTTTTGGAAGCTTGAATTAATCTTTAGTTGTTCATGTATTTTTTCATTTCACTGGTTTTTAACCTCTCGCTGCACTTTGCTATTTATTCTGTCTTTTAACAGTGCATGAAAGCATTGTGGATCACTGCACTTTTCATTTGGCAAAACAAAATTAAATGGCTGTTGAGTTAGCCTGTGTTTAGACCGTAACTTATTGGCATGAAGGACAAATGTGGACCCTGAGGCTAGACCAGTTGAGAACCACCTACACTGAGTGCAAGTGCTGCGGTGTGAGTGCCCTTCACGCTGCTTATGAGCCAGTTTGAGCTTATGGGCCTCAGATGATCAGTGTCAGCAACACCGGTTTTACAGACTGCGTCTTGATTCAAGGATAGCCCTGCTGTGCCCACCGAAAACACACACAAAAACCTTTCAGAACATGATTTGAAGACAGACAGCTGACTGAATCCTCAAAGGATAGCTGCTGATGATAATGATGACGAAGGTGTGTGTGTCTTCATTTATTGATAATATCATAAATATACAAACAAAATGTATACTAGTGTGTGATATTGTCTTGCATGTCTTATATTTCCTCAGCATCAGTGTAATCAGTGAGAAAATGACAGGAGGTCAATCTGTTTTCTTTTCTGTGCAAAAAAAACATTACCAGCTTTAGTCTTCTTGACATTTGACTTGCTTATGCTTGATGCAAACTTTAACTTTATGTCCCTTTAATCCTCACGAGGCCGTCTGATAAATTATCACACACACACACACACATAGACACATACACACACACAATGAGTGAGCCATGAGGGATAACTCTACAGACAGATCATGGATCAGAGCTGGTAATGGGGTCTGCAGGTTAGGGTCTGATTGAGGTTTCTCTCTCTCTCACTGTCTTTCTCTTTTTCCTCACACACATATTCTCAAAGGCAGACTGCCTAACACACAGACAGATGCACCCACAGGTTCACACATCCACTCAATTACATGCTCACTCACTTGCAAATGTGAAGAAACATACATAGGCAGATGCACACACATGCGCGGATGCATTATTTACATACACAAGCATGTGCATGCTTTCCTTTTTCAGTAGATGTTTCCCTTGACGCTTTCTAGGTTTCCCCTCCACCCTGAGAGCTTAATGCTGCATGTCTGAAAGCTGCATGGAGGCAGAGCACTACTTCGCAGCTGTTGACCTTATCACATGCAAATCAGAGCAACACTCCTCTTCGGTGACTGAAGAAAACCAAGGCTGATGCAGGTCACCACAGATCTGGATAAATGAGCCTGCAGCATCATGGAACATGCACATGTCGTTTTTGCCCTTTTCTTCTTCCCTTCTCTTGACTGTCACAGTTCTTGGAATCTACATATTGAGAGCACCAGCTGCATAAAGATGCATAAAGACAGTGGGGCCTTCGAAGTGAATTAATAGATTATACTGGTTCATTTTATTGACAGTCTTGTAAGGGTTGAGGTGAAACCTGGCGCTGTGGTCCAGAGCTGGAGACATAGTGACTGTAGGAGATATACAGGGTGTCCATCTTTACAATTTAACAAATGTATTACAAAAGCAAATGAATAGACAAATCTGTGGAAATTATTACAAAATGAGGAGTAAATAATGAAGTTTTTTTTTTTTTTTTTTTTTTTTTTTTTTGCCTCATCTAACCCCTTACTGCCTGAATTTATTTACAATTATCTACACAAATAAATTGTTTGTGTTTTTGCCTTCAAGCAGATGCTAAATTATTGGTGGTAGAGTTCTTCCAATACAATTCTTGGTCTGTGTGAAATATGCATCAACAGCATCAGTGGGATACATACACCACCTCGGCTGCATTAAGACTGGAAGTGGTTTGAGGCGAATTCACGACAATAGTCTACAAGGGGTTAATACACCTCTGTATGGGCACCATTAGTTGCACGAAGCACATCAAGACGGTACTCGATTTCTTGCCATGTTCGCTGTAGCAGAGCCTCATTGATGGTGGCAACGGCATCAGTGATCTTTTGCTTCAGGTTGTTGATGTCCAATGTGATTAAAAACTTTGGTAACCACTGAGTACATAGAACAAATCTGATTAACATATCTCATCAATTGCTTTTGTAATAGGTTTTTTAAATTGTAAAGAGACTTTGTGGACACCCTGTACAATTCTCATCGCTATGCCTTCTGCCATGTCCTTGTGTGTGTGTGTGTGTGTGTGTGTATGAGAGAGAGACAGAGAGAGAGGGAGAGAGAGAGAGAGAGAGAGAGAGAGAGAGAGAGAGAGAGAGAGAGAGAGAGAGAGAGAGAGAGAGGATGAAAAGAGAAAGCTGGACAGAAAGCCAGAGAGAGAACATAAGTGCGAGAGAAATAGGCAATGAGAGAGAGAGAGAGAGTGTGTGTGTGTGAGAGAGAGAGAGACAGAGAGAGAGAGAGAGAGAGAGAGAGAGAGAGAGAGAGAGTGTGTGTGTGTGTGTGTGTGTGTGTGTGTGTGTGTGTGTGTGTGTGTGTGTGAGAGAGAGAGAGAGAGAGAGAGAGAGAGAGAGAGAGAGAGAGAGAGAGAGCAGAGTTTTGGTGCCCCCTAGTGGAAGATGTAGGAAAATAATTGCCATGGCAGCGAGCTCCCACTGGGGCAGCCGCCTTGGTTTCTCACACTGCGCTTTGAGGGAGAAATGAACAAAAGTGCAGAAGTGAGAGAGGCTAAGTCAAACACATTCAGCAATAAAGCTCACTGAAAATGTCACCGTGATAGAATAGATACAATGAGGTTGTATATTTCTGCAGCATCCTAAAGAGTTTAAATGCACTCTACCATATCGCTGTTCTGTGCTGCTCTGATTTGCAAGCATGTTTGTTTTTGCCTTGCCCCAGTGTTTTTTTCCCCCCTCTACTCCATTGTGATCTGATTTGTGTGGCTTTGTTCTATTTGTTTCCATCTTCTCCTGTTGTAGAAACCAGTTTTTGTTTTTTGTTTTTTTTTTCCCAATTGGAAAGTATGTATTATTGCTACCTCTAGACAGCAGAAAAACACACTCTAAAACTGAGAGTATTTCACTTTGAATTCCTTCATCAAATCAAGATCTAAAAATTAAAGATGCCCTTAATCATTGATAGTATAAGGTCAGAAAGTGTATGGTTCGTCTTGTGAAAACACTATGTGCTGATGTGTACCAGTATGAATGAATGGATGAATGGATAAATGAATGAATGGTGGATGGATGGATGACTAAGCAACTGTTTTCAGCAGTTCAGTCATATGTTTAAACTGTAATTGGGTTTATAAATCGCAAGACTTTTTGAGTGTGCACAAATATGAATTTTTATTTATTGATCCCAAATAGGTAGCTTTCAGTATCTTAATTTTTGTATTTGAACCAGAGTTTCTTGAACAAAAATGCACCATTTACCCCAAAAACTCGTTGAAAAGGCTTCCTGCTTGACCTGGCACAAATGTATTACCAACTGAAGATAAGACAAAGCCATCCTTGTAATCTGTGTCGGTAGGTTCCTTATTTAGCCTCAAACTTGCCTACTGTATGAAACAGGCCTGGTCTCACACTGATTTCAGCTTTCTTATTATAGCAATCCAAAACACTGCAGGGTATTGCTCCTATGTAGCAATTACGTAACAGTCATGTACAAAGAGGTTAGAAAACAATCCACTGATATTTTAGGCCCTGTGCACAACTTCTTAGCTGTTTCACAAAACGGTGCAAGCACAAAAGAAAAGGTTTACAGTTCTCAGATGGCATGTGCTAGGATTTACAGATATGCCTTTAAGGGAAATAACTGTAGCAGCCCAACCCTATAATAAACCTTAGAATACAACAGCAAAATCACCTAGTTTATGTGTAACATAATACAGGAGGTTTATTTAAATGTTACAGTGATAGGCTACTAGGAGAAAAAATAAGTGGCCCATGATAAGATTGATCTAGTGTTGAATATCACAGTTTTAATTTTAATTTTATTTTTTTCTGAGGTCACATATAAAAGTACAATTCTACAGTGCTGTTGAAGTCTTTTTCTATCTTCAGATCACCGTTTTGCAAAATTCCCTCACATAAAAAAATCACTGCAATATTCCTATGTGAACCTTACTGGAGCTATTGTGTGTCTGAGGTATTCAGTGGTGAGTTTGTGGTGACAGTATCACATGTCATGTGGTATGAGTAATACCCCTCTAAAATTTATGATAAGGTTACCAGAGCTCTTTTTTTCCTAAGACAAGGAAATTCTGATCTTTTTCTCACAAATTGTTGATATTTGCCTTAATCCGTGTGTTGGACATGTTTGATGTAGACTTGACATTATGCACCACTGTTTTTCAGTGGGTATGTTGCATCGTGGAGGGTAGCCGTGTGTCTGGCCGGGGTACAGCGGGGATGCAGTGTGCCTGTGTGCATTCCAGTGTGCAGGGGCACAGCGGTGCATCCTCTCACTGCAGCCCCGACCAGCGGTGGCAGCGCGCCTGCGCAGTGCATCCAGGGGCTCGGCGGCGTTCGGTGCTGAAGTTGGGCGGATGGCAGAAAAACAGCAGCGATGGACATTACACCGCAGGATTCCCATTTACGATGTCATTAAATAATCATCGGACCATCGCTTACTCAAACCTATCACCCTAGGACACTGACAGCTTAAAATAAAGGGGTAAGGTGATGATTATTCTGCGCAAATGCTCCATACCAGCTCGCTAGCTGCGGCTGGCTAGCTGACGTTAGCACGGTGCTAGCTCCTGCTCAGCTGCCACCGCCTCCTCTCGCTGCGAGAGATAGCGGATCTCGGGCTGTCGGCTAGGCTAGCAAGAAGGAAGTGAGCGGTGTTTGATTTCTGGGCATTTTTGCTGTGACAGTCAACAGTGTGCAGCCCTCCTCGTAACTGCGTTATCATTTCACGGGTGTCTTTTGGCAGGGGAGCTCCTCGCTAGCTAGCCGTACCTGCAGCGGCTGGGGCTCAGATGCTTCGGACAGCTGCAGGAGAAACCATGCAAAGCACTCAAGAGCTAGTAACGTTACACACAGGGCTGAGCGGGGACCCGAGGAGGCAGCCTGCCCCTCATCCACACATATGCACAGGCCTTCGGGCAGATGCAACAGAGCCAGAGCTGCAGCAGCGCACTACATGCACCCATCCCAAACTGTCCAGCCAACTTACTTCACTGTGAAGTTGATTTTGCCGGCGCATTTCGTCCCTGTGCCGCACACAGGAGCAGGAACATGCAGTGCCCGGCTGACAGTGCGCCTAAACTGCAGCTCCTCATGGACGGACTCGTGTTGCGCCAGTGGAGCTGGGTTACGTCTCCACTACACGCCAATGGGCTCATTCATCTTTTGCCTTTCATTGAAGTCACATTCCCGTGACCACCAGCCATCAAATCAGAAACGTTGAGAATGACTCTCTTGTTGTGTACAGAGTAATACTTTATTCCGTGGTTTGGTTTTAATTCAATCAGTGTGTTCCTCTCTGCAAGTCTACAGTACTAGATTGACTTGAGGGATAGAGTTCCTTAGCAGCACTTAAAATGATCCCTCGACATAGTGAGATATACTGTCCAGTGTGGGAATGGGTTCACTGACAGTGAAAAGTTGAGATAAGGAGGTTGGTGTTCGTTTCATTTTGTTAAAACATTCTGATCAGCTGTTAAGTTGCATTTTCTTTTATCATCAGAATCTGTTACATGGCTCAGACTCAGACTCAAGACCGGCGGTGTAATGAGGCTGCCCTTCTACTGTGGCTTGAATTAAATTTGGTCTTGCCATAGTTTCTGTGCTCCTGAGAGGTTTCTTTGGCTTTTCAAGAAGTACAGGTGCTAAATGTGCTTGCGGGGCAGGATTTGCCTGGGAACAAGGTTGAAAAATTTCTTTGTATACTTTTATAACGCAAGGAAAACCTCTGTTTCCAAGCCAGTCGGAGAGGGCATGAGCCGATATTGATGCTCACACATAGTCCCAGTCGAGGGAAGGGCGCTGTAGTGACACAGTGGTGAGATCAGCCGAGGAGGCTATCCTCCTTATGCACTTATGCACATTTTCATCAGGGACAGCACAGAACAAATGTCATCCGTCTGAGCTGGACTTCTGTGTGGTGGCACCAGTTGATAGGCCAATTCTTATTCATAGCGGGTGATGACGGCTTCAGTCACAGGATCAAATATGCTAATTTTCCTAATCTGTCAGGAATATTTTCTGACATAACGCCATTCTCATTTTACTGCATCTGACTCATTATTTCCTGACTTAGATATTTCCCTTAGATATTTGTCCTGTAAAGCTCTACAAGCTACAGGCACCAAGTGCTCCACACTGCTCAGCAGAACAGACAGAAGACATATATGACTTGATAGTTTGCTGAATAATGTATCAGCTGAGTAATATGCAAAGTCCTTTATCAGCTGTATGTTCTGGACTGTTCCTTCTTCCCAAATGAGGCTCTGCTGGGCTGGGTGATGGAGGCATAATCCAATATCACACTATCTTTGACCAAATACCTCAGAATCCATGTTGTGACAGTATTGTTGGTGCTGATTATTTGTGCTTTCATGAGATATTTACACACAAGAGTTTTGATTAATGATCATTAGTAATGTGGATATGATGACCGAGCAGGTATAAGACAAATAATAGAGCAGCCACATCAGTTTAATATGTTCAGGAAATTGCAGCCTTTAAAACAGGAAAACACTTAGGCCATATCACAACATCACAATACCTGGTCTCCCATCATGATATTGATGTATCAGTATATTGCACAGGCCTACTCTGCACCACTTACCAGTATGTACCTGTGTCATGATGTTGGTAAGTGATATCTTTCTGCACTAGGAGAGCAAAGAGGAATTTCGGTGCCTGACTGTGGTTGTGACAGAAGTCTTGTTTTGTTTGCTCTGTTTTTCAGATGCTGTGCTCTTACTGCTCCCTTTACCCTCCAGTCTCTAAATGACCCGTTCACTGAGCCCTCCCTGAGATCCATGGAAGCCTAGGAGGTGACGGTGAGAGAAACGAAAGGAGCAGGCGAATTAAAGAAATAAAGAGAGGAATTAGTTGCATTTTTCGCCTCTGCTCTCCTGTCCCTCTCTATGCCAGTTGGTCAGGGATGGTGAAACCAGTAACGCCTGTCCCCTGTAGTGAAACAGACCTCCTCGCCTCGTCCTTCATCTGCAGCAAGCCAAACAGCCGGTCAGTTAGCCAAATAGACGCTCAGACAGTCCGCCAGCCAGTCAGTCCGTCCATCAACCAGCCTCTATCGTCCAGCAACCTATTACCTCAGCATCATGACTGCTCTGTCTGACCTGTCTTTAGGAACTCACTAATTCTCATGGTAAGTTTGATTTTTGCGTTTATGATTGTTTTTTTTTTTTTTGTTTTTTTTACCCACTACACCCTGTTATGGTTGGTTGTTCAAAAGTTATCTATATTTCTCCATTTTTGAATGTAAAATGAGTCTGAGACTGTATTTGAAAGCTAATCCTCACTATTTGCATGCGGGATATGTTTGTTTAGAGGAACAGGTCGCCCAAAATATGAAAATAGTTTCCCAGTTATCCCTTGTGCACCAAGATAGTTTCTGTGTGATGTGGTTTGGTTTCCACTCCTGACACAACCTTCCTTGTCTCCCATACAATACAATGGGGATGGAGGGTTATTTGTTTTCAGAGCTCGAGCTGTCAAAAATTTAAATGTGAAAAATTCAACAGTGTCAGAGATACCTGGCTTAATCCACAGAGTTTGTTGAGAATTATTTCATACTGAGAAACATAGCAGACTGTATCTACCTGCCTCTAATTCATACCCATTGGAGATGGACATAGCTGTTGCTGTTGAGTATTTCATTTGTAAACTGTTGAAAGAATGTCCATCCAGTTCCACTGTATTGGGGTGCTGGGGGACAGGCTGGAAACCTCACCAAATCACACAGAAACTATGTTGATGGATAGATTGCATTGGTAAGGGTGGTAAGGGGGGAATACCTTTTTTTTGTATTTTGGGTGTCTGTTACATGTTGTCTGTGTGTAAGATGTCTCATCACCTTGAAGACCATGTGTCCTCAAACTAAACTACTGAATATTAGGAGTGTCCATAACCGAAAACGGTGATTCTGCAGTAATTGATGCACCTAACCGTACATGTGTGGATAACTGATTGTGTGATTTTTTTTTTTTTTCCCGACCACATTTCATACATATGAAGCTTTTTTTCAGTGCACAATGCAAAATTATATTTCACATAATGTAGAGCATTCAACACTTAATTAATTCTACTGTTAGGCCTAATAATGAACTTTTCCACAAGCCACATTGGAGAGGCACTCTGTTGTTATGTTACACAGCCCTCACAATTCTTGGCAAAAGCCCCATTTAACTTAATGTGCCGAGGGATGCCCCAGTGGCTCACCAGGCGGAGTGTGTGCCACATATCAGTACGGCTAAGTCACAATGGCCCAGGTTGGATTCCAGCCTGGGCCCACGGCAGCATGTCATCATCTCTTTCTGCCTTGTCTTTCCTGTCCCTCTCCACTCTATCGATCTAACAAAACAAAATATATGCCAAAAATAATCTCTCCATGTTGAATTGTTGGTATACGTTTAAATTAAAAAGAAAGAACTTGAATTCAGAGTGGGCTTCATTTTGTCAAGCCAAACCATGTTGCAAACAGTGCCCTAAACACAGAGCTACAAATTGACCTGTGAAAAAAGGTGAACCATCACACCTGTGCTGACTATGGATTGTGAAATGTCAAAAATGCATAGTCATTAATGGCAGAACAAGCCGGCTTTCCTAAATGTGAAGTAGCTTTAGAAGTGCACGGTTCCTGTCGGCCATACAGCTGCCATATGGTGCAGTATTGTGGTTAGTGTGTGACAAGAAAAGGTAACTATTTTATCAGCTCTACTGTTTATAGCATCTTCTTTGATGGTCAAAGTGAACAGAAATATGAAAAGAACAAAAAAGTTTTAAAATATTTCTGGAAGAAACCAATCTCTTGTAATAATGCAGGACACTGATGAGGCTAGGGAATTTATTAGTTGTCTTTATTTTCTATTTCTTCCTTGAACATACAACATACATCAGCTCCTAAGTCGCTGAGAGGAGGAGAAACAAAGAGGCCCAGTGGAGTTTTGGACTCGACTGAACTCGTCCCTTGAATACCTATATTCACTTGTATTCTGATTTTCATTTGGCAACTCTTTATTATGAACTATAAAATATGCAAAATTAGTGCTTCGCTACAGAACATAGTACAGTCTGTCTCAGTGGACTGCTCAGGAACTCATGACGACATGAAATGGTGAAGGCTTATACATGTTTTCATCCATGAATGTATGCACAATATTGGTTTCCCGCATAGAAAATCCATTACCCTTTCAGAATAACATACAAATATATGTGTGATAGATTTTTTTTTATTATTCGTCTGTCTCTGCTCTGTGTTCATTACCCCCGCCAGACGGCAGCCTGGGGGAGATCATGCATTTGGTGCTGCGTGTCTGTGTGTCCGTCTGTCTGCAGCTGAGCATGCAAACCACTGGACCTGTCAACCTAAAATTTTTTTGCACATTTATGACTGTATGATGAAGAACCTCTCAGTGTTGCGATGATCCAAAACCTTTGAAAAACATTTGTTCTCTCTGCTTCCGCTCTCTCTTCATTTGCTGTCTAACTCACTGGAGCACCGCTGCTCTGTCTCTCTCTCTCTCCCTCTCTGCATACTGCTGGGCCTATCAGCCCAATAGTCTTTTTAATCCTGTGTGTTGCCATGTTTGCTTCGATTGTGGCTGACAAATATCCATTTTTTGGGCAAGTTTTTAAAACACACCGCTGACAGACAAAGTCAGCAACTTCGATTTTTTTTTTGTATTTTATTTTGTGTGCTTTGTGAAACACGGTTTCTTTGTAAAGCCGTATGACTTCTGGCAAAGGGCCAGAAATGGCTTGTAAGCCATAGGTTCCAGACTGCTGACATAATGTGTGTAATAAAGTGAAATGCATACAAAGAGATGAAGAAACATCTAGACTAGAGGCTTTGGGATTTTTACATGTTCTATAATGTACTGTATTATATTTGAATCATATAGTAATTTATTTTGTAATTTGAAGATTGTTTGACAATACAGTTGGCTGCTGAGTTGCTCCTGGGTTTTTCCAGCACATACAGTAGGGAAGCCTACAGAACTGAAAAGGGGAGTCACGCCTGGCGGAGAGTGCACTCCTCTAGTTTGTATTTCCACACATTATTTGCATGTGCTGTCAATGTGGCCTCCTGCTCCTGGTTTAGAACAAAGCCGTACCTCAGCGTCGTTTGCATCCAGTCTGTTTTTCCACAGATGTTGCCTGGTCGCTGAATAACTGATGGCCACTCGAGTGGTCAGGCGACCACATTTGCATATCAGGCAGGTCGCCTCAGCCCAACCTGCCATGCATCATCACTGTGGCAAATTGTAGGCTTACAGTATATGTAGAGTGGAGTGGACCGGAAAGCAGGGGGATGGCACCTCTGTTGGTACTTCTCTGTTTGTCGAGCTCGGTGTTTTTATTTGGGTTTGCAAGTGTTTAATGAGGAGTTTAAATTGAACCATGACTTTACAGGTAAGAGCTTTTGTTTCATTAATTATACTTTTCCCAAGCTACAAGAATGCAGTTAATTAGTGTATTTTCCACACCGTGCTCTTTAGTGGAATTGAGCTTAAACGCCTGAAATTACAGCGAGAACGCCAGTGAGCTACCACTGTGGAGCCTAAGCTGGTGATCCTTCACTATTATCTCCTCCATCTGACAGGAGAAATTTCTTGCTGCAGTCAGTTCTGGTCTTGGCATCCTCTGCCCAGAGGATTGTAGTAAGTTTTATAACCTTGATTTTGGTAGCGGTGAGTAAGCATGTACTGTGAGAGAACTATTTACAGTTTACAATATGGCACAGTAGGATTGGGGCTTTTCCTGCCTATTTGGCTCGAAAGAACACTCAAGTATTTTTTCCGCCACCTGGAGGATATGAAATATAGTATACTAGGCTATAAATATTATTTTTCCTTGCTGAAGGCATTAGTATGAGTTCTTGGATAGTGGTTTCTTTATTAAGAGCTACTCTGAAGGTTCAGATAGTGCTGCGTTCACCCATAAAGGCTGCTGTGTGATGTTAAAGTGGCACTTCACACCCCTTCTACCTTTGCAAGGCCCAACCCACTGGCAGGTTCACCTCCTAATGCTTAGTACACACTTCATGATTGTAGCCCTGATTTCCCACTAGTCGATGGTTTTGGAGCTTGCCGACAAAAGCCCCAGATCAGAGGCAGATCGGCACTTGGAAATCAGTGCTCGAGTGTTACGTGTGAAGACGCGAACCAAGAGGCTCACCGATGCATTGCAGACATCCCAGCATCCCAGGCATCTAGCAGGCTAAATGTCTGGATCTGTCGGCAACAAGCTACAGTCAATGAGCCAATGAGAGCACAAGACACGGGGCTCCTCTGCTGTCATCCACAGCAGCTGCTTGAACCCAGTCTTATAATGTCTCTCTCTCTCTCTCTCTCTCTCTCTCTCTCTCTCTCTCTCATACACACATGCACACACACAAATGCTCACACTCCGCATCTATCTCTCTCTTTGTATAGGGGGCACAATAATACAGTTTCCCTATGACACTGGAATGCACACAAGCTTTTCAGCATTTATAACCTTTTCGTCCCTGCCATACCACAATACAAGCAGGCAGCTTCCGGGGGTTTTCATTCCAAAAATTTTTATTTACCTCTAGAATTTACCTCCAAAAATTTGCTGCCCTCGTATCCCAATCCATTCTCTCACCCAGGCATCTCCCATGTCACTTCTCAAATGTGTTTTCATGACAAAATGTAGTTTGTGGACCAGACAGACTGGCTGGGGATTCCTCTTGCTGACAGAGCTTGTAGTGTGACCCCTTGCTGCCGGTTAGTCATGTAGTGTGAAAACCATGATGACTTAAAGATTACCAATTCAAGACAGCAAATTATGTCGTGTGAACACAACAGCGATCTGACGACTGTGAGAGTTGTGTGGTGTGAACTTGGTATAAGCCTCTGTAAACGCCAGGGGAAGATAGTACCATGCACACGTTTGTATTTGTGTTAATTGAGGTTGATAGGTCAGACTGCTCTTAAGTAGAGTACATTTGATGCGGTAGTCACAGAGTCAGAGAAAAAAACAGATGATATTCTGGCTAAATTTAAAAGAAATTTGTAGCTGAAACTGCACAGTGTGCACGCTATATTGAAAAGTATCGTCAGATCATGTCCATAGTGCCATTTTTCCTTTAATACTATCTACAGAAATGGAAAGTCAAAAGGGTAAATTAGGATTTGCAGAAAATAGAAATATCATTTAGCTTGTAAATGCCATTTAATGCGCACAAATTTTTGCATTAACTTTTTTGCATCCCTTCAATTTTGCAGAAAGAGAACAGAAGCAGGATAATAGATAATAAAAAAAAGCAGAAAAATGAATTGTGTATGGGCAAAGACACACAGAGAAAGGCTGGGCTTTCAGCGCAGGGGGAAAGTAGAAATTGAATAAAGTGCCTCCCTGCTTAAAGAAACGAAAAAAAAAAAAATACTGTATTTTATTCTCTTGCCTTTTGTGTTGGCTTATCAGTATGACTGGAATGTCGACTCATGCATACTTGGCTGTCACCGCTGAATGCTGATGGCAAAGTATGAAGAATTAGCCTCTTAAAACAACTAACAAGAGCTAGAAATCCAACTGTTCTTTCTTTATGGTTGCTGGTGAGCCTTAATGATGCATCTACTACTGCAGATGTCATGGTCAGCCTTTAGTGATCTGAGCAAATGGGATATAAGGTTCGTAAACATGCTTTTTATTGGCATATAAATACAATAAATGAGTAATCATAGTGTTTTCATGAAGTTAGAATAAGTCTCTTTATCTACGTAAGTGCGGCTCCCGGTTTTCCGTGTGATTGCTATATGCATGCATAAAATAAAACATAAAATATTACAATGACTGCATTTTATACCAAATACCAAATGTAAAATTATTGTACATGTGTCAGTGAATAAATTCTTTTGCATTTATTGCGAAATAGGTGAATGTTTTGGCATGGAAGCTTACCAGATGACAAGCAGTTTTTCATTTCATTGTGGCTTTAGGTGTTGTTTAATTCTGCTAGCATTTGAACAACAAATTTTTTTTTTTTTGCCTTGCCTCGCCGCACTTTGTGCATTGACTTGGAAAATATCACTGTCAGCCTTACATTTCAAGTTGTATTTTCCAACTTTTCTCCACAAATTGAAGGAGTGCCGAGTTTTTTTTTTTATATGCCGCTCATTACACCCAGAGGGACCGTTGGCTATTAGTTATTTTATTAGAAGGAAAAAAACAGGGAGAGTGGACATGGTCTCTATCACAGAGAATTAGAAATGGTGACGTGACATATGCAAATTGACCCAAATTTACAGTATGTTGTTGCAAACCGCGAGTTCAGTGCTAGGATCCAGTGGCTCCGCTGAAATGAATGAGCTGCCATCAGAGCAGTGCTGTCAATGCATTAAATGGGACCACAGGTTTGGAATGTAAAAAGATGTTTTAAGATTTTCCCCATGCAAGTTCTATATTCCTAATTCATTTCTATTATCTCCTGCCGGTGAATAGGCTGTTGCATATTCTGAGGCAACAACGTGAATACAGAGAGAGCCGCTGCCTATGTGTGCATGCAAATGTGCGCCCGCACTGCACACCGTCCGTCCACGCAAATGATGCATACGTCTGCTCCCGTGGCTGTGACTGCACGCATCAAAATATATGCATAGTGTCTGTCAAAACAAACTAAAAGACGTGGCGCGCTGCCAAAAAGCCTCGCACCGTACAAGGAAAGGAATCATTTCTCGCTCGCTCGCTCTCTCGTGCTTCATCTATCTCTCTCTTTATCTCTCTGCTCTCTGTCTCCATTTCTTTCTGTCTTGCTTTCTTTCTTCAATCTTGACCTAAAAGGGAAAAAAAAAAACATGACTGTGACTCACAGCCATACCGCCTAACACAGTTTTCAACGCCACATCCACATCCGAGTGTGAAGAAAGTGATAAAAGTGATGAAATTTTCAACACCGTTTTATCTTGAGATCTGGCAAAATTGAATAGTGATAGTTATTGATATCGTTTTAGCACCCGGCACCAACTGAAAATCAGTTTTACTCCCTGTGGTTCTGTTTTATTATCTCTCTCTCTTTTTTTTTTTTTTTTTTTTTTTTTTTTTTCAATTTGATTCTGGAAATGAAAATGGGTTTTACATGCAAGCTGACCATCTGAGCTACTCATCTTGTATTTGGGAGCAAAATGAGCTCTAAACAAAAAATGTGTGTTTACTGAAATTGCAATACAAATCATGATAACAGTTTTAGTCACAGCTAATAAGGAGTAGAGCAGAGTTCCTGTCCTGATCTGACTTGCTGGGTTTCTGGAAGGCATTAAAGACATACGAGTCAATATGGTATCCACTTCACTGTCTGCTGTGTATTAACATTAACTGGGTTTCCTTTCTCTCTCTCTCTGTGTGTGTATGTGTGTGTGTGTGTGTGTGTGTGTCCCGTAGCCCCGTAGTCTGAGTGGAGTGGAGATGAGAAAAAGGCAGGCGGCACACATCGAGGGCCCCCCCCAGGCCCCTGGACAGCCCCGACCCAACACCTGCTGCCTCTGCTGGTGCGGCTGCTGCAAGTGTCTCTGGTGAGCTGCTCACAGGAAGATCCCTGCTCGTTCAGCCACATCCCATATTATCCAGTTCTCACAGTTTTTCAAGTTTTCTTTTCCAATGTGCAGTACTATGCCTCAGGAAAAAGGAGAAGTTCTTTGTGATGTTTTGTAAGTAAATGATCGTTAAAGTATCAATCTGCAACTTCAAAAATAAACAGGCTAAATGTTGATTTTTCTACATTCTGTTGTAAATGAGTATAACACAGTACCGTTGTGAAGCAGGAGGATCAGCAGGTTCCAAAACTATTTCCAACAATACCACACGATCATGTTATGGCCATCGCTTCCAAATGTTTCAGCTTTGTTTCTAGGAAATGGCATTTTTCCATTTGATACGTCAGATGGCACTAACTACATCGACCTTTACTATGGTGAAGACGCCTGTTGCAGATGCAAAATATATTCAAATATATTCATTATCATGTTATACTGTATTCTGGATCAGTGGCTGCAGTGAGGAACAAAACCCAGCCTGCTTGCTAAAATGATAGAAGAATGTCGTCATGTAGCCCAAACTTGACCTGCCTGCAACAGAGTTTTAAGCTTGGTGATAAGCTTGGTGATTTGGTTTCTTCAGGCAATGCACTGTGGGATTCGTTGTTGACTTATCTCCTCATGTTTTTATCTACGTAGTCCTTTTTAACTAACGTGAATGATTTTGATACAGTTCTTATTTCTTTGTATTGACGATTAACTGGGAGAGTTTCATGCCCTTCCAATCGCTGGAAACGAGCAAATGTGTCGTTACGTAACACCACATTGGGGAAAATGAGATTGATTTCTAGTTCTTGAACCTTGACTGCCTCATATAGCCCTACCCTCTTGGAAACTCTGTACTGATTCAACCTGTATCCAGGTCATGAAACTGTTTGCAATCGCTACGGGCTTTGGTGGGTGTCGCAGATTATCTGGGGACACAAATCAAGTTCAACAAAGGTGTAAATGCATCACCCACTAATTTGCAACCTGCATAAAGCGCAGTGACACAGGACATTGTAGGTAAGCAATCTGAATTTCAGTGTAACTTTACACACTATGGTAACTTACCGATAAATGTGAATTGTGAATTTCCTTCGGGATGAATAAAGTATCTATCTATCTATCTATCTATCTATCTATCTATCTAAATCATAATTTTCGTAGATTGGGCTCCGGCTTATGTTCATGGTCTAGTTATTATAGAGGTGGAACATCACAGAAAAAGCTGCATTTCGGTCAGCTTGGAAAATTGTGACACCAGTTAACCTGGAGGTGAATATGAGATCCGGGACGTCTGCTAATGTAAAGGTGTCATCCACTTTATTTAAGTGGGTATTCCAGGGAAAAAAAATAATAACAAACAAAAAAAAAAAAAAAAAACATGTAATAGTGGTAATAGTTATCCACAAGTATTAGTATTTCACAAGTATTTGATACGAAAGGTGTAGCTAACACAACAAGCAGTCGGCCTGTGATTCTGTTGACAAAGCCCACAGAAGGGTGTTACGGCACTACACGTGATTTTCTATGGATGAAGGTCCATGTTCTGCAGAATAACTTCCAGCACTGCAATGAAATGAAGTTCAATTGAGTGTTAAGGCTCGTACAGGCAATCTGTGAATCGAGCACTTGAGCACACAGAGGGTGTGTTGAGTAGGATTCCCTTTTACAGCAGCACCATGGTACTCGTGCACACCAGCTCTACTATATACTTGGTTTTAAGTTATGTTTTTTTTTTTTTTTTGTTACAGGCTTTTCTAGGGTGAATGGAAATTATGCAAAAAGCGGGGTCAGACAGTGTGCCGAGTGCTGTTTGCTTATGATAGTATGAATGCATTTGATAAGGTTCAATTTGGATGAGAGAGCAAAGTTCACAGCGGAGTGTGCACAATGGATGCCTGAAGGAGAAACTCTCCTGTTTGGCTACCCCAGTGTCTTGCTCAAAGACACTTCAGCAGGGCAGACGCATTCAGCAGATGCAGCTCTTCCAGAGGAAACAGAATGGTAAACCCTCGATTTCACCACTTCGATGTTCGGTGTTTGTCTTTTTATTGCAACGTAGTACTCAAAAGTATCACCTTTTTCTCTGTTTTTTCTCAAAGAAGACCACAGTGCACCTGAGCAAGGCACTGGAGCCGGCGACGGCCATGTAGCTTCTCCAGCTGCCTCAGTTTGGCTGCACTCTTGCAGAGAGAGAGACGAGTGAATGAAACATTGTTCTCAGGCAATGAATGGTGAATGTTCTGCTTCTTTCACACCACTTAATCTGAAGTGGTAGCAGCTTGTGGACTGGGCCGGTAGTGAGTAGTCTGTGATTCGGCAGTGTGTGTGTGAATTAAATAGTGTGAATCTCCAGAATGAGTCTGGAAAGGATCGGTAGCGGCTGAATCCTATCTGCCTCTCTATCTGTTTATTTGTTTGTTTATGTATTCATCCATTTTTAATTTATTTATTACACAGGGCTGAGTAAGATAGTTTCAGTGCAAGTCTGAGTTACATAACTGAGACTTTTATATGAATCAAAGGGAAATCGATGATTTCTCTCTGTCAGTCGGATTTTTTTTATATTATACAAAGCAAAGTACTTTAACATCTGTGTGTGTGTGTGTGTGTGTGTGTGTGTGTGAATCACAGTTGATTGAATCCTCAGTGTAAAGCTGTCATCTGCTGCTGTGGTGAAATCAGCTAGACGGAGGGCGTGACTACATCCGAATCCACAATAAAGCGTTAATTGTAATGTTAATATTACTGTTCAGTGATGAAAACACAGTTTGTCTTTTTTTCCCCGTTTTCTTCTCCTCCTCCTTTCCTGAGTCCCCCGCCACCCCCGGCCCCACCCCCATCTTCCCACCCGCCTTACTCAACCTCATAGAGTGCCCTTATCTGGTCGTGGCACTTTCTATTTCCATCGACACATCACATGCAAAACAGCTGTGAAGAACAGCCTGTATATTTAGCTGTATTGTGAGGGCGCCTGGAGGCCGTGGCTAGCTTGGCCCATTACTGCTGCACAATGGGGACTTTGACAAGAGACAGCAAGAGGAAGGAAAGATCCTCCATGCTGGGACAAAAATAGACAGCCCAGTGTGTATTGTAGCATGGACTCGTCATGTGTGGGCATCGAGAGAGATACTGTGTGTTTGTGTGTGTGTGTGTGTGTGTGTGTGTGTGTGTGTGTGTGTGTGTGTGTGTGTGTGTGTGTGTGTGTGTGCGTGCATGCAGGATGTTCAGGATGTATTGTAGACTCTGAAGCTTTGTTGGTGATCGCTTTTTAATGTAATGTAATGCGAGGAATTGCTGGAGGTGCCTGCAGCAGGTTTGCACTGTACACTTTCCAGCGAATGAAGTGATCAATAGAGTACATAGGGAGGCGTGTATGTAAGTTTTTATGATGTGGAATGAAAATAAATGTTTCACTTACTACTTGTGGGTAAGAAATAAATATTTTTATGAGGAAAATGCCTCTTTTTAAAATGTGTCTATTCCAACAGTCCCTTTGTCCATCTGTCAGGTGCATTGTATAGAACGAACTGAAGAGAGGTTTGCAACTAAGAAAATTAAGGATACACTTAAGAAACCCAGCAGTTGTGATAGAATAGAATTATTTGGAAATACTATCAGTAATGAGTCTTTGTTTTCTTTTGGGTGCATGAATGGTTGCATCAGTGCTGCTGTTCCATGGGGATAAAGAGTTACAAGGTAAGAGTGTGCAACAGTCCTAAGTCAGCCTGATATAATTCTTCCTCATGGAACATTTAGTGCTGGCCATTGTGTTTCGGGAACTGACATTTGTCTAAGAAATAGGGAAAAAGACTTGCCTGTTGCCTTGAGTCAGTAAACCAAACTTGAACACTTCAACAAGGAGGTGAAAAGAAGTAGTGCCCAGTTCCACTGCCACAATACAAAACCTCCTGGCACCTCTTTGTCACAAAAAACACAGGACTTTTGGATATTTTGTTTGTCAAGGGTTCATTTCCAGCTCCCGTCTAGAGAAAAAATTGCATCACCATGGAGCAACAACAAGCTCTCATTGTCATTTGGACTGAAGATGAGATTCAGTGCTAGGTATACAGGAAAATATTGCATTTGAGGGAACTGGCCTGTAGGTCATTTCAATAGAAGTTGTTGTGGAACAAGATCCACCCATCGTCTCATTGGACTCTCCAGTTGTCCATCTGAATTTGAACGGGAAAGTACAACTTGCTGATGATGCCAGTGATCCCAGTGAAGTGTCTTCAGTAGTGTGATGGAATAATGCCTCTGAGAGCTCCATATATCACTGATCACTCATTTTTCGCCTTCACTCTTTTCCCTGGGAAAACATGTTCTGCAGGGCAGGTGTGGACCCAAAAATTCTCCTCATCTAGTAAAACCAGAAATCCAAGGAAATAGATAGAGATAGATAGATAGATAGATAGATAGATAGATAGATAGATAGATAGATAGATAGATAGATACTTTATTCATCCCGCAGGAAATTCACAGTTTTTCAGCAGTATCCACAGATTACAAATTAAATAAAATAAAAAAAAGATAAAAAAAAAAAAGAATAAGATCTAAGTACAACAGAATAAGATCTGAGTACAACAGAATAAGATCTATAGTACAAGCCAGTGTGCAAACAGCAATGTGCAAAAAAAAAAAAAAAAAAAAAAAACAGAAAAAAACGTGTGCATGGGTGTATAAAATGTGCATAGAGGTAGGTCAATGTGCAAATTTAGAAGAAATGCTGAAAAGGCTGCCACTCGCGTCGGCGCCGGAAGTACAATCAAGGGGAGCTTGGTCAAGGCTAGCTGCAAGTGTGATCCTCATCAGTGTTAAGTAAAAGCACAGAAATGATGACAGCCATCACCCTGATTCGTTCCTCATGAAGTCAGTTGAAACAGAAACCATAAGTGGAAGTGGGTCTCGGGACAATTCCTGTTTTTCTTCCATTTGGGCTGGTCCTTGTTTCTTGTTGTGCAGTGGACAAGGGCCCATCAAACTCCTTAAGTAGAACCCTGTATCTGCAAGTTATGCTTTTGATCGGTCAAACCTGATCCATTCATTTGGGAATTTTTATCCTTTAAAAACGTTGCACATGCCCAGTCCCTTCTTTGCAGACACAGCAGTCTCCTCTTTCCATTTCAGGAATGAAGACAGGATGGAGAGGAGTGAACGGCAGACCTGCACCAAGATGGACAGTATTGAAGCTGGAGAAGAACAGTGAGTCAACACATCATCTATGCACTCTTGCATGTTGGCATGCTTGTATGGGCGCGCGTGCATGCGTGTGTGTGTGTGTGTGCATCTATGTATTCTGCCTGTGTCTGTCTTTATACATGGCATGTCTGTGCACAGTGCAGGCATGCAAATCTTCATTTCTGTGTGTGTCTGCCTGTAGACACCCCAGCCTAGACGAGGTGGTGTCGTGGGCGCGGAGCTTCGAGATGATGATGCGCTCGCTGGAGGGCAGGGAGATCTTCCGCGAGTTCCTGCGCTCAGAGTACAGCGAGGAGAACCTGCTTTTCTGGATAGCCTGCGAAGAGCTGAAAAAGGAGACCAACCCCACGGTTGTGGATGAGAAGGCCAGGATCATATATGAAGACTATGTGTCCATATTGTCACCCAAAGAGGTAGAGGTTGCAACCTGTGTGTTAACTCAGCACCATCACACAGCGAGAATGCCCACCGTTGCTCAAAACAGTGCTTGTGAATTAAAAATGTGCTACAATCTGGTTAAAATAAAATAATAGTAATAATTCTGTGAGTTATGTAAGCTTAGTTGAATGTGTCTGTGCAGGTATTCCTCATCATACATCAAGTTAGACACGGCAGCTAATCTCTTACTGTGGTTATCTGCTTGTTGTTTGCATACTTTGCCAATGCATGCCTCATCATTTTATTTATCTGATCATGCACTCCCACAGAATGTAAAAACACAACAGAACAGTGAGAGTGCCACTACCTAACTGGTGATTTGCCAGGTCATCTCTCAGTTTTCAGCTTATGTGAAATTTAACTATGTATGAGGTAATTTTGCTGGGGAACCTGTGTAATTTCTTTCCTAAGGTACTGGCGATCCACACCTTTCACTTTAAAAGTCACTACACTTCATAAATTTCCACTCTCTTTCCAACAGGTGAGTCTGGATTCGCGGGTCAGAGAGGGCATAAACCAGAGCCTGGCCGAGCCCAGCAACCTGATGTACGAGGAGGCCCAGCTCCAGATCTACACACTGATGCACCGCGACTCATTCCCCCGCTTTCTCAACTCCTCCGTTTACAGAGACCTCCTGGCCAGCAGGAGGCGCACCTGCCTCGACACCTAGGCCCTCCGAGCCCCGTCGCCATCCTACGCTGAGACTACTACTTAAACTTCAAATACTACTATGGTGCCAGAAGTCGGGTTTGGAAAATCTCTCCCTTTCTTGATTGAAAAGACTGAATGACATCTGAGATAGTTGTTTTTTTATTTATATTTTGTAAGCAATTTATCTCCAGTTCTCCGCTGGAGCCAGGTGGGCCTTTGCTAGTTGGTGATTGGTCAATAAGGCCGCTCATGCTGGCCAGTGATTGTTTTCCTAGCAATTTGTGCTGGTCGTTGTTTGGCTGACGGGCCGACCCACTTGTCAACAATTGCTTGAATGGCCAGCCTAGTGGCCAGCTGTTGGTTAACTGTGGACAAGGACTCCTCAGGCTATGTGGGACAGAGAGAGAGGAAGAAACAAAAAAAAAGGACAAGCCTACTACTCTGTACTGTATTGTTTAGACCTCATACTCTCCCCTCTCTTTCATTTTCTGTCTACTCTCTCTCTCTCTCTTAGTTATTTTGTTATTTCTGTCAAACTCTGTCCCATGCCTCAGACCATTTTTTTAAAAAATTTGTGTTGTTACAGTCCAAACATAAAGCCCGATTTGTGGAGTGGGAGGGGGGTTTGGGGCTCCTCTGCCCACCGCACCAGTAGAAGCACTGGCTTTGCATGAAAAACAAGGTTGTGAAACTCTCTCTCTCTACAGTAGCTCGACATTGTCAGCCGCAGACTGCAACCGTTCTTGAACACTGAGATGTATTTATCCTCTGAAATGGTTTGTGGGGGGGAGGAGGGCGCCCGTCCCTCCGCGCGGCTCTCCATTTTCACTGAAGGGAAAAAGTAAATTTCTGCCGATTTTTTTTTTCTAGCATAACGTTTTATCGGGGAGGTTCGACGGCTCCCACAGCAGAGGCGGCGGCAGCGGCATCTACCCCCATCCGTCCATCCATCTGTTCATCCCAGCACTTTTTTTCTTTCCTCCTTTATGATTCTGTAACTGGGAGAAGTAAGGGCTAGAATTGTGGTTGGGCAGCTACATGTATTATTGTTACTCTCATGAACTTTTCAAAAAAAAAAAAAAAAAAACATCTCTCTCTTCACCGAGAAAATCACAATGCCTTTATGCGTGAGAAAAGGCAGCACAAAGGCTGCTGTCTGAGTTTCTTTTTTTTTTTTGGAAAGCAACCACAGTTTGTCCAACGATCCCTACCTCCCTTTTGCCCCCCCCCACTCCCCTCCGCCCTCACGCCCCCTCCGACTCAGACCATCCCAGCCTGACGAGCTTAGGTGTCCCGTGTTGGGATAAACCACCGCTGGAGAAACTAAAAACGAAACCCAGTGCTACTTCAAATGTGTCCGCTACGTTTTGAATCTCTTGAGCAGAAAAAGAGAGGGGTTTACATTTTAGTTGTTTTTTTTTGACTTGTTGCCTATGATCTAGCATTACAGAAGCTGTTTTTTGGGGAGAACGTTGGGGTACAGCGAGTCCCGGCCTCGCTCCTGTTTTTACCGTTTGCTGTTAACCGGGATTTTAGCGCTTCGGCGAAAACAGCTGGCACAGTCGCAGACGGCTGGAGGCAACTCGACAGCCCCAGATAAATGTGAGCAGGGAGCCAAACGCGAGCCGAGAGATGCTGTGAAGAGATTTTCAGGTGTGACTTGCGACCAGGTTTAGTCGAATTCGCTCTGGCGCATGTGTGTCACGCCAGCAGACGAAGCTGCGAGGGTGTGTGCTGGTCACCCAGTTAGCAACTGCCCGCTCCAGACACTCATTTATTTTTTTTTTTTTTTTTAACCAGAGCTAGCGAAGACGAACGGTGTGGTAATGCTAACATAACAGACGTACGGTCAGAAATCGGCATAGTCGTGCTACACGCTAACTAGCATGCTGTAGGCGAGCAGTTAGCATGCTAACCCTCCATTAGCACAGCCCGCCCTCACACACTCTGTAGGCTATTGTGTGTTTTTCTAATCGGACTTTGCCAGCATGTGTTGATAATGGCTATGTGTGTGTGAGTGTGCGTGTGTGTGTGTATGTGTGGTACAGTTACACACTTATCAAAAAAAATTACAAAAAAAATATTTAAGGGGGTCTTGCCAAATGTCCCATTAACATTTTTCGTACTTATGAAAGAATTTTTTTGTTTGTTTGTTTTGAAGGTGTGAACGTTTGAGCTGTTCCCGGCCTGTGGATGTGCAGTAGAAAGTGCATGAGTGCAGTATGCGACTTTTTATTTTTGATTTGATTTTATTTTTTGTTGTTGTTTTTGAAAGAGCCGGGCCTTTGTAGTCTCATCATGCGACATGATGGACAGCGAGCCTCTTTGTTTTGGTGATTGGTGCAGTCTTAAAGTGTCAATCAAACAGTGCCACTCCTCACCGCTAAACGCTGAAGCGTCCACGTTGCCACCTCCTTTAACTACCTGAAGTTTTACGTGCCAAGTTCGGGGCGAGAGGAAATTCAAAGTGCACAGTGCCGGATGCCTGGCAGACTATTGAAGTGCAATTGGATCTGGGTGGAGAGTGATGGAGGAGCCTCATGAATGGGCTTTTTGTTGCAAAATGTTGGATTGGTTTGGGATTTTTTTTTTTTTTATTGGAGGTTCATCTTACGAATTACGAACCACAGCACCTTTCACGACACCCCCAGAAAAAAGATTTAATGACACTGTAGTGTTCTCTGACAAACTGGCAGCCTCCAATTAGCATTTGCAAGCTTAATTAAAGGATATCAACAAGCATCCAAACCATTTCTCATAGAATCACAGAGGCAAAAGCTGGGCCTTTAGAAACAGTGAAACTAAAAAATAGTTCTTGAAGAGAGTCCATGGGATTTTAAGTTTGGCTCCCCTCTCATTTGCACTTACACCGATGACAAATGCTAACTAGATGCTGCTGCCAGCTTAGTGTGAATGCTTTTTTTAATCCGGACGCCTTGGTTGTAAATAAGTAAGATGGACGCTGTAAAGTCACTGAGACAAAGTTTGACCCAATAATCATCCAACAGTTTTGTAATGCTCCTTTTTATGTTTTTTTTAAGCCGGTCATCTAACATTTGGCAATACAACGCGTACATGCAGCCTCCACTGATAACCAGAAGGGCTTGATTGATATTGCTCAGCTGCTTTATTGAAAAACTGTGCATGCATGCGCCCAGTTGATGAGAAGCAGAGGTACACGGCATAATCAGCAACTTCTGATACCGAAGGGTAAAATTTTCCCGACTTGCTCCTTGGATCTGTTTTTGTCGCTAGGTAGCATAAGCATCTTGGACGTTGTATGTGGAAGTGCTCCGCAGAGAGACGACTCTGTGACTTTTTTGGACTCAGTAGAAGAATGCCTGTCACTCATGCAGCCCTCTTTGCAGACAAATCCCTCCTCTGCACAGCGCGGCTATGTTTCCTTGTTTTAGTAATTAACACGAGAATGTTTCACCAAGAAGCAGACAATGAAATCATGGTGCAATTAAACCAAGTTTACATTTATAAATGGTGAGATGTGTGTACTTTAATATATATATCTATATATCTATATATTCCTAGCAGCGGGGAGCTAGCTGTCCCCAGTGTTAGCGGAGCAGCCAGCAGAGTTTTAAGCCTGGCGTCGGCCTCCGCCCAGCGCCAACGGACAGCCCAGCGCCAAACTGGGAGCGTTCACACAGAGGACAGAGACGGCCGAGATCCGCATTTTCACTGATGTCCTCTCCTCGTTTTAACCACTGTGACTTTTACACAGTGGAGGAAAAGAGAAAAAAAAAAAAAGTACACGGTTGTTTATTTTCAATAACCTGCATTTCAAACGTGGATTTTACACGCAATGACAGTGATGTGAAGTGATGTAGCGTCATTGCCGAGGTTAGGATTTTATTTTATTTTATTTTTTGGTCTTTGAAATTTCCATGGGTTCCGAGTGAATGGGTTTTTTTTTTGTTATTGGAAACGTGGCTGTGGTTTTATTGACTGATATAATAATAAAAAAAAAAAATAAAAAGGTTGAGAGCTGAAGCTGAAGCGTCCCGATGGAACGAAGGAGGTTTGCGAAGCTTTTGGCCTTATTGACACGTTTTATTATTATTTTTTTCCTTTACAAGAAAAGAAAAAGACAAGAAAAAACAACAACAACAACAAACGTCTCTGTAGGCTTTTCACTACCTCTCATGTTGGTTAATTTATTTCACATCTAGTTGTCTATGTACAAGTTGTTTTTAGATCTACTTGAAGCCTAACACTGTAAACAAAAAAAAAAAATGTGCACAGAAAAACGAATATGTATTTGACGAGAGGGGTTAAAGAGAGCTTAGCCTAGTCAACGTTATTATTATTATTTCCTTTTTTTTTTTTGTTTATATGTATGTTTTTTTTTTTTTGTTTGTTTTGAAATTGTGTTGAGCTGAACTAGATTTTGCATCTCTATAAAGAATTCAGGAAATCCACTGTCTAAGGGCTAATCCCATTTTTGCCTATGCAAATCTGTTACTGTGGGCGAGTTGGGAAGGGGCGAGCTACCGTACCTTTCACATGTGCTAGATGGACCATGGTTTACATTGCCCTTTGCTGATATTCTTCAATCTTACTCAGCAAAAATGTACGCTTATTTTTTTTCTATATAAATATTCTATAAATATATATATATATGAATAACAAGTAATATAAAGAGAAAATAGTATATGCCTTCGTGATGATATATATAAAAAAAGAAACCTTGCTGAAAACAAATAAATGTGTTGTTGTCTGACCTTATGTGGCTGTGTGCTGGAGTCTTGGTGAGACGATGTAGGCGACGGCTGGAACTCACCTGACGATGTGAAGTGACCGACAGACCGACTGGAGAAAAAAAAAATAATAAAAGCTCGACTGTCAGGCTGAACTCTCATCGCTCAGGCTACATCACCAGTAGCGTAACCGAGTGCGGTGTTTCCTACCCGAGGGAGGATTTTTTTTTTTCTTTTTTCTTTTTTTTTTACATTTTTTTTTTTTTTTTGATTTCTTTCAGGTGCCATAACATGACACGAGTTTCTGTGAAGAGCAGCATTGTCTCTTCCCCATCCCGCCCCCCCCGTGAGGTAGAAAAGATACTCAGCACATCAGAGCTTATCACCTTTTCCTTGTCGTTTCCCCACCTTGAGGTGTGGTCGCTTTTATCCTATTTGAAGGGCTAAGTTGGAGCAAACCTGGAAAAGGCATTTACATGTAATGACAAGAGCAGAGATACTAATAAGATCCAGCTCTTGTTTTGGTTTGGGATGTATACTGTCTGTCCACTCATAGGTCATTTTTTACAACCATCAATAATCACATGGTAACACATTACTCACCAACAACCAAACCATCCAGGTTTAATGAAAATTGTGGTCCAGACTTTTTTATGAGCGTTTTACACATTGCATGCTCCACTGATCATGAAATAAATGTAGAAATCTGTTTTATCCTGATGATAGTTTGCTGTTTTTTAAACTAAATCAGTGCAGCACCGTCTTCATCAGCACACAACACAACTCTTTTCCCCACTCTTCAGCCTTTATCCCTCCTCCTCGTCGTTTCTGTTCCCACCTCCGGTCAGACTATCACTGTGTTAATGCAGTAGCGTTGATGTGGAACACGTAGGCAGAGGTGGGTTTCCGTGTTTTGTGGTCCATCGATGCAAGAAGCAAGAGCGTTTGTCAGAAGACCATTCACTCAGCTTCCGAGCCACTTTGGGTTACAGTTGAGTTTGATTTTGGTCGAGTAGGTTTTTTTTAAACTGAGTTGTATGGAGAGGGATTGCGCCTGTCGGTGTTGTTATTGTCCAGACTCGGTTCACAGTGTGTCCAGGCTAGAGGAAGACAGGTTTATTGACTATTGGTTTTGAATTGAACCTGCTTGGCGTGTTCCTTCAGTTGGATTTGGTGCCTCTTATGCTTCAAAACAGACCTCAAGATCTCTCTTCTCTTTCTCTCTCCTGCTCTCTCTCACTCCCTCTCTCAGTAACATCACACAGACAAAACTGTTAATAGCAGAAAAGGCCCATTTATGCAGCATAAACAAGAAAAACCATTTTTCCGACATGATTACAGTCCCTCATATAGTCCTCTTTTGTGCCTCCTCAGGAGGTGTTTATGGTACTTTGGGAAGGAGGTTATGTTTGTGCAGGTATTGGTTGAAGTTGGTTTTCAACTTATTCAACAGTTTTAGGCAATCACTCCTCTCTTTATTGATTTAGATGCCTAAGCCTCTTGGTTTTTTGCCATGCCTTTGTAGATAGATCACAGGCATCACGAGATGATCCACTGATGAAAATAAAAGAATTTTATTGTCACTTAGGTGATTGAAAGTGACGTTTTTCTATTCAGCATGCTTTTTGCTAAATAAATGAAATAATAATTCAGTTATTTGCTATAAACGATACTGTATGAGTATGTATTCAAGTACTGCAGTATGCAGACAAATAAAAATATCAGAAACTCTTTTCAGAGGTTCATATTTTACTTCTAGTATGTTTCACTAATATTGACAATTATGGATACTGAATTCTTGTTTTGAGTGTCTCATGAATTGCTAGAATGACTAAAATGACCCTCTTTATATTAACAAGAATAGACTGGTTGGTCATTTTAGACAATTAACAGTCTCCAAATGCATGACTTGAAGAACAATTTCAATAGGACAGTGCTAGTGCTGCAGGCTTTTTAATCCAAGTCAAGTTTGGTCAAACTAGTTCAACTTTGTCTGTTTTTCACAAGTTGCTTGGCAACTTTTGATGATGACTGTGATCCTGACAATATTTATAATCCATGGAGGCAGGCCTCAGTTGCTGGAGCAAATCTCATCCTTGAGGTCGAATGGTCTGATGGTGTGAGATTTATTTCTCTCGCAGAGCTTCGGAGCAGATGAGAGAGGCCTGCTTTTCACACAGCAAAAGCTGACATAATGTGATTGTCGGCGCATCCTAACCTGTCTAGACAAAATGATCATTGACCAATGACAGTTGAACTTAAAAAAAGCGTCCACTGAGGCTGAGCCTGCGAGCTCGGCTCGTCCTGCAACTTCCCTGTCCCATGTCAGAGATCATGTCCTCAGCCTTCAGGGTTGTGCTGCTCAAGGATCTGAATGCTTTTCTTGTGATTATGTCTTTGAATTCAAAGCGATTATTTATCTCGGAGCAGCAGTCCTTCTCTGAAACACCCTGAGATGCGGGTATCCCTCACTGTAGCATTTTAAAAGACTCTCCTGTCTTTATTATGTTCCACATCGACAAAATGCCATCCTGTGCTCTGGTACGGCACAGGAGGAGCTCATCTGTGGGACCTTATTTAATTTATATCCATCTCGCCTCGTCTCACAGGGATATAAACCCGCACTTCAAGACAGACGCGGTACAATATTAACAGCACTGAGCAGTAGGGAATTAACATGTTGTCAGAGAGACATTTAATCATCTTGTTAGTCTTGGCAAGTCTCTGCATGGTCGTAAGACACAGATGTGAACATAGTTTCCATCGAGGACATTGATTGTTCAATTTGACGAAAGAAAAATATACACCCCTACGCCTGGTTTAGAAAATCTGGAAGTTTTTTTTTTTTATTTTATGTAAGAAACATTCCTCTGACCAGGAGAGCTGACATGGGTAAAATAAAAATCCTATCTTTTACCAAAAACAAACAAAAAAAACATAGTGACTGGTTGAAATTGCCACCGTAATTGTCAATGCAAACTGTCCCAATAAGTTAAAAAAAAAAAAAAAAAAAAAAAAAGCCTCTTTAGTGGCTAGAATGTGCCAAAATGATCTCTCTGTTGTTTCCATGTAACGGGGTCAGAGGATTTGTTGGAATATAAAATCACATGTTCTGCCGAGCTCAAAAAACACATTTTGTTATTTGGTTTGTTCGTTTTCGCGCGCTGGGTTTTTTTCTCAGCCTGCATTTTCATGTAATCCACCGACTCTGCAAACAAGCGCTGAACATTTTGAGGCGCGCTGTCACCGTACGGGAACATGTGCTCTCAGTATAGTCCAACAACCCTCACGTCCGATGAACGATGTGGAGTACAAGCTACCATATCAGATTCAACTGAAATTGTAACTTTGTGTCAAAAAAGAAAACAAACAACAAAAAACAAAAAGCTGTTCACTATTGTCGTTTTTAAATTTGTTTTCTACTGCTTTAATTTATTTTTTTAACAGGGGTATATTTCATTCATTGTCTTTTCTTTTTATCTAGAGAAAAAAAAGACAAAATTGTTGTTCATCAGCATTTAAACTTTCGTACGCACCACCTTCATGTTAGAAAGCGTGTTCAGCTGTGGTACATTTGGATGTAAAAGTTCAGTCTCTGTCTTTGTTTACACGATGACATCTTGCATAAGAGAAACTTCAATCTATGGTTACTGCCCTTGAATATCTGTAATTTAAATAGTGCTGCTAGAGACAGAAATCTAAATGTAACATCTTACAATAAATACTTAATAGATTTTTTCCCAAATGTGACTGTGTCTTTCTTTCACTGAAAGCGTGAGGAAATAAAAACAGATATTTGTGTATGATTGCAGTTTAAGCTGTACTGGGATGGGCACATTTGAATTTTAGTATTTCACTTCTCTTCAGGAAGAAGTTTCCACATATTTAAGTACTTTTGTTGCCCAGAAATGACCCTGTTCTGTTTTGATTTGAATTTTGAGCGGGACTTTCTCCACTAGGTGAACTTTTTCAGCTGCATTCAGGCTCCTCAGCAAAGGTATGTCCGTCCATGAAGACCGCATGAGCTTTTCCTTTGCCTTGGGAGTGGGGATTTAAAGCCCCCATGAAACGACCTCACATGACCTCTGCTCCCTGTAGAACAGAGGTTGTTAAAGAGTGACATCATCCTGCACCACAGGGTGTAAATTAAAATTTCTACCAATAAAAATCTTTAAACATGGCCTTGCATCCACCAATCCCTTCAAACAAAATTGTTTCTCTCTCAAACTCATATGATTCTGGTTTGCGCTTACACTGAATGATCCCTCCCTGCTTGCAGAAACTTTTTTGCCTAAGACGGTGGAGTCATGACCTGTCTTACATTTATTCTGTACAGACTTTCCCTAATCTTAGCCATAACCAACTTACACCAAATCCTAACCTTAACCAGTATGCCAACACAAACACTCAAATGACTTCACCATCCTTGGGGAAAAACATCGTGTTTCAACAGGAACTACATCACATCAAGAAAGGAAGAGTCTGTTTCATGGGGTCCTTGAGGTTAGAGAGCTGATTGGTTTGATTGCTGATCTCACAACAAGGAGGTTGGCACAACTTCCTCAATAACGTTTGAGCCAGCTCACATTCTTCCACAGACAGAAACATTATCAGTTTAATAACAGTTCATCCTTAAGCGGTGAAGATACAAATGTAAACCTTTACCACGAGCTAAGGAGGAAGGATGTTTGGCGCTTTTGGAGAACTGATCATCTAGTGCTCATTTACAGGGGCAACAAAGACAACATGAAATTACATCTTCTCATTATAAGACTGCATGGAAACCCCTATCCCAACACACACACACGCATGCACACAGGTTTTCACAAGTATCCTTGTTAGGACGTTGCATAACCAGGACCTAAATATTTGTTTTATTGTATTTTGCTGTAATCAGTTTACCTTCTAGTCTGTTTTTTTTTTTTTTACTTGTTTTTTTTTTTTTTTAACAAAAGGCCCTTTTAAGCAAATCAGCATCCACAACAAACACTATGATCCTTGCACTGGATAGTTGTTTTCAGTTTCTCTATGTACACTCTATCGGTCCCTATCAAATAAACCATAAATAAATAAATACATGACATTTTGCCTCTTTAGTACCAGGCTTTGGTCCCCATGATGTCTACTGGTCCCAACAAGGTTGGTGTTCATACTGGAAATCATTTCTAGAACATAATAAAAACGCACACACACACACACACACACACACACACGTCAGCAGGCCTATTAGCCCTAGGTGGCGTGGTGTGGTAGCCAGAGGTAGGAGGAGACAGTCTCATTTAAAAACCGTCTTTATTTCGTCACCGGATGTAAGATCATGTTTTTCGATCTGTTTACATTCAGACAACAGGGTAAGACCATGCTGAGGACAGGAGAGGAGGCAGGTTTGTGTGCATGGGTGTTCTCTCATACAATCCTCTGTATGTGTGTGTGTGTGTGTGTGTGCGTGTCTGTGTGTGTGTGAGTGTGTGTGAGTGTTTTTGTAAGGACTGCCTGTGTGATCTTTCATACAGTCTTCTCTGTATATGGGTATGAGTGTGCATGCACTCACAGTCTTTTGTGTTTTGTGTGTGTGTGTGTGTGTGTGTGCGTGTGTTTTTTCAGACAGTCTTTTGATCCGTAGTCTCCGGGGCCGTCGAGGCCGACGCCGACTCCTCCTGGGTCTTGTCCACTCCCTGGCCGCAGTCTTGGTCAGTGGATGGCGCGTTGTCTTTTGGCGTGACGGCGGCGTTCGAATAGGTCGCATCTATGCTCTCATATGGCTCTGATGTCCACTGGAGAGAGCGTGAGAGAGACAGTCCAGATTAGAGAGACAGAAGACAGACTTTTTTCCTTCACAGCGTGTGTCTGGATGCTGCCAGTTGAAGAATTGACACATTTACACTGTCAGAATAGACAGTCAGGGTGCAGTGCAGTACCACAATAAATCAGATGAAATGCAGCGTGTTTCTAAGATGCACCTTCGTGATCACAGTGACAAATGGCAACGTGTGGACAGAGCGAGACGCACACAGGCACACTGCCCTTTATAGTATTTTTATAGTCATTCAGTAGCACTGCAGCTGCTGAAAGATGATGCCACAGCTACACAAAACAAATCGTGAAGTTAGACTCATAATTTAACCATTTACATTTTAAAATTTTTAAAAAAAAATAACAAAGTTATCTGAGGTTCATTTAACCAAACATAACATATTATTTCAACTCATTGCTCCAACAAAGCTGGAAATTCAAACTGGCTGGCTATAAAAATCTTTATGCAGCTGTCCTAATGCATTTTATTGATCTGAAATGCTAAAATGTTTGTGTGACTGTGTTGCATTTGATTATGATTAATTATGATTACTGTTCTTTCATAATTATTAACATAATCTATCAACACTGAAAACATGTGTCAATGCATTTCCTGACTGCCAGTGAATTTGATGATATTGAATAAATAAATAAATAAATAAATGAGTGAATAAAAACATTGAATAATCCAGCAGATAAAATTTGAGTCTGGTGCAGTCCTAAGTTGGGGTAATCAGCGCAACTTTACTGTAAATGTACACAGTTTTTCTGTGGGGTTTTTGATCAATACCATATCTGATCAATACAAATGTCTCAACAATTATTTGGCCTGATGCTGAGATTTCTGGCTTGTGAAATTCCCCTTGCGGCCGCTACTCTCAGCTGTGCTCCTCACCTGTGTAGCCCTGCTGCTAGACCTGTGTGACGGCCCGATGGCGATGTTGACGCTGGACGACGACTGCGTGTCGGTGGTGTTGCCTCCCTCAGCGGCAGACAGCCCCGAGATGACCAGGCCGCTGGAGAAACTTCGCTTCCCAAACAGCAGGCTGAGAGTGGAGGATGAGGAGGATACCTGGGAAAGGCAGCGCAGAATAAGAAAATACAGTTCTTGAATATTGCATAACTCCTTTGACACGTATGTAGCAGCATAGGGTGCACAAGCAAGCAGAACACATGCACACACAACCATCAGAGAGACAGCGTGAGATGTCCAAGATGTTTGCTGCTCAGCTCTGAATTTCATTTCTCAAATATTTTCCGTGATAACTTGACAGATGAAACCTCTAACCTTTTTTTTTTTTTTTTTCTTTTTTGCAAATGGGAATATAATCCAATGTGGAATCACTTTCCACTGAGTGCCCATTAACTAATTAACATAAATTAAAGATGAATAATCAGCATTGCCTAAAAAGCCTAAATAAGTAAACACATTAGTTCACATTATTTGGAAAATCAAATGTATTCCAGCATTGATTTAAGCATTTGTTCATGTGTATTTGGCACTAGCTAATGTTGGTTAATGTTATTTGTGTTTAATTCATGTTTGTAAATGAATGAACACAGTGTTTAGTGTGCTTTCACTTCACCTGAAGGATTACATCTTTCTCTATGGAATGAGAAATTCTGCACCTTTTGGGCTTATGAAACTCTTTCAGAACCCCAAAAATGCATCATCATCATCATTATAGAGGATGTTTTTCTCAGTTTCTGGAAAACTGTCATTTTGGAAATAGAAGGTTTTTGCGAGATACTGCTATGTTCATATTGAGCCCAGTCAGACTCAGACCAACAGGAAGTGAGCATGCTCATCAGCGGCTCCTACCTGGCTGGAGCGCTGCTGATGCTGCGCCGCCTGGAGCTGCGAGCTGATCCCACCAGCTCCTGACAGACGAGGGACCTGGAGAGACAGACAGAGACAGAAGGAGACAGAGGGGGGGAAGAAAAAATGCATCACCTGCCCTTCATCGTTGTATTCTCAGCAAAACAAAGTAGTTAAAACACATTGAGGGAGGTTACTGAATATGGTGCGTGTGTGTCTGCACCTATGATGCAGATCGGCCCTGCGGATCGGAGATGAGGTGACACATTTGGATGGATTGGGGGTGGGAATAGCGATGAATTTACTGGCCATATGAGTTAACTTCATGATAACTGAATAACACTACGATACAGCAGAGGAAGAACAAGATGGGCTTGGACAAACATGTTTTAGTTTACAGGTGGCTGTAAGTCTGTTGACAACATTTTGTAAATGTCTGCGATATGCTGATAAAAGCTGAGGCTATTGTCAAATGTATGTGTATCTGAAAGACTCTACCAGCTCTACCCTCTCTCCTTCGATGGTGAGATCAGGTAAGGACCAGTGCTTTCAGGGAGCTAATAAGCAGTTCTTTCATTTTTGAGGCGTTAAGGTGCAGAAAGTTATTGTCACACCATGTGCTAAAATAGGATATGGAGTGAGAGAGAGTCATTACTGTCTCAGTGCGAGGATGGCCGTGCCATCTGCAAATCTGAAGCAGAGCGCAGTAGTGGATGGACTCTGACAGGCGTTTGTACAGACAGTGTAGAGGAATGCACTGTGTACACACCCCTGTCCTGTGGAGCGCCGGTGTTGAAAATAATGCTGGGTGGCTGAGTGAATATGTCCACCCTTACTGTTTGTGGTCTGTTGGAGAGGAAGTGGATGAGTGGTGAAGGAACTCAGAGGTGTAGCTCCTTCATTACCTGATGGCGCTGGATTGTGTTAAAGGCCAAAGTAAAATCAGTGAACAGAGGTCTGGTATAGTTACGGGAGTGTCCAGGTGTGCAGGAGAGAGGAGAGAGGGGGATCCAGGAATGGTGAAACATATGGAAGGATGATGTTTTGGAGCAGCTAGGGGTTAAGTTGTAGGTGAGAGCTGCAGGCCTGTCGTGGTTTAGCTGGGATGGCCATGGTTTTTTAACAGGAAAGCAGCTAACACTTGCACCACACTGTGTATGTGTGTGTGTGTGTGTGTATGAGCGTGTGTGTGTGTGTTTGCAGTCATACCTGGGAGAAAATAGAGGCTATGGAGGTGTTGAAGGACAGCTGACTGTTGGACAGACGCTGCACCAGCCCGTGGGTGGAGCCGGAGTCCAAGATGGGTCCTGATTGGCTAGTGACAGGGGGGCGCTGACTCTGGGGCTGCACTGACCTGCTGCGGTACTCTCTCCTGGCTGGAGGGGCACGCACACACACACACACACACACACACATGTAAGTGTGTTACTTGTATTGTGTGCCTATATTCAAGGTTAGTAAACTAAAACACGCATACAAAACCAAGGTGTTTAAAAACTATTTTGCCTACATGCAAAAACTAAAATGAACCAAAACTACATGAAATGGTCTCCGGTTCCATCTTTATATGAAGGATAAAGAGAAGATCAAACAGAAGATGTTTAGGGTGGAGAATTTTGTCCTATTTTTACTGAACACTGGACTCTTGAAGCCTGAGTGGCAATATTTTGAGCTAAATTTGAAAAATATAAATATCATTAATCCTTTAAAAAGTACCACCTCTATACTAAACTAGAATTGAAACTAAATGAAAACGTAATAAAAGAAAAATAATGAACTAAAACTAGGGCTGAACAGTTGACTGAAATACAAAAATCACAGTGTGACACAGTACAACATCAAAATGACAAGAGTTACAATTTTTTATAGAGCTAAAATGTGTGACAGAACAGCTTTATAAATAAAATACTGTGGAGCTACAGAGATGTTCTGGCCTACAAAACGTATTCTCCAGATGTAAAAAAAAAAACAAGATTGTTTGGCACAAACCCCAGCAGCAAAACTAACATTGTCAGCATTTAAATCACTTTTCAGTGAGGATGAAATTCTGATGCAAAAATGATAATTTCCACCAAAATCGTGAATCATATCCCCATCGCAATACTTGTCAAAATAATTGCAATATGATTTTTTTTTTTAACCATATTATTCACTCCTAACTAAAGCTACCAAAACCACACACACAAAAAAAAACAAAAAAAACCAAAACTGAGATCGAAACAATATTAAATGAAAATTAAAAACTAAATAAATTTTGTGAAGAAATCCCAAGTTAAAAGTATTGGTGCCTGTAGTGCACCAATAGCGCACCGCGTGTGTCAGTGTGTTGCTGCACCTGTGTTGTGGTGTCTGTGGCTGTGCGCCGTCCTGGCTCTGTTCTGGTACAGGCTCAGGCTGTTGGAGGTGACGGAGGAGGGGTGGTTGTGACTCAGGGAGGACGACCCGCCGGCGCCGCAGTCCACATCCTCCATGTTGACGCCGCTGTTACAGCTGGTCAGGTTGTCCTTACGCACCCTGCCCAGCCCAAACACACACAGCGCTCACTCAGTTATTCATGCTGGCGTCAGCACCAGCTATACTGGGCCACGAACCGGCAAAGGGCCCTTAAAAATTTAGCAAGTCTTAACTCTTCCATCTGGTAGACTACACACACACACACACACGCATACACACACACACACACACACCAGATAGAGGAGCTATGTGACACACATTAGTTAAGGCATCCTCTCAAAGTAGCTAAATGTGTTCTGGCTGACTAGGCACAGCCCGTCTCCCTGGGTACTTAGTGAAATTAAGACAACACCTTTAACTCAAAGCCAATGAAGTAGGATTAACAATCTAATCTAATCTGAAAGGAAAACTAAGCCCCTAAGAAGCTTAAGAGAGAGCAATAGAGTTACGCAATTTCAGAGGCACACAGACACACACAGACACACACACATTCATACACACACATCCGCGCGCGCACCATTAGCTGACCTGTGGAGGTTAATGCACAGCCTGTGCAATAAGGCATGCGAGCATTAGCATGTAAAGGAGGGATGGCGGGATCAAAGGAGGGATGGAGAGTGATAGGAAGGAGGGAGGGATGCAGAGAAGGAAGGAAAGAAGAAGAAGAAGAAGAAGAAGAAGAAGGAGGGGAGGGAGAGAAAGACACAGCTCCAACAGCAGAGAGTTGGAGCTGCTGGCTTCCCTCCCAGTCTCCAGTCAAGCCCGCCCTCTCTCTCTCCCTCTCTCCCTCTCTCTCTCTCTCTCTCTCTCTCTCTCTCTCTCTCTCTCTCTCTCTCTCTCTCTCTCCCTCCCTCCCTCTCCCTCTCTCTCTCCCACTACATGAATTTAAAACTGCATTAAAGTGGCTCCCAAGCACCGACTTCCACCGAGTCAATACCTGTAAATCCACCGCGCCGCGCTCACTCATCAGGGCGCTGGCACACTACACTGGAACTTGCGCCTTATCAGACTGATTTAAGGCACCAGCATCACGAGTGGCACGATAATAGAAAAGTGCAAGGGGACAACAATTAAGTCCACAAGGACATTTATCTTTTTATGTTACACAGATGATGTTTATCTTCACCAGATCTCACAAGTGGATCCTCAGCTGGAATTGTGCGTCATTACACAAAAATCACCAATGGTTTAAAGGGGCATGCAAGTTTGCAGACATGCTCTGAAGAATGAGAAAACAAATTAAACTAAAGTACAGTTTACATTTTAAAAGCACTAAAGTACACTAAAATAGGTGTGTTTACATTGAAATTTTTTTTTTATTCTCATTACTGGAAACTGTGAGAATCTCTCATCCTGTCTATGCAGAGAGAGTGCAATGGGTTTATTTCCCGACTCAAATGATCGTTTTTCTTGGGAATTAAAAGTTATTTTCACGTGAGTGAAGTGATCCAATCAGAGCATGACCTTGGTTTTACTCTTTCCACCCCATTTCACAGCCAGCCTTTAAGCTGAGAGGTGAGGGTTAAGAGGTGAGGGGCAGCAGAGCGTTTCAGTCTGTTATCGAGCTCGCGAGCGCATCAGTCGTGTGTCTCATAAATTCCAGTACAACAAGAATTCAACAAGTATTGCATTTTCAGCGAGTCAGGTCTATCGCGGTGTTAGCTTTGAAAAGATTTGCTACCACTTTGTTGTAGCACTGGTAAAACTCAGAGCTCTTTCAGGTCCTACAAGCGTAATATTGTCACTTTGCTACACAGCTGGTTGGTCTTACCAGGGTCCAGACAACAATGTTACCCTACAAGAGGAACTAAAGCTTTCCCAGTCCTGCTGGAGTGGATTAAAACTCCATATTATTACAGTTATTGTTGTTGAGGAGCTCTCAAATCGTGGTGAATCACAAAGGTTGTGCTTAAGAATAATACACATGATAATAAATTAGAAAATCCCCATTTTAACTGGGGGTTTCCATCACTTTATGCACTTAGCTGACACTGTTATCCAGAGCAGTTTAAAGTGAGCGAGCAGGTTTATAGTCTTTGTAGCCACTACAGCCTTGGCTAAATAAGAAATAAGAATAAGAAGTATCTTTTTTCTTTCTTTAGCAGCAGCAAAGATATTTCATAAAGAGCACAGTGAAGGAGAAAGGTTGGGTGGAGGCTGAGGAAGTTGGTTTTACATGAATTATGATGGGAAAATGAGGAGTGACTGCAATCTGGACTGAGGTGGGAAATGCAGCATGGGAGTTTTAATAAGTTGGGACATTTCATTAGTGAACTGACCGGAGCCATTTGGAGCACAGCCAGGAGCGGATGGCGTCCAGGCTTAAAGCCCCTCCTCCGATGCTGCGGAGCGTGCGGTGCGTCCCGGCGTACGACGTCGTCAGCGGTGACACGTACCTACAGCGGGCCAGACAGTAAATGTCATATTACCAGCAACAGAGAGAATAAAAGAAAAAACTCCACAAAGAGCTTGAGTATTGAAGTTTTCTGCACTCCGTTTTTATTTCTTCAGTGTCTGTGGGACGCAGTGAAAGAGCTTAAACCATTCAGTGCCAGGCTGGAGTTCATTTACTTTCATTTAATTCAATTCAAGAAGAGGAATTTGTCAAACCTAGAGCTGGAATAATTTCATCCTAATCACTAAGTCAAGAAGAGTAATGTGTTTATAATTATGGCTGCTTCATTAAAAATTGTACTATTTGAAAAATGTCTGCAGGTTTTTACAAGTTAGTTAATAAAGTAAAAAAAAAAAAAAAAGCTAATGAAGCTTTCAAAACTTTTTTTAAGGTCAGCGTTAAATCTAAATGCAAATTTTTGCAAAAACAAGCACACACAAGTGAAAATATTTTCTTAAAATAAAAATCAAAATTAAGAATCTGTCTGTTTTGACTTTTGACCCCGCAAAGGCGAAGTGACGGTGATATTTTAACGCAAGATGGCAACATTTCGTTTTTTGCTTTTTTGCTGCCACAGGAACCTTCACCCTTCTGATGCTCTGTGTGTTTGGGCAATAAAAATGGGACACGTACATGGGGTAGCCCAGCGGCTGGTCACAGGACGAGTTGACCATGTTCCTCAGCGCTTGTTTGGAGTTCTGGATGCTGCCACGCTCCGGGTTTCGGTTCCGTAAGAACACCAACTCTTGCTGCTGGCCGGCCCACAGGCCTCGCACACACTCCTTATTGATCTGAGGAGGAGACGAGACAAGAGACAAGTAGAAAGCTCACCATTTAAGAGGCGATTCAGAAGACAAGAAGTCAAGACAAGAGGATTTAGCAAATTTGACAATGGGTCATTAAATAATTTATGATTTTATCAGCCTCCAATGGCGACCAAGGAACAACAATAAGCTTATCTCTGGCACAGTGCGCGACGGCTTGTTGTTGACTTGTAATTAAAGGTGCACTATGCAAAACTGCTGAGATCGACAAAAACCATGGGATAAACAGGATCCGATGGTTGAGTCTACATGGTTTTCATCACCATCCTCTATCACTGAATTGAGTCGACTGAGTCAAAACTGTGCTCACTTCTCTGGCTGTGATTTTGCATGTTTTATCTTTTACAGGAATAATTAAAAATCATATTTTCACAATAGAACACCAGTTATTTAAAACAAAGATTCAAAAGACATGCCTACCAGACAGGAAATTTAATGTGACGCAAAGTGACAATACTTTGTCATTTGCTTTTTTTTTTTTTTGGCTCGAGAACATCTTGTGATGCATTTTGCTCTCTTGTAGAATCGTCTTCCATCGCTGAGATATTGAAAATTTGAGGGATAATGGTTGGAAACAGCACGGTCCAGAAAGTACGTTTCTGAAAGCAAGAAATCTCAGTGTGTGATCAAAAAAATCACTGAGTCATGCTGATCAACAAACCCTATCAGCCTCCCAACATTTTGTGCTGTGGGACTGTAAAAATCTCACACACAGCATTTTCACTTATCCAAGAACATCAGACTGCGGGAGCTTGTCTTTTTTCGAGCGACATCCTGATTCACGTTCATACAGTTGCACACATTCACAGTAGGAGCTGCCCAGTATAACCACAGTCTTCCTCTGCTGCCTGATGAGTGCCTGCAGTGGAAAGGTTGGGGGTTTAAGTGCCTTGGCCCCCAGGCACCTTGGCAGTAACTGTTGGGGGAAGGGGATTATCACACATTCACTTTCGCTACCCACATTGTCCAAGCCAGTCGCTATGGTCACAAGCCTGCTTCTTGACGTTTTTTTTTTTTTTTTTTTTTTTTCTCAGTGAGGGTCTCAGGCTGTCTGTTTGATTCATTGTTTTAATAACGTGGCCACTGCACAGTCCTCTGAGACTCTACCTGTGATCAAGGGTTATATGGATAAACCTGATTTCTCTAACCTCTGAGCTACCACCACCCCTCGAAAACAAGAGATGCTCCTTGTACACTCAAAGGCCCATTTCCACCCTTCTTACCTTGATGACCTTGAAGCTGAGGTGGCGTTTGTACAGCATGATGATCTTATATTCGTCTGTGCCGTCGTCGATCATGTGCCTCAGCGTGAGCAGTGTGTCGCGGCTGGACAGCACCGCCTTGCGCCAGGCCGGGTCGCTCTCATGGCAAATGACCAGGCTGCTGCGATAGTTAGTGATGGCCTCGTACAGGACGGACGCCTCCTCCGTCTCCTCCAGGCACGTGAAGTGATCCTGAGAGGAGAGGGAATCGGTACAGTAAAACACGGCAGAGATTGCTCAAGGGATAAACAAGAAATAGCAGTCATTAAATAAGCTCAAGTAGAAACTGTAAATGTAACACAGGGAAAGACTTGGAAACAATGGAGAGGAGTAGAATTCAGCTGAGCACAAAGGCAATGCTGCTGAAGAAACTGTGCTGTGAAATTGGATTGAGCCAGAGTGGAAAAAAGTGATTTACGGAGACCCAGGGATGTCTGGGATGTCAGAGCGCTCTCGCTTCAGCAAGAGAATGAGAGCGAGGGAGGGAAACAGATGCAGGAACAAACACAGGGAAACACAAGCAGAGGTAGAGACAGAGAGAAGGGAAAAGGGGAGACGGAGACAACAGGATTGTAGTCCCAGAGAGTGATGGAGTGAGGACACAGCGGCGAGCCATTAAAGTCAAAGCACAGAGCAAACAGAAGGGCTTTACCTGGTGCAACTTGAGACTCATTCTGACCGCAGGAGCCACCACCTTCTGCAGGAGGTCCATGTCTGCAAAAACCCACTCGTCTTTGGGGGCAATGCGGAAGTCGCCCTTAAACAGAGTGTTGAAGCCATACAGGAAGGACTCCAGACTTTGTGATGGAAGGTGTGGGGACGCAAGCACAGAGAGAGAGAGAAAGAAAGAGTGGGACATTATGAGACTTTGTATTTGCATGTGTAAAACAGACTGACAACCAACTGTAATGCTGGAATCTGTCTGAATGTGGATCGCGTAAATATTGAGCTGCTACTGCCCCCTTCTGGTATCTCTTGTCTTTACAGTTAATCTTAACTGCATCAGTTGTGCCTGATCTTGTATTTTCATTTCTTGTATTTTTTTTATATCTTGTAGTCTTTAATACTTTTTCAGAAATGGTTAGGGCTAAGGTAACTTTGGGTCTTTAGGGTCAGTAAGACTGCACAGAGTAATATTTGCATATACATATAAGGCTTGTTTCTAGAGCCGATCTTGAATTGAGAGATGCTTCTCTGTTTTCTTTTTTTTTTAACTGTTGCTATTTAAATTATTATGGTGTTGTTTTGTAGGCTCTTCTACAATCCTTCTTGATCAATGGAGTAAATAAGTAAATTCCTTTTTATCATGTGATGTCCCTACGCTCTGTGGCTTCAGTATGGAAGCAGCTTTACCTGTTGGACATGTTGTGTGACGCGGTACCGAGGGATCTCCTCCCGAGGACAGACAGAGCGTAAGACAGAGTCACCAGGGGAGAGTCTTCATCACTTTCCACAGGCTGGACACAGACACAGAAACACAGGATGATAAATATAAAGATGTCGACATAAGGAAACAAGTGCAGATTCTGTGTAGCGACAGAACATTTGTGGTGGCGATTCTGTCTGAATATCAGAAAAAGATTGTGTCAGTTGTGTGAAGTTTTGCAGCTAAGGTGTGAGGGTAGAGTTGGAGTTCATTTTTGACAATAAATCAGCTTTTACTTCTTTTAATTCAGTTCAGGCTGCTCAATGAAGAACATGGCTGATTTTTTCAGGTGGTCTACAATGCAGTAAAGAAGCATCATCTCTTAAACGTGTACCGTCTCCATCTTGCCAGTGCAGTACTGGATCCACTCCAGGTAGACGTTGCAGAAGCTGGCGCGAGTCACGCCCTGCAGGCAGTGCACGTAGTCTTCATCGATTTTTACGCTGAAGACCTGCGGGTCGCGCTCGATGTGGTGCCACTTGGTGTAGGACTGCAGGGAGTCCTGAACGGTCACTTCCTTCAGCCAAGTGGATAGTTTCGGGGACTGGACCAGGTAGTAGATGATGCTCTGGAACGAGCGAGAGAGGACAGGAAGGGGAGGAGATGAAGAGGAGAGGATAGTCGGTGTGGGGAATAACAAGTGGAGTAGAAGAGAGGAGAAAGCAAGAGAGGAAGAAAGACAAGAGGAGAGGATGTGTGCACGCTCATGTATTGCTTGTGCACGTGCCAGTTGTGTTACCACTGCCAATCTCAACTTGGATCTACTGGCAAGCTGCCGTTTCTAATTCCTGATCGTTATGACTTATGCATAAGATAATGCTGAGTCTGTCAATAAAGTTGTTTGACCTTTTGGCAGGAGAATCTTAAAGAGCCTGTTGAGACTGGTGGAGTATTCTACTGTCAATATGGAGGGAAGGTGATTGACTGGATCAAAATGATATGCAATATTAAAGTTGCAAGAGGCAGCTTTGCATATTGGTGACACCAGATGGCACAAGAGGTAAGAGTTTGAAAAAAATCATAAAACGAGCTTCAGCACACGGAAATCACGTAACATGACATCAATAAGCCACTCAGATATGTTTACTTGGGCTGAGCGATACGGTCAAAAACAAATGTCACAATATCTTTGACCGAATACCTCTGTGTCAATATTGTGATGACTGCTGGTGCTGTGGTCAAGATATTTACACACATGCAGGTAGAGTCAAATAACAGAACAGTTGAATGGTCGAATAAGTTCAGAAAGTTGCATCCATTGACTGTAATGCAGCCTTTAAAACCAGGACAAGATACCACTTATGAGATATCACAATATTATGATATCCAAAATCCCAGATGATCTCAAGTTTTACATCACAATGTCGATATAACATCAAAAGCCTGGCATTCACTGACCCAGCCGGTGCAAAAAACAATTTCACACACACGTTTCAGCTCTTCCTGTGGATGTAAATGAGACCACACTCGATACTAGATTTATAATTTGGTAAAGTAGACTCCATGTTCAGGGTCTAGGTGGGTGGGCAGCTTCCCTACTGCAGCAGGACTTTGTGATTTATGCTGAATTGTTAAGTGTTTTATTTTGCATAATAACCTTGGCTAGTGCAGTTTTAAACAAAACTGGGCTCTAATTTATGTGTATAGTATTCTGCCACTAACATCTGCAGCCATTCAAAACATTATTATTATTATCATTATGGAACCTGAGACAGCAATAGACTGGTATTGATACCCGCTGTCTTACCTATTATTCTACTACTTCTTATTATCTGTACAACCAGTGCTATAAGTGGTACCACAGCATACATTACCACATATCCCACTGCTCCTGTGCATTTGAATCTGGAGTGAAAAAG
Organism: Myripristis murdjan; assembly: GCF_902150065.1. Classification (NCBI taxonomy): domain Eukaryota; kingdom Metazoa; phylum Chordata; class Actinopteri; order Holocentriformes; family Holocentridae; genus Myripristis; species Myripristis murdjan. The sequence continues at coordinate 12,803,282 of NC_043994.1, read as the reverse complement.
TACCTTCAGGTAGTAGGTGATGAGCAGCTTTCGGAGGTCGTACACTTGCAGCATGGTGGCGGCGTTGTTCTCGCTGATGCTGTAGCCCTCCAGCAGGTACTTGGTGGCCATCACCTCCCAGGCCAGCCAGCGCAGGTTGAAGGCCGCGTTGCAAGACAGCACGTGGGGTAAATGGCCAGGCTCGCAGCAGCAACACGCGTCGTCCTCCTCCACCCCCTCTGTGATGGCCTCCACCTCTCGCTGCTGGCAGTATGTACCTGGGACGGAGAGCGATCACGCTGCCATGTTATCTCACACTCTTCCCTTGTGTTGAATGAAGGAAGAAAAGAGGAAAGAAGGAAAGTGGGAAGCACTGAAGGAGAGAATCATTCTGAACCCACAGCGCCAGTCATAAAGTACCTCTGAACTCCAGCCCCCTCAGCTGGAAGGTGACCAGCCCGTTGCCGATCTCGATGAGGTGGACCAAGGCGTTGAGGTAGTCAGAGGCCAGGATGAAGCAGTCTCCGGAGCTGTAGTTGCCCCATCGGCCCAGCAGCAGGTCACCACAAAGTGAATTCTGCAGCGAGCGTGTCAGGTACTCGTAAAAGATGGAGTTTAGGTTGTTATCATCACATCCTGGGAGAGGAATGGGAAAGTGTACAGTTAGACGTTACATAGATGGATGTGTTGAGAAAAGACTAAGGGGATGCAAAGCAAAGAGAACAAGGGTCTGTCTCATTTTCAAAGACGCTACCACATTAGGTTGCACTTTTGGGTAAAATAGCTGTTAAGGACTGTCTCATTACAATAGGAAGCACAGGACACATACTAGTTCTTTACCAATGAAACAGACAACTAGTTTAGCAATCTCCTTTTTTTAATCAATTCAAAACTGCAACATGACAGTATGTTGCTGGCTGGCTGTATGTGGAAATTCAAACAGTGAGCATATGGTAACACTGGCACATTTCAGGATGTGCAAGCTCACACACGCAAACAGGTGTAATGTATTCCAGAGTGTCAGAAACGATCTTTCATCTGTCAAATCTCTGACAGACAGCGAGGCTTGCTGATTTGAAGAGGACAGTAAGGAAAGTAAAGCAGCTTGGAACAGGTCTTACCTGTCTCTTTATCCACCTGGGACACCAGCCTGCTGTTGGAGTTGTCAATACGCTTGGTGCTGCAGAGGGAGGGAAACAATTTGAATTAAAATGCCTTATAGAGCAGATGGTAAAAACAACAAAAAAAGAAAAAACTATTCGGAAGACAAAGGAATTCAAAGCTACTGTTTATGCTATGTTGCTAAATTATTCCCGAGAGTGTGTGCTGTGTAAAGTAGGGTAATTAAACACTGTAGCTGTTGCGGGTAATGGCTTGAACAACCATTTTGGGTCATGAAACCTTATTTTCCAGTGGACGCAAAAAGAAATGGTCTGAGAAATACTTGCAGAGCCGTGTTATCCCCAATGTAAAGCTTCTTACAAATAGATCGAAAACTATTAACCTTGAACACCTTACTGAAGTCTGAGAGGAAACACATCACAGCAGTCATGCGTTTACACTCCTACAGTAATCAGAGACACCTGACACTAAATATCTTGAAACCGAGAACGTCAATGAAAGGCTTGCTGTCGTGTAGTCCCAGTTGTTGTTGTTGCTCTGCTCAAGCCTCTCTGTCTGGTTGAGCTTTAAAGTGGTGACACGGAGTTGTGCAGTACTCTGTATATGTTGGACACACTGATGTGCATTGTAAATATACTGTATATCAAAAGCACCAGGATCTGGTTTTAACTGCAGGACAGCCGATGCCGAGTTTAATTTCCACGACAGACAACACGGTCTGAATATATGCATGGGCTGCTTTTAAGTGCTGTTTCATGTCAAATCACTGAAGTTGATAAAACAAAACTCCTGCTAGCTGCAGGACTCGGGTATATTTTTGGAGTGCTTTCAGTGAACTGAAGTAGAAACAGTCATTCCCATCAATAAATAAGAGGAACTGACTGGGATATGTTGAGAGAGAGAGAGAGAGAGAGAGAGAGAACAGTGTCTGTCGACTGATCACCCTTGCTCATCACTTAAAGGGATTTAGACTGTTGATGAAGCTTGATTGAGTGCATGAATCTTGCACGCTGATTTCTGTCTCTCACTCATCCAGACAAAATTAAAGCCCAAAACAAAATAAGAAGCTTTGCACATTTCTGCACTATAGGATTTGCATGTTTGGTCGTATTTTGAAATTTGATAAATGTCAGAGGCAGTGCTGACAAGACGCCACACAGACGAAGTGACAGCGCTCGTGCATTAAGGTGAAAGATGGACTGGATGTGGAAATAATCCCATTCGAAGACACTGAAAATTGATTTTAACAACACACTTGCAGTTCTGGGTGTCGCTTTTCCATCTATTGGTTGTGTTGGCAAGGCATAGCATTCAAATTTTGATGCAGCTGCTCCTTGTCAAGACTGCCTCCGTGGATTTGAGTGAGTTGTGTTCCACGTCTAGATGCAATTAAATGCTAATGAGCTCCAGTGACATCTCCAGGCTGTTTCTTTCTCGCTCCATCAGGGCCTTACTTGTAGTTACGCTCCCAGAACTTGACAGGTCGTGGGTAGGAGGAGATGAAGATGGCGCTGCCCAGGAAGGGAGCCAGTGGGGTGTAGAAAATGGTGGTCAGCAGAGTCTGCAGCAACAGCATGGCTGAGTCTGAGAGCACACACGCACACCAGTCAGGGAAAGTAAACTGATACCGATGCCACCACACACACACACACACACACACACACAGGTCTCAGCAAAGGATACGAGGTACGGCAAAGGGCTGAGCGAAGGCATGGAAAGCGCTGCCCCAGGCAATCTGCCAGGGAGCGATGTAGACCAGGATAAAGTGGAGCTTCAGCAACAGCTCACGCATCTGGACATCAACAGAGACAACAAACAGTCAGTCTGATCCAAACACAAACTCAGCAGAGGAATGGGATACGGTCACATCTGACATTTAATCTGTTATTGACCTCACACAGCCTTTAACACACAGGGACGTAAGGAGACATTGAGGACTATAAATGTTAATAAGATCTTTTCCTGTACTATCAGCATAGAAACTATTTTTAAGTTCCAAATGAAATAGCATGGTAATCCAACTAAAATTCATACATCTACTGTCACCATACTGTAATAGTATTCAAAGTGCAAAAGCTAATGACAGGAATTCATCATTCCCCCCTCCTGTTGCTTTCAAGCCTCTCTGGTTGAGTGCATTGATGGTTTCCAAAGCTGATACCGTTTTTTTTTTTTTTTTTTTTTTTTTTTAAATCATTCATATTACTTCAAAGATCAGGGGTCACTACTCCTTCTCCTGGGTCTAAAAAGGGTTCAAGTAGTGAGCCTCGTGATCAGTTCATGACTAACATTGGGAGAACCGCGATTGGTCATGTTTACCTCAAGAACTGGCTTTATTAAACCTGTTGCTGCAGGACCTGCTTTGTTTTACTGTCCAACTGCATGACCAAAATAGCCGTCAAGCACACCACAGACGTCAGAGCCAAGGTCAGAAAGCTGAAGCAAAGCTGTGAGCTGACACTGTTATGAACCGCTAGTTTACACTAAATCCTTCAAGGGCTGAAGGAGCAAGTCAGCAACCATGCAGACTGAAGTAGCGCACTGATTGTTCATCATCTCTGCACAAACCGACATGACGGGACAAGTGGTACATAAATGAAAGATAAAGAATCTAATATTAAAAGAATCTAATCTTCATTAAATGAACTCAAGAGCAATATTTGATTTATCATTCCTTTGTGTAATTTGTTTATATTATTAATTATTGCGCTAAATCAAGATATGTGTTCTAATTCTAACACTCCCCTGCTGCTGTGCTGTTCTCTGTTGAGCTCAATTACATTAACACAAAGCATTTAATTACCATAATTCAGATATAGTTGCAATTTGTAAGCTGGGGCATCACAGCAGATCAGACTTCTCTTTCATCCAAGTTTATTACTTCTTTTAAACCAATGTGTACTCAAGAATGTGTTGCACAAAGTGTGTGTGTGCATGGCCTTTAGGTTGTGTACGTGCCAACTCGCACACGTGCAGTGACCTTGTGCAAGTGGCTCTTTTTGCATAAATGTGTTATCAGTCCTTCTGTTGTGGAGTGTTTTTCCATATCTGTCCACCTGTCAATGTATCTGCCTTTGTCTTTGCCTGTCCTCTGTATCAGTTTGTCTCTCTTTATGAGCATCTGTCAGTCCGTGTATTTATTCTCCGCTGTGTGTGTGTTTGTCTATTTCCACCCCACCACATTAGCTCGCCCGCACAGGGTCTCCAGCTGCCATCGACCCTGTTCTCTCACCTTGTGGAAGACGATGGACATGAGGAAGAAGTCAAGCAGGAAGCTCTCGGAGGCGCGCGGACAGTCAAAGTGAAAGAAGACGAGCGTGAAGAGGAGAGTTAGGAACTGCACGCTGGGGTCGCAGAAGGACGAGCGCAGGAGTTTCAGCCCTGCAACCGTTGTCAGGAAAACATCGCAGCTGGAGGCGGGAAGGAGACACAAACAAACAACACAGGCTTCAGCGAGGGGCTCAACAGGCAGCCTGTCACATCATGCACATTCAAATTGACAGGCACAATGTCAAGCGTGCGTGCACTGTCACGCACACGCATGCACACAGGCAATGACACACACACAAACACACACATGCAGAGCCTATCGCACTATCAAATGCACAAAAACCGAGGACAATCAACTTTCTGCAGAGACCTGAATACTTAATTAAATACAGATATAAGCGGGCAGTCAGGCCACTCACTGAATTCCCAGCTTCTTGCGGTGGCTGAGGGCGAAGCCGTCATTCGTGAGCGCGCTCAGTACGATGGCGGGGTAAACCACGTACTTCTCAAAGCACAGGAGCCCCACGTACAGCCGTTCAAACCACATGAGCACAGCGTCCTCTGGTGGCGGCAGGAAGAACACAAGCAGATCAGAGCAGCAGCTCACTACACAGCACAGAGGCTCACATTTCCCAGAAACATCTCGTCTTTTCTCTTTAGTAGTAGTGTAATGTTTAATATTAGTGTAGTGTTTAATATTAGTCTACTGAACCTAAATGGTCAGAAAGGACTTTTCCTATTGTGTCATGGGAATTTCCTTTAGTGCATATGTTAATTACCACTGAAATGTTTGTCGAAGTGATGGCATTGCCATGGTAACAGATCAGCTTTCTCGGTTTCATATTGTGCCAAAAAACCCCAAACCAAAACAAAACAAAACAAAACAAAAAACAAAACATGAAGTAGGTGAGGTGGTGCAGTCATTAGCTACTTCCATCATCAGCCCTAAAAATATATGGGGTGCATTTATTTCTTCTTCTATTTATAGAAGATCATATGATCTTAGCAACGTTTCGACATGTTTAGCTGATAATGTCACTTTTTTTAAAAAAAAAAAAATGAAGAGATGATATAATGATGTGATATAATGACTCATTTTGGCCGGAGTTCCAGCTCTTCACTCCTCTCTAAACCTTCTTTGACCACAGCAGTCATTTAAACCATAAATTACCATTCAGGAGTGCAGGTTTGAATGGGAATCTACAACTCTATAAATCCACAGTGTACATGGTGGTCATACTTATGCACTGGTGATGTTACTAGTAGGAAGGATGTTGTGAGTGGGGAAACCCTCATTGTTGTTGAGCCAGAGGTTTGGATGCTGATTGTGGCTTAGCACAAAGTTTAGTGAAACCACAGAAGTATCAGCTTACACACCGGTAGCAAGACAAATTCAGTCTCTCTTGTCATAATTTTTAATGAAAGACGGACTTCTGTAGGCGATAATGGCATGCTGACCTCTGGGTTCAAACTGGTGGTACTCCTTGGTCTTGAGGACTGGGTGGGAGATCCACAACCACGGGTGGTGCTTCCTCAGCTGGGGGATCAGGTAGTGAGTGACGAATCCCACCGTCCCCGCCAGAGCATACAGCACAATTGTCACAAACGGCTAGAAACATGGAAATATTAAAAGAAAGTTGATAAACATGATTAATAAATTGAACCAGACATTTAAGTCTCTGCAGTCAGAGTGCAGATTCTTGTGGAGATCTTTAGAGATGCTGGATTATAATACAAAGTCAGATTGAGGCAAAGTAATGAATGAATACAGGAAACGAGCAGATCTCACCTTAAGAGACAGGAAGACAGTGCTAGCAGTGATGGCGAAGGTCAGGATGTAGGCAACAGAGCACACGACCACATCTGACAGCAGAATCTCCTTCTGCAGGGTACGAGACGGACGGAGAGCTGTTACAATTCATAATGCACACTGAACAGAAACACAACAATCTGGCAGAGTCATTCAGGTGTGTTATTATCTGTGCTTGTTCGGAGCCTACATTCACTAGGATCAAAGATAAAGCAGCTTGAGAACTGTGGAGTGCTTCACAATTCTCATTATTTACTGAAAAGCAAAGATTGGCTCTTTTTCTATGACGCAAAATTCCCAATAATCACAGAAATAGTCTGAAATCTATTATCTTGCTAGCAACACAGAATTAAAGCCAACCTGTCCTCACATAAAATTCACAACTTGTGAACAGAAGATTCTGTGGTGTTAATACGTGTTCATTCTTCAGTGTCAGTTATTTATATTGGGTCTGGAGCTGCAGTCCAAAATCCAACAACAATCTGAACCATTACTCAGCATCCTTAGCTTATGAACAACATAAGAAATCATACAAACAATATTAAATATGAAGGAATATGAGATAATCAAAAAATAGTCAGGGGTACCATAGAGTTCTGCAGCTTCTCCGGCAGCGGGTCTTTAATGTCTGAGTCTTCCTCCTCCTCTTCCTCAGGCTCCACCAGAGCCGGCATTAGCTTTGACTTGATCAGCGATCTGAAATCCGGATGTTGCATTTGAAGGACAGGACACAACAGGAAAAACAGCAGCATGTCGTTTGTTGAATCACAGAATGTGTTTCAGGACTGAATCCTACTGATCCTGCACTGATGAAATTTACACGTTTAATAACTTAATAGACTGAGAAACTGAATTCTGTTAAAGATGTGAGTTGTTGGGTTCTCTATGGATTATGGTCTGATTTATACTGTATGTACCTGTACTTCCATCTGATATCATGCCATGTCTATTAATCCAACATGCTATCCATGCACCTCTGTAATCTTTCATTTAGTTGTCCATTAGAGTATTAAGAGAGTGGGAGCCAGGAACAGAGGATGCACTCACACACACACACACACACACACACACACACACACACACACAAAATACTTACAGTAGAACAGAAGGGTCACTGCTCTGTCGGCTGAGGTGGTAAGAGAAGACCACCAAGAGGCCACAGAAACCTGAGAACAGGGCCGGGGTGTGCTGTTCATCCCATGGCTCCTGTAGCGCCACACACACACACACACACACACACACACACAGTTTATGAATCATACACAAGCTGAACTTTTTTTTAAAAGTCAGACAATGCTAAAAAACAAACACCTCTGACCGTCTGCCGTACATTAGGATCTACACTGTTTGAAAACCCATTTTAAAACCTGCAGCACCGGCCACATCAAAGTCCCAATCGCATCATCCTAGTCACTTGTGAAGGATGAATAGCAGCTCCGTGTGCTCTGCTGCAGTCCTACTTAGTTTTATCAGTGAGTGCTCTGGCTGCAAGCTATTTATAACCGAGATCTCAATTCTCTTCTATTCCTACAGTCAGGAAGAGAAGAGAAGAGAGGAGAGAGGAGAGAAGAGGAGAAGAGAGGAGAAGACAAGAGAAGACAAGAGGACAGGACAGGACAGGACTCGCATCCCCCACACACTCTCTGTATCTTGCAACCACTGTTTGGCTTTGCTTCAACAGTACATCCAGTTAATCTCTACCTTGAGAGCTCCAAAGCAGAAACCGTAGAGGAGCGACAGGGCGAGCAGACTGCGTAGGATGCTGTAGATCGCAGAGTGAAGACCCGTCGCCGCTGAGACACACACAGACACAACTAGCTTAGTGAGATTAGCCTCTGAATAGAACTGCATAAGAGAGCCTGAGGGCAGAAATGCACGCAGCAGACAGAAACAAAGCCGAGCATGAAAGATGTAATATAACAATAGCTTATGTAAGTCCTTGATAAACTATTGATGTATTAATGAATTAATTTAATATGTTATTTAATTTAATTTGTTTTCAGATGTAAATATAGAAGATAAAATAATTTCAGGTGACTATATAGTGTTAAATGTCCATGCATTTTACACATAGAGGCATCAAACACAAGCAAAATAATAATAATAATAATTCAAGTGAAATCTTAAGACACATCAGACTTTTTTTTTTAGTTTAATCTCACTTTATTATTATTTTTTGTTTATTTTTTTTAACTCTACAAATATATCATTTTATTATTACTCTTAATTAATTCTTTGTTTTTTATCATTTTATTTATTTAGAGGTGTGTTTCTGTGCTGTACTATTATAAGGGAACTATATAGTATAGAGGGTAATATACTGCCTATACTGCATTACAGTCTGTGTAGGTATAGAAGGTCGTTCCTATACTAAAATTCAATTGATTTCTTAGGAATAGAGTTTGTGGTTGTGTTATATTGTATTTTTTCCCTGTATTTAATGTTCTTGTTTGTTTAACTCCAAAGCACTTTATATTGCATTTGATTATACGAAATGCGCTAAATAAATAAATGATTGGTTTGATTTAGCTCTACTAACCGGTCCCACCGAAGAAGTGCATGTCAATCTGTTCCAGTAGGTAGATGGTGAAGGTGTTGATCTGAGGAAAAAGGCCCACCAGGAAGGTGATCGGAAAGCAGTAGGTAAAACCTGAAAGGACAAGTCAAAATTTGGGTAATATCTGTTATGGGCAACTTATTATTTTTGAATAGACGATTACCAAACCAACAGTCGAACAGCTGCTGTGTGAAGACAGAGGCTAGTCTGTCCAGAGCAGACTATGAATTACAAAAAATAGAGGATATATGTGCGTCTGTGCACATAAATATGTCTGTACGTGCGTCTGTGCTATGTTTGTCCTTACCAACTAGCAGGTCCCGAAGGAAGCGCAGTGCATCATGGCAGACGATGGTGACCCCGTACAGGGTGGAGACGGGCAGGTCCTTCCTCCTCAGCAGCTGCTCCAGCAGCCAGATCAGAGCGCAGAAGATACAGAAGTAGGCTGCTCGGCTATAAGCCACCAGCTGGTTATGGCCCTGGAGTCACACACACAGTGAAGCACACACACACACACACGCACACAGAAGGATAACATGTTAGATAACACTTCAGACTCTCCTTTCTAATGTACCAATATAACTAGTATATTACAACAATTTTGGTGACACATTTCCTATGAGGTTCAACATAGTTCAACTCACATGTGTTGGTGAGGCTGCATCTGGCTGGACACTCTGGACAAGAAAACACCGAAATAAATATTGCATCACCACTTGAACATGAAAATAAATGAAAATAGTACTTGCCGCTGCCAAGTTCATCAGAAGGGAAGTGAATGAGAGCAACTAAGGAGCAACAAATCTGAGTTCCACTCAATCTACAGTAGGTGAGCTTCACACACAAGCTCCATTTATATATTATCATTTATCATGCTGTCTACAAATAGAGGGCAATGCGAATGCAGGGATTCCTTCACCACCAGAATGATGAAAAAAGCAGAAGTCATGCTTTATCCACATATTGGCCAAATAGGTCATTTTTTCCGGGATTTTTTGATGGATTTGGCCAGGGAAAATGTTCACTGACCTCCTTGAAAGTCAGCGATATCATGCATCGAGGCATAGCTATGAGGCATGACTAGAGCCAGGCAAGGAGCAGGTATTATCCACTGTCTTCAACAAAGATTTGGTATCGTCTTACCTTCAGTAAGGAGTACTGGCAGCTGGCAATAACGAGACAGAACTGGAAGACCCAGAAGTCTTTGAAGCAGCCATGGTTGAGGAGCAGAAAGCCCAGGAAGGAGACCAGGAAGGCCATGAAGACTGCAACCAGGTTCTCCACAACATCCTGGTTTCTACAGAAACACAAAGGACAAACAACATACAGTGCACTCATTGGATAGTTATTATTAGACACACAAGCCTGTTTGTAAAAATGGTTCACTCCTAAACACAGGAAATCATGTGATGCTGATGTACTACTGTGTTTAAGAGAGACAGACAGGCATCAAGGGATTTACTTAGTGATTAAATGGGCAAAACATGACCCAAAATGGGCCTGAGTGAATTTCAGTGTGGTCGGCTTGTTAGTGTGAGATCTATTTCAGGCACAACAGCTTTTTAGATTTACTAAGAAGAGACAAAAAAAAAAAAAAAAATGCAGTTGCAGAAGTTGAATGTATTTGGGGAACTTCTCAGATTCTTTCAGATTGACAAAATCCAAGAAGCTGTAATGGGTTAATTTGGGATGGAAACTATAATGAATTGTATAGATAATGTTCTGTGAGACACATTGTCAAGGAATATGTTAAATGTCAAGGAATAAATGTTAAATAATAATAATAATAATAGTAATAATACAGATTATATATATGAGAAATATGGATGTTATTGTTGGGTTTTCATATTACCTGTCTAGTAGGGCGAGCAGGGTGAGTCGGTCATACAGGATATTAATCCATTTCCCAGGAAAGAGTTTGAGTTTATAATACAGCTTCCTGGTTGGCTTCTCCTGAGTGGACGTCTCCGACGACTCGTCCAGAGAGTCCTCCTCCTGGCAACGCAAGAATAATACACACCAACACAAAGGCAACGGCATTAATGTTGGAATAAAAACCGTAAAGCGTCAGATGTTTTCTATCTCAATGACCTGCCAGATTTGTTGACGCAAAGCACAGTCAGAATCGACATAGTTATACCAAGTGGCACCCACTCCAGACTGTACAACACATACACCCACAGGTACGCACTCATGATTCAGCAGCTGACCCAGGCTTCTGCTGTCACCCCTGCTGGGATACATACAGCGGTGCTGAGTAGAACGCTTCAGGACTGATATATGGCCACAATTACAGACTGCAGCACTGACTCACATTTACGTAGAAACAATTAATCAGTAAGAGTGGGCAAGAGTGAGAGAGAGAGAGAGAGAGAGAGAGAGAAAGAGGGAGAGAGCAGGCAAAATCCGGGTGTTTGGCCTTGATTGCTCAACACTGCTGCCACAACAGACGAATGGTTTATGGCCTGGACTTGTGGCAAGAATAGAATAGAATAGAATAGAATCGAAGGTAAAGAGGAGACACAGGAGGTGAAAAGAAAAGGTGAGAGCAGAGAAGGGAACAGCAAAGCACAGCAGATCACAACATTACATAAGAGAACAGGGCAGAACATAGCAATACACAGCAAGAGAATACCTGGAAAATCTCAGGGTGCGTCCTTCGCGGCCGGAGCCGGTGTGCCGGGATGATACGTCGCTGGAAAGGGCAGTCGGCGTGACCGCCCACCAGGCCGTCCTGACATTCTGAGTTGGAAGAGGTTGACAGCAGGTCGCTGAGGACACACACACACACATGCATAAATACACACAGCTACACGCATGCCAAGTCGAGGTTAGTACCAGGAATATATCTGAGTCAGAGCATGGAGGTATGACAGTGGAGGAGGAGATGAAGAGGAAGCATAAGGAAGAAGTGGATGAGAAAGTGCAGGCAGAGTGGAAGGTGCAAAAACAGGAGGAAAGATGGGAGACATGGAGGAAAATGAAGAAGAGATGGAATATGAGGAAGAGTGGGTGGAAAAGAGCGTGAAATAGGAAGTTGACAGCAGTACCACATGTTGCCAGTGATGAGCTCAGCTCCTAGGGGCAGGTTGAGCGCTCTCTCTGCATACAGTTTACGAGGCCTGTCTCCTGGCAGGACAAGCACACATATAAAACTCATTACAGATTACCTCTCCGTGGATAACCGATGTACCGTGACTCGCTGTCAAGTGATGAGCAGTCAATTTTGTGGCATTTATGTTGATTTAACAGCTCTTGAGGAGGCAAATCAGCGTTACTGATGGGCAGGCCAGGCAGAAATGTAACTCAACAGCTCAATGGCTTCACAGATTTGAGCCAATACAGATAACACCTAATTTAATCTACCCACATTTTGATTAGTTCCAACAGTGATTCAGTCACTCACAGATATATTTGTGGCAGCTCATGATAACATCAGGCTGTCCAAGTGCAAACAGATTCTCCAAACTGGCAGTGTATTAACAGCACCTCATTCACAGCACCTCTATTGCATATTCATATTCTTTTGCTGCTGACAATATTTATAAGTCATCCCAGCCTGTCTCCTGCACAAATAACATTACACTCCCTGGGAAATAGTGGTATGAAAGGGTGCATACTGCAAAGGTTTCCATTGTTAATTATCTGGTCAAAGTAGCTACTCACTGTGTACAGTGTGGAAGGTGTAAGCGTCTTCTTTGTTGGTGGCCTCTGGCCTGCAGATCACCTGCAGCATGGAGCTTTCTGACTGAGAGGTTTGCGAGGGTAAGGAATCGTAGTCCGGGTCCTTCTCTCTGTCAGTCTGGGGACTGCAGACAGGACACACAAATAACAGCCTCAACAAAGGGTAAAGGACTACAGCGTGTTTGTCTGTGTTTGACTTCAAACACGTAACTGTGCAGGTGTGTGTACCTGTCAGGGGAGACTATTGGGATGCATGTGGGAGGTATAGTCTGCAGTGTGTCTGTAGCCAGACTGTTGGGCGGGTTGGGTCTCTCAGACTGGGTGTCTGTGTTTGTCTCCGTGACTGCCTCATCAGGTTTGGGAGCTGCACTTGTATCCTCTGGAAATGCACCAAACAGAAGATAGGAATCATTTCCCATTTGCTTGCTAGAAAATGCAGCATTTCAATGGTATTAATTAAACAGTATCATAGGTGCACAAATTCAAAAACATAATACTCATCTTCAATAAATTGTTCTGGTATTCATATAAATGTTGTAATACCTAGATGAAGCCATAAATTTGCAGACAGTAAGGAACTTGTGTGGCCATGGAACAGGCAACAGTAATGGGAATTTAATGTGCAGCACATAAACTAGAGATGAGATTGCCCTAATGCATGCATCTGTGTTTACACATTTTCAGAGGCAACCATGCAGAAAGAAGGAACTGAAGAGACATTTGAGCCCCAAGAGGACTTTCAAAGTCAAAGTACATTTAAAGATAAATGGACAAACGCCTTGGCTGACATTCACCTTTCTCTCCAGCTCCAGCTCCTTCCTCTTTGGGTTCTGGTTCCGCCTCTTCTTGTGCACTGGCCGCTCCCCCTCTGGTGCTGAGCGAGCCCAACAAGGACACAAACTCCAGGAAGTTGGATTCGTTTGGAATCTGTCCCTCCTTGGCTTCCAGGTCTGACTTAGAGCTTGTCATGGTCGGCTTTTGCACAGACAAGAGAGGAAGACAGAATTTGTATGTATGCATATATGCAGAAATGGAAGAAAAAGATAACAACTGCAAACAAGCAGGTTACTGAACTTCAGAGGAAGCTGAACTGCTAATCTACACAGGTGAAGTGCTGACATACTGTGTTGTTTGAGCGGTCTGACAGCAGTACGGCGTCTTTTCCACTGTCCATGCTCAGCCCACGGATGTGAGTCCTTCCCCCTGGCCCGTAACGGCCAAACGCTGGTGGCAGACGCAGGAAACCCTCTGAATCCACATTTAGATCTGGTGGATCCGTGTCATCAGGGTGGGAGTGGACATCGATGCCCGACGAGCTGTTGTCATTGGTCATTTGTGGGCTCGGTGTATTGTCATTTGTCATTTGTGGACTGAGATGTTCCTGGTCCTGATCTGGACATTCCAGTGTGGATGACTCTGAACTGATTGTTTCCCTACATAGGTGAAACTCCTCCTTCTGGGTGGTCTGTAGCTGTTTCGCTGTGGAGTCGTCTTCTGACCAAGCTCCTTCTTCACCCTCTTCCTCTTCCTGCCTCTCTTCTTCAGGGGAGTCAAAAGTGATGACAGGGATCTTGATGTGACATTCTCCTGCTTCCTTCTGAGCCTGATAGGTCATACACAGTCAATCAACCTTAACCTTCAGATTCCATTTTTAATAATAATAAGGTATAATCATGAAAAACCCCATATAGCCTACTATACTGGCAAACATGCTACTATAGAACATTCCAAATACAAAGGGGCAAATGCATGGGACAATCAACAATGAAATAAAAAACAAACAACAGACCATAATTCAAGACAGCCTAAATAAAGTGTATTTTTAAAGGATGACCCTAAAATGGAGGTGCAAGACACTGCACATGAAAATGAATCACAGTCGTACCTGTGCATTCTCCAGAAGGCTCTGCATGACGCTCTCCTCCAGCTGAGCAGCCGTCTGAGGGTCACAGCTCATGGTGATGATGATCTTGACTGTGTCGCTGTCGTCCAGGTGAGTCGACACTGGCCCGGGTCCAGAATTGTCCACCAGAACCACTGCGATCTCATCAGAGCAATACGTTTCCTCCACTGGCTCAGCCTGAGAAGTGGAGAGGCAGGCAGAGATTTACTAAATAATCAGAAGCAGAGATGCACCAATATGGATTTGAGTCCAGTACTGATATCTGATATATTCTTAACAGCAAACACCAATATAAATTTTTGTAGTAGCTGTAATACAAATACAGGTCCAAAACAGGTTGAGCTTTTCAGACAGATGACTATAAATGAAATATTATGTTGGTTTTACTAGGTTGCTAATTTTATTGACAGTAAAAATATCAGACCCATACAAATATTGCTTTTTAAAGACGATATCAGCCATTACCAATTGTCTGGCAATATACTGGTCTATCCCTAATCACATAGCAAGTGTCTTTCTTTTCTTTTAGAAAGCCTTCAGCTGCACTGAAGGTTATCTTAAAGAAATCTTAAAGATTGCACACATTTGAGAGAAAGAATGAAATGCATGCAACAAGTTGTCATCAATGCAGCTATATTTAAAAGTCATATGTCACCTTCAGACTGCAAATAATATGGTAGTTACCCTGGTTTACTGAGCTGCATAGATGTCTCAAGACCCATCCTTACATACAAATACCATAAATAGGTAATAACTGACTGAACAAGCAGAGATCAAGCTACAATGATGTCCAAATTAAAAACGCTCTCTTTCATACCTATTCTGTTGGTACACACATCATGACTTCTGCAGTGCACTCTTTTTCCTACTTTGACATGGCCTACCTGAGTAGGAGTTTGGGGGACATCAACAGGGTCATCCTGGTGGGCCTGCGGCGCCTCCAATGAGTTATTGTTGGCGTCTGAGGGCTCTTTTTGGTCCTCGTTTTCCGCTCCGCTATCTCCCTCACTCCCCTTGGAGGGAGGCAGACCTTCATCTGCTGTGTCTCTGTCTGCAGTGTCTTTGTCATCACCATCTTTCTCTGCAGTTCTCTCCTGCTCTGACTGCTCTCTGTCAGGCCCTATCAAAGGGCTCTGAACGGCTGTTCCCTCCGTCAGAGCTCCAGTCCCAACGGTTTCCACATCCTTTTTCCCCGTCCCAGTTGCAGATCCAGGTCGCAGCTCATCTCTCCCAGTTTGAGATGGGGGCCTCTGCTGGGCCTGCAGCAGGGGGGCGGCCTGGTCAGGGTTGGGGCTGGAGAGATCCTCTGGAGAAAGCTCTTGGCTTGCGTGCAGACCTCCCTGTGCAGGCCTCTCCTCTGCAGCACTCTCACTCTGCCCTGGAATGGAATGAAAAGTGGATTCATATTGTGGGTTTAATACACTGGCTCTAATCCTAGCTTTATCCCTATTAGCTAAGTTCACATTCCTCCCCTTGGAAAAACTGTCGTCTCATATTTGGCTGTAATGACAGCATCAACCATCTCACCAAAATCACACTGTTTAAACCAGCACTGCCACACTGGTTGGTGGTTTTCTGCCAGAAAACAAAAACATTGCAATAAAATGAACCCTAGATGTCAGACCAGTCTCACCAGTGTCCCTCACACAGATAATAAAATATTGACACATTGTGCATTTATCTGAGGCTCTGCACCACGCTGATTATGATATCTCCTTTTTCCATCAGCTGACCTTGCTCTGACTAATCACAAGTGCATGAGGTCATAAATTTACTGGAACCAATCTATTGGTCTTTCTGGCTGGCTAACCGGCTGGCTGCTAGGTAGGTGCTTGTCTGAGCATATTTATAACGATGATGTGTTAGCAGAATAGGAACTGATCAATCTACATTGGCTAAGGAGCCATTCAGTGCATTAGGGAAGAGGAACAGAGATAGCAACCAGCAGATATATCTGACAACAAACTACATGGGACACCATTTCCCTAAACTGTAAGTGTGCAGAGAGTTGCATAGCTAAAACTAATTATGACTGAGTTGAAGACCCTGATCAAATAAAGTGTATGAGTATTATCCTCAGTGTCATTTGGTATTTTTTTTATAATCAGCAGAATCATTAATAAGTCAGCAGTTTGATAAGTGATGAAAACTGGTTTGTTTTTGCATATTTTTCCATATATGATTGGCATTTTACAGTACACTTTGATTTCTTTGACTTGGTTCCAGGGTCGTGAACCATTTTCTACAGGTTGTAGTCAGTGCCAGCTGCCAAAATCTCAAATTTCAAGATAACAGCTTTTTGAAGGACATCAACAATATGTTGTCCACAGCCACTATAAAAGCACCATTTCCCCAGGGCAGACATTCAGCCTGGGTCAATCCCAGAGATTATTTCACCTTTCACCTCTTATTTGTAGGGGTGCTGAATGAAGAATGAGACCTGGCACCTTTTTTGCAACAGTTGTTTGCAGTTATACCTTAGTACCAATTCCTATTCAGACAGCATAATCAGCTTGATGCTTGTTTTGTTACTTTGCATTATGCTCAAGGATCAGTGATTGTCAGATATAATGGGTTTTTGTCGTGTTCACTTGACAGCCATACCTGATTTTTACTGAATGTAGCAAGGCATGCTCACCTTCAAAGCTTAGGATTTTCAGGAGAAAATAACAAAACTGGTGATGGCCTACTGTCAAAAGATCTGCCATTTCCCCGAATGACATGAATACTTCCAAGAAGGAATGCAAATGCTATTTTATTCAAACACCATCTAGTGTATTCAAACCTAGTGGGAGGACAGCATCACCTTCCACAGCCTTCACCTCATCTGACTTTGGACACTCCTGAATAGAAGAGAACCCAGAAACACATATATGATTAGCAAAATCAGGACATTATATAGGTCAACATACTTGGATAATCAAACGAACCAGGCTACGTTGATATTCTTGTGATTTTTGAGAGATGTGCATCTTTTACTTCAAAAACGGCATCAATTAACCACCAATGTTCACAATGAACTCACCACCCCAATCAATCCTGGGTCAGTTTCAGTCTGTTTAACTGTCACCTGGATCACTGGACTGGGACGGTTACGAGCCAGCATCGTCATGGCAACACTGTCTGGGACAGTGCTGCTCTTCCTGTTGGACAGAGAAACAAGAGAGCGGGGGGAAATTAAATGATGCAGAGAAAAAAGGGAAATGGAGAGATGGGGAGTCTATGAGAGTCCATATATCAATAAACATCTGTCCAAATTTCTGAGGAAATCATCCAACATTCATCCCAATCCTGATATGTTATTAATACTGACTGGTAAAGAAACTCATGTCCGGGCCCTCAATTTTCTATCCAGCCTCTGGCATTTCAAAGAAAATAAAAAAATGTAAAGAAAAAATACAGTCACTAGTTAAGAACAGAGGAAGCAGGACTTCTAACTTATTAGTCTGTGTGTTGATCAAGTGTGTCAGAGCAGTGGCTGGCAAAAGATCACTGACCATTCCTCATTAGCTTACTCATTCAGAAAAGAAGTACTGATTCTCTGAAATGACGCTTTGAAAGAAAGGAAAAACTTCTTTCTGTGAGATTTTTGATCACTAAACTAATCTGATCAGGGGTAGATGGAGAGGAAACAGATGAGGAAAAATAAAGAGATGGTGAAAGAGAAGACGATGGTAAAAGAGAAGACTCAAAAGTGGACAGAGAGGGTGTCAAGCAAAGCTGCATTCAGTCATACTTCTTGTATAACCAGCATTACTCCAACAGTATGTCTCAACTCTAAATGCACAATTTCAAGTGTATAATTAAATTCAAGTCATTAGGGATTACCCCTGTGCCCCAAATCCTGCATGTATTAATGACAAGCCTGCCCAGGGAGAAGGTATGGGCACAAGGAGTAGAAGCATTAGTGTGTTGAGTCATACTTAATTCTGGAAAAGCTCATGTATGTTTCTGTTATCCCAGATTGATGTTTCTGCTTGCTCCCAACTAGAAATTAAGATGCAAGACACCAGAATTTTTGGTGGTTCACCAGTGAAATTCTGCGATTCTCTACACCTGTTTCGATAACATGACAAAAACAAAAATCCAATTGAGGCTACATTAAAATAAGAACACTGAGTTACAAGTGCAACACTGGCCTACAGCCTTCAAAACACCCTGGCAGAATACAATATTCAAATTACAGGAACTGTGTGAAATGTCCTGATGTGTCAACAAAACAACAGTGTTTTAAGTGCTCTCATTGATTTACAGTAAGCCTGACTGCAATTTTTAGCGTTGTAAGTATTTCAACATATAGGCTGAGGCTACATTATCAAATCTTTTTGCTCTCCTAATCCCAAGTTCAGAACTATATGTATATCTGTATGGGCTCACCTGATGCTGGCACGCAGACAGGAGTCAGAGGCATTGCTCTTCTTGTCTGGAGCCTTGCTGAGGTCTGAGAGGCTACTGCGGACCACCGCCTCACCCTGGTCAAACATCAGGTGCAAACGATAGTTGGCCAGCTTGATGAGGATGAAGAAAACAGTGATGGAGGTACAGTAGATGCTCAAAGCCATGGTGGTAGGTGGCAGGGCCTGGGAACAGAGGGGGATGTCAGAGTCATTTGTTGACTGGTTACAAGGGCTTTATTAATCAAAATTGGATCCAAATCCAAATCCAAATCAATCACAGCAGCTTCAGTTTTTTGATTAAAGGTTAAATGTGACAGTACATTAAGTATAGAGGAGCTAGAGAGATGCCCTGGCCTACAAATCATATTTTCCACATGTAAAAAAAAAAAAAAAAGAAAAAAGAAAAAAAAAGAAAAAACATGGTCCTTTGGCGCAGACTCCAGAAAAAATCACATCATCCTCATTTTACTTGTTTTTTTTTTTTTCAGTTAAAATGAAAATTATGATGCAAAAATTATCACTCCCACTAAAATCACAAATGTTATCACAATTACAGTATCCGTCAAAATAATTGCAATATGATTTATTTTTATTATAATGTGCAGCCCTACTGGTCAGGCAGGGAAATAAAGGAAAAGCAAGGTAAAACAAGGTAGAGCACATTCAATCACACAGCCACGGGGTTCCCCCAGTGTGTTACAGGCTCAGTGGGTCACAAGGCCTAATTTGATTAATTGGCTGATTGCTAAAGTTATTGATCCCTGATGGTTGGAGAGTGGAGTGGAATTGGGTAATGACCCATGCTGAGGAGCAGGAAGATTATAGACAAAGCATTCAGTTCCTGTTGGCTCTAAAGACTTCTTGCCATGTTGAGTACTGAACAATATATTTTTGTATATTCTTTGTATATTCTGGATTTGAAGAGTTACGGTCCATATTTATGAGCAAATGTTCTTTGTATTCGTTATTGTTTGTCCCTCAGCTGCTATTGCTGATCTTGTACAGTATGTTTTGACCTTCAGCTATAATGCTAATAAACTTGAAATTTGAAACATGTCTGCATCTCTCCCAGAACGCTTGTTTATATGCATGAGAAGGAGTGGGCTTATTCAAACAGAGTGTGAGCAATACACATGTGACAGTGAAAACTGCCAGCAACCACATTTTTAATATTGCTTTAGTGAAGATGCTCTTAAACCTTTGTGCTGTCACTCTCATATCAGAATCTGTTTTGTTCTCTCACCCATGAATAGCTATTTTGGGATTATCTCTGCTGAAAAGAGAAAAAAAAAAAAAAAAAAAAGAACTAAATGGTACAACAGCATAACAGATACATTTTGCATTTTATTTCTGGTCTGTCTCCAGGGTGGAGGAATTGTTCTGCTTTAACACGTGGACTGGTGAATTGTTTCCTCTGCGTTTAACCTGAAAAAGACAGGGCACTCATTTCTTGGTAGTAAAGGGGATGTCAAATCGCCCCTGACCCAATGTATCAAGAAGAGTAACACGGAGAATGGCCCAAACTGACTCAACAGGGATGTGGGGAGCAATCACATCACAGTCATAATCTGCAACACAAAAAAAGCATCTAATCTGGATGAAAAGAGTCGTATAAAGGCGAATAAACCATTGTTGCATATGCACGCCGGCACGATTCACCTGACCTCTCTAAATAACAGTCAGACAAGAAAAACAGAGGGCTATCATTGCGCAGATCTGTGCACCAACGGCACGTGGAGGTGATACATTACAGTGGTTGTACAGATGGGTGTTTCAACCTGCTGGGCATTTACCGCCTGGCGCACCTGCTCCGGTGCGCGTGGGTCAGCTGCTGGGTCGTCAGCAGGGAACCACCGGCTGACAATACATAATTTACATTCCCTCCAATATCCGATCTCGTGACCCTGTAGTTGACATCATCATTATACCGGACACCCTCCATTCATTTTTAGATACCGAAAAGGCTTGATCAGCCCTTGTGCAATCACCTAGACTTCATTTAATTTGTCACAGGTTTTTGAACTAGCACTTGCATTATACTCATCTTGGTTCCCCGTGATTCTCAAGGTGGGGCCCAGAGACATCCAGGGGTCATGAGGAGGTTTCATTCCAGCAAAATGTGTAATAGCTTAAATTAGTGATCACTTAATTCCTCTGCACTCGGGACACTGAGAGAGGAATACAGGAATATCTCGTGATCTGTGGTTTCGCCCTCTCATTTTATCTACAGTGCAAACAAACAGTTGTTCAGCTCTGGACCAAATCTCGGATGTGGGTGCCCCAGATCAATAGTGTCAATGAGCGGTGTGTGGCTTGAGCTGAACCTATAAGGGCCCGGACATACTGATGTTTGGTAACCGCTGGCCGCTGCTGTGAGGCTCGACTTCTGGCTCTCCCACTGTTATATCCAGATGCAGCCATGCGTTTCATCACTGCATGCGGGAAAATACTGCGACAGTGCCTGCCTCTTCCTAGCCTAGTATTTCAATGATGTTTCATTGTTGCAGGGCAAATGACTGGGCCACTGAACGGTTTATCTGTCAAATGGTGCAAAAAGCCGCGCTTGGTGGAGACCAACGGCGCATGAGAAATGTTATTTCGGTACTACGAGCTATACTCACACCCCCTTCGCGGCCTTGAGTGTCATTTTCTGAGTCCAATAAACTCACCAGATGGAGCGACAAGGGCAACATCAGTAGGAAAATCCACAGATAGAGGTGGCAGGAGTTGTTGAATTTGTTCTGGTCCGGGTCGTGGTACCAACCCCCGGTCAGTGATGCCCAGACCCCCTGACGGAGGGTCTGCACAACCTGGGAGCCCATCTCTCCTCTCTCCTCCGCTCAGGTTGGATCGATGGATGCTGCTGCTAGGCTACAATAAAACGATCTCGCATTCTACTGTCGCTACGCCTCCATGTTGGGGCGATACTGCGCGGGCTCCACCGTCTCTTTCATGCTTCAGCCGCTACCACTGTTGTCCTCTCGCCTGCCTTAAATCCCACTGTCAGGTCGTCCATTGCTGCCGTGGTCTTCATCTTGTCCTATTCTTCTCCCCCTCAGTCTCTCGCTGGCTGTAAAGATGCGCAGCTCTGACCGCCTCCCCTCCCTTTCCACCCCCACCCCCCCTTCCCTGACTCCCTCCCTCCCTTCTCCCTCTGCCCATTAATGCTTAATCTGCGCACAAACATGGACCAGGCTGTTTTCTGTCAAAACACGCCAGTGGGGATCAGTCATATTATATGCAAGCTAGTTACGCCTATGTATATCTATGAGCATTATGCATATGTTTTGCTTATTAAATTGCGAGCAGCTGCCAGACAAAGGTAACACCACTGATATGGGATTTGCCAGTTTCATCCATACGACTTGTGTGTATAACTGGAGGGAGTAAAAAAAAATATTATTGAATTAATTCATACATACAAAAGGAGTGTGAAAGAGAGAGAGAGAAAAAAGGAGAGAGAGAGAGAGAGAGAGAGAGAGAGAGAGAGAGAGAGAGAGAGAGAGAGAGAGAGACTATTGTGCGTGCCATCATTATAAGGTCTACTATTCCCATAATAATTTCCCTGAGGGCGCGCTCTCCTCACACATTCCTACGGTAGCTCCTCCCTCCCTACGCTGCTGGGACTGTCACGTGGTGCAGAATCCACCAATCCGCGACCAGTACTGCCAGAGCTGCAGCGTCCCCAGGACCTAGTGCAAGTCTCCAGCGCTGGGTCCGACAAGTCTGGGAACAACGACGGAGGGGGTTGTTTTGATTAAAGTTGATGGACCTTTTCGGGGTTCCGCTGCCGTGTTGTACTGTTTGAAATTCAAGATGTTTGATGCGCTTTCAACTCTTCGACCCTCGCCTGTTCTTCACATACACGGAGGAAGGATATACCTGGGAAACGAGCGAAGTTTAAGATGAGGAGCAACTTTTCCAACTGCCATACTAGTTGAGCGGCTGACCTGTGCTAAGCTAACTCGCTAGCCAAAAGTCTGGAATGCGATAAAAAAAAATTTGGGGGAAAAGTCCAAACGCGAGCTGTCGAGCTGGGGTTTTCGAGAATCGTGACCAAGTGAGATTTCTGGCCAAGTTTTGAGGAGGAAAGTGCCGGTTTGAATCCCAGCATATTTTGGTCTGAATGGACATTGCAGGTGCACCTCTTGCGGCACCTGCGAAACTTCATCGCTCCATCGGTAGAGAGCTAACTCTGGAGCTAACTTTAGCTTGAAACTTTATCGCAGCAACGGAGTCTACAGTGTGGGATTATGTCCGTTTTATAGTTGAGATAATGTATATGAAGTAATACATTATTGAACAGGTTTCCAGCAGTATGTCGGTACTTGTCAGCGCATGCAAGTGGTGACATTAGCTAACAAATGTATAGGCTAACCTTAGCAAGCAACTTTGCTAGCTAGTTATTGACCCACAAAGACACTTGTACCAGAGTGGCGACGTGGATTCAAAGTTGTAGACTCTCTCCCTCACAGGACTTTGGACACTCTTTGACCTCGGCTTGGGCTACACAGGGAATTGAGCACCGTTCTCCTTGGCGAGTCCTGTAGATGTGACAGGATGAGGATTTCGATAAGTTACCTTGTACCGTTTTAAAGTTTGATTTTGTTAGCTCTGCACCCTATGGTGCGGCTACGGCCACCGAGAAATGGATGTCTCGCAGGCCGCTTTCCCAAACGGTGAAGGGCGGCCGGGCGGCGGTGGCACCCGGGAGCATGGCTGGACAGACTCTCCCACGGCCAGGGCGTGGGCTCACTCTGCCCCGCTGTGCTCGACTCGGTCCCTCTGGACAGCTGCATACGACTATGAGGCCAGCGGCGAGGACGAGCTCAGCCTCCGGCGAGGAGACGTGGTGGAAGTCCTCTCCAAGGACGCTGCGATCTCCGGGGACGAGGGATGGTGGACGGGTAAAATCAACCACCGGGTCGGGATTTTCCCTTCCAACTATGTCACCTACCAACCCGCTATTTACCGTCGTGAGCGCGTCCCGAGCTCGCCGGTGAAGATCGTTTTCAGTGAACTCGTACTAGAGGAGATAATAGGCGTGGGTGGATTTGGTAAAGTGTACCGGGGCACATGGAAAGATCAAGAGGTCGCCGTGAAAGCGGCCCGGCAAGACCCGGACGAAGATATAACAGCCACCGCTGACAGTGTTAAACAAGAAGCGAAACTTTTCTCCATGCTACAACACCCCAACATTATCAAACTGGAAGGAGTGTGTTTGGAGGAGCCCAACTTATGCCTGGTGATGGAGTATGCCCGAGGCGGCACCCTGAACCGGGTGCTGACCGGAAGACGAATCCCGCCGCACATCCTGGTCAACTGGGCCGTGCAGATTGCACGCGGGATGCACTATCTACACGAGGAGGCCGTGGTACCCATTATCCATCGCGACCTGAAGTCTAGCAACAGTAAGCAAAGAATGAAAGATGTGTGGGTGTGGGTGAGAGAGAGAGGCGATCTTAAAGGGGACCAGAGCAGTCATCATCCACTTGTTGCTTATGCAACACATTGCTATGAATCCATCCACTCTTGTTTTTGAGGTGCTTGTTTTATTACTCAAGCTACTATAGAAATGTTAACCAACTTCTGTAACCCTGACAGAAACAGTGGCTCAGTCTCACTTGGCCAAAGACAGGTGTTTTTCCATCTTGTGCCTGATCAGGGCAACTGCACAGAGCTGTTAGACTGGCAGCTAGTTATCAGTAATGCTGCATTGGCAATATTTGAGAAGACAGTCTTGTCAACACAGCTTAAAGTAGGGCTGTAGTAAATTCACAGTCACATGTATTCAACATGATTCCCTACTTGGTTCTGAGAGAGAGAGTAAAAAGATAGGAAGAGTTTTGTGTCAGTGAGCTGGAATTTAAGAGGTGTGAGAGGTCTGTAGTTGTATGAACTGGCAAGAGAGACCCTCAAGAGGATGTGAAATAAGGCCAGAGTTTGCTCAGCTGGCTGCCCCCATCTTATAACACACACACACCTTTCCAGCTCCTCTCCACCCCATCCTGAAATGTTGTTCAAACAAAGTCAGTGATTTGCCAAACACATACAAGCACAGCACACTCAGCCCACACTATCAGGCCATGTGCCTTGACCAACCACATGCTATCAAGTGCTGACACAGGAGGTCATAGGATAGAAAGGAAAGTCGGGCAAGAGTAGAAACCTGACCTAGAGAGAAAATTAGAGAAAACCACTCAGTTTGGGGCAATGTGTGGTGCAGGGCACTGAGGAATGAGTACACAGTCAAGGAATGACTCAGTAATTTCTCAAACCTCCAGTTTATATTTGGGAAAACAAAACCGGTCTAGAAGTACTTAGAATCAGTTTGTCCCATGTTTTAGTGCCTTGGTACCTTAGTTAAATTGAACATGGCCTAGTGATATAGGTGTGCAACTGTGCCATTTCTTCCAGCAACTGACTGTGACATCCTTTTTGCAGACTTTAGCTCCTAGTTCCCAGACTGAATAATGAATGGACTGGACTTGTTGAGAAACCAAGTGTGAGTCATATGCCCGCTGTCACAGGCTATCCACTTTGACTCGAGTTGTGTGTGCGTGTGTGAGAGAATGTGCGCGAGTGCAATTTGACTCCCAACACCGCATCTCTTCCTCTGTGACCAGAGAGATTTTTATGAACCCGGGGCTATGTGGTGAGCAGCTCTGGTGTTAGGCTGTATGTTTATCTCCAGTTATGTGAATGAATGCGTGAACACAGGACGTTCCAGATGCTCACACACACACACACACACACACACACACGCGCGCGCGCGCGCACGTGCCTCAGTCCTGGCCTGATTACAAGATTAAGACATTTTGGATTTAAGTGATATAAAGATTGCCTCTTGGCAGCTCCTGCATGGATTGACCATCAAAAAGCATATTTTAACTTATGTCCATATTTGTATTATGCTGCATACATCACCAGTACGCATGGCTGTAGTTACATTTATTAAACAGCAAGGTGGTTGCAGCTATGGGAAAACTACACATTGCATCAGTACTCACCTTAGCTAACAGTGGTTGTTGAAACTACACCTGATATTTATATAATTTTTCATTCCATTTATTCAGTCTACACAAGAAAACAGAATGACAACAGCAGACAATTGTAGTTTCACCTACCACTGGTCAGCGTGCATAGTTGACTCATTTTAGAATAAAAAAGCATATTTTTAAAGCATTACCATTAACTGGCATTAGTATTTCACCAAATTGGCACATTTGTTAGAAATGTGTTTATCATCACAAAGAGCCAGGAAATTGATATTCCATATCAAAGTCTCCTATTGTCCTTAAACACTGCCATACTTTTATCAGTACTGTTGCAAGTGTGAAGGCTAAATTCATTGTGGTGAAGTGGTTTACTTTGTGATTATGCTTCAGTCAGTTCTCACAGAGAAACACTGGAACAACTGTAGTAAGTTAAATGTTATCTCAAATAGCCAAGGCCTACATGTAGCTTCTCTTACAAACAATAGGCCATACATGAAGTCTTGTCTTGCTTATCCCACTGTCTATTTTTCCGTTTTAAACCACTCAGCCATCAAAACATGTTAACCAACATCAGGCACATTGAAGCACTGTTTGCATCCCTAAATTTAACAACACACAACTATTTGAACATGCAGTAACAGTTCCTCAAAATGAGACTAGTTGTGAGTAGTCCTGTTGTGGGGCAAAACAATAGGCAAACTGAATGACCTATATTTCTTGCTCTAACAGTGCTAAACACATTCTCACATCAAATTTCTTTTTGCTTATTCCAAACTTTGGATGGAGTTCATGTGTAGAGTTCTTTTTCAAAACATTATAAAACTTTTTTTGTTGGGGGGTGGGATTTTTTAAATTGTATTATTCAACTTGTCAAATAAAAATGAACAAATTTCTAAGACGGATATTCATCCAAGGACTTAAGTTAACCTGCTGTCCTTGAAAAATATCAGTGTGTTTTATGTTTTTGCTGTCACTTTGTCAGAGTAGGTGTCACTTTCCATGTAATTTTGGAACAAAACATATACATGTGAGACATTGCAGCTGATGCTATGATGGAAGTTACAAGAGAACCTAGCCCTAGAAATAGACTTATTTAAGATGAAGATTCATGTTAATTATGGGGCAGATGGAGAGAAAAGATTTAACTACTGTTTAGGCTGTTTCAGCTAATCGGGTGTTTGGTGAACATACACAAACACCCTCCCCCGTTACAGGCCCAGTGCTGCTAACACAAGTCATTGTGTTTGTTTGCCTTGCCACTTCACTGTGACCAAGAGACAACATAGGCTTTAATTAGAGAGAGAGAGAGTTTAAAACTTCACTTGGGAAAGATAAAACTGGACACTTCAATATAATTTCAGCACTGTAAAGTTGCTCCAGAAGCATTTGTTTTTCTCGCTTTTTGCTTGCCTGTAGAGTTCAGTAGTAAGCTGCTAACCATCTGTTGAATCTGAGCAAGTCCTAACACAATTAAGATGTGGAGGGGATCATCAGTCGCTGTCAGTGCTATAAATAGAGGCAGGTAGTTGATTGTCTATACATATGGCCAATGAAAAAGTTTCACATGCAGCCTCAGCCTAAACATACAACATTTAGGGTCAGAAGTCTCTAAACCTGCAGCCATTTTTCAGTCTTATCTAAAACAAAGAGAGAATGAAAGAACCTATATGTGTTTGCTTAAAACCAGGGCAGTGAGTTCACAAAAGACTGTCCCGCACACAAACACACACATGGCACCCCGTGGTGCACTGGGTTGTTTTCCCAGTGAAACCTAGAATAATGCAGCTTAGAGAAGTTGTTGCATCTGCTAGTGTGGGCCTGTTGTCAGTCTGTTTGTCTTGGCCTTGTGTGTACAAAGGCCCAATCTAATGGGATAAAAGGAGCAGGAATTATCTTCACGTGGAGTAAAAAAAAAAAAAAATGCAGGCAGATGCTGTGATTGTTTTTCAACAGTGTGGCTAATTCTCTGATCTTAAATTGACTAAACTATGTCTGTGCATGTATTATAACCCCATTTCAAGTTCATTCTGTCAGGATGGTTTTCCAGATTATTTGTTTTTGTCATCTAGGGGCAAATTGGGACACACATACACATACAGGCAGACAAACACCTAAACTTCTCCACTGTCACTTGACAACGCAGCCTGCCATTTATCAGCTTGCAGTGTACACATGCTCCATGCAGACAAACTTACAGCTATTTGATCAATGATTAGCCTGTAAAGTAATATGTTGGAAGTCAGCGAGATTTGTCCAATCTCTTTTGTGTTTTTCTCCCTAATCTGTAAAATCCCAGCCTGCAGGGAGGAATGTTGCTAATGAGGGATAAAAGCTTAACATACGTTTGCACAATGGACTGGTCAAGCAGCGGTTGCTAGGCTACTGCGGCCAGAAGAATGGCTAGGACTCAGAGGGTCTCAAAGCCCTCGTTTTGTTTTGTTCGGTTCATATTTAATCTCCCAGAGAGCTGCGGTACTCTTTTATTGCCACGAACCAAGGGGGTTTCCCTTCTTGCTTCGTTATTTCACTCCTTCCTTACCTTCTCTGCCTTGTGCCTTTACACCCCTTCTTGATCCTCTCTTTTTTCACATCTCCCTGTCCTTTCATGTTTGGCTTCACTGACACAACTTTAAAACTTTTCTCCTTTCTGTTTCCATCTTAACATCCTTCCTTTTTTGTTCCTTTCCTTGATCCTTCCCTTTTTCCTCTTTCCCAACACTGCTTCAGTCTTTCTCCTTTAGGCTAGGAGTGGCATTGTTGAGAGAGCTCTTGATAAGAGCAACAAACCACACTGAAACTTGGCCCACAGCCAGCCTGCATAACCCACGTTAACTTTGGAGTTTCATGTCTTCATGGAAACGATAGTATGCTAGGAATGTGTGCCTGTGCTCTTGAATGCCACTGTCCTACTGAAACTGACAAAGTTCAGTTTGGAGCGTGTGCAACAGCATTCACCCATCAATCCAAAACTATTATTAGACTACATGACGCTGTCTCTCTCATTTCCCTCCCCCTCTTTCTGTCCTTCTCATCCTGTAGATCTGTGAAGGCCTAGCGTAAATAGCGCCCAAGGGGGAAAGTTACCAAAGCTTGACTAGGTGTTGCAGGGCAACTTTTCTCCGGCTTCCCCACAATTACCCCTGGTGACACGCAGACAGTTACTGCCTGTCTTTCTCCAACAAGAGAATGGGCAGAGGGGAGAGAGGAGGAGTGGAGATGCTTTCACTGTGTTTTTTATGACCTCTCCCTGACTGCACCTATTGTTGCAGGGCAGGGTGAAAAGGAAAAGGGCCAACAGCTGAGAAGAGCTGCCTTCCGAATCAACCAATCCCCTCCCTCATCCCCCAGCACATTCATAGATGCTTGCATAGCAAAAGTTACTAACCATACACCTCTAACATTTGTTACAGTTTAATCAGCCTAGTTACGGATGAATTCGAGCTTAAACAGACATGAACTAGGAGAGGAAGCAAACAGACAAAGAGCAAGTGCCCCAGGGAGACGTGACCATGATAGATGGATTTTGCTAGCCATTAGCCCCGATCCTGTTCCCATCAACCAGAAGGCCCAGGGGCTCTCTCATTTAAACTGAGAAAGATAGACTGGGAAGGGAATGTGTAGCAGCCTTGTTTCTGCTTACTACAGTATGCTCACTTGCTCTCACTCGATTGGACTGGTCTGTTGGCGCAGCAACCAAAGCATACCGCTACCTTAAGTCAGATCCCACAGGCATCTGCAGATGCATTTTGCACAAAGACCAGCTTGCATTACTTCTGGGTTTGACTATTAAAAACAAGAAAGCCTCAAAATGTTACAAAACACTCAAAATGACTTGAAACTGCCTATCACCATAAGTATGTTTTACTAGAGGACAGTGTTCTCCTAAATAAAAGTCTCACTAGCAGCAGCCTGAGTAACCTGTGGCAGTTTTTTCCTCATTAGAACTGTTCCCAGATAAAACTGTTGAAATAATTAGGAGGACAAGGGAGCACTGTTGTAAACAAAACTGTTGCTGCTTGAGAGAGATGAAAAAACCATTAACATATACTTTGTGCTACTTTGCAGACTCACTGCTCATTTATTATTATTCCCTTTTTCATAAATATGTAATTTGTTTGTGAAATTTCAACTGCCCCACTTTTTTGGTGAGGAAAACCTGAGGTCCTACCAGTTGAAGGTAGAGAGAAAAAAACTCATATTTCTGGAAAGCATTTTTTTTTTTAACCTTGGGGTGAGTAAGCAATAGGAGGAAGTGTGGGACTTGCTTTGAGGATAGCAGTTCTGCCTCTGATCCTCCCACTGTTCTACCATCAAACATTGATGGTCTGTCTGAAGATCCTGTGCTGGGGAGGGGAATGAAATGGGGGGTAGGACTGAGGGTGGGGTCTGCCTTAGAGGCATATCCATCTCCTGTTGCTTCCCACTGTTGTCCATTCCACATTATGCCACATAATTGTTTTTTCTTTATGAGAAAGAAAAGATGATCTATATAAGATGTAGATGTTGTATAGACTAAGGAAAAGGTGTAGATACCAGAGTAAAAAATGAAAGACAGGCCAGAATAGTGTTAAATCTCTTAAACAGTCAGACTTGGAAGCAAAACAAGACTCAGGATTGACTTGCCACAGAGCAGGGCATCTTGTTCCCACAGAGCAGAGGAGATGGTGTGGAACCTGTTTACTTGCATTAGCTCAGGTGTAAAGGCTCCAGCTCTGCTAACTCCTGTTACACATAGGCTGGCCACAAGATTCATGGCATCCATTAAGGCCTGCTAGCCAGGGTGGGGCTCAGGATGGGGCTTATCTTGTGGTGTGACCCTTGATAGAGGTCAACCAGAGCACCTTTTTTACTTTCTGAATGCTCTTTTAGGTCTACATTACATGACCACAAAATATTGCTCTTTTTGTTGTGTTCTGAGACTTTGCTTGATCGAAATATGAACTGCATTACATGTGGACTTGGCTATTTCTGCATATGTATAGCATGACAATAGAAAAACATTTATCATTCCATGTGTGTTGTTTTTTTTTTTTTGTTGTCTCACAAATCACCTTGTTCACATAATGGCAGTTTATTTTTTTAGAGATTAAATCTGGCAACATAAACTAATTGTTTAACATACGTAATGGCACAGCTTAATTTAAATCTTGTATTGAATTGTTGCTGCAGACACGCTGTAATGGTCTACACCGGTATGCGCATTTGTTTCGAATAGGAAAGTCTGTGTCACACCTTGCCAATCACTAAAACACTGGACAGCAGTGTCAGCATTTAATTAACTCTGTGCTAATGAAATGCAGAAAAAACAGGAGAAACTATGGCCGTATGGACTGAGACAAAAAGTTCACTTCAAGGCAATGTTTTGATTTATTTCTCACTGTGAATTTAGTGACACCTTGCAAATTTTGGGAATGAGCTGGCAACATCAGAACAGATATGCAAACCTCCTCAGTTCCACCTGGTTGACATGAGATGAAAATCAGCATCATGTTGTCTTCATTCAGGGGAAACCAACCGGCACAAAACATGGAGGTAGCGCATAGGAGTCTAAGAGGTCTTGCATTGCCCTACATACAGTTACAGTTTTGGAGAGGTGCAGTGAGCCTCTGCAGGAGCCGCACACGCCCAGAGCGTATTTATGATGGTGTTTTGATACAAATGGCCAGGGTAAGTGGCTCTCCATATGGCGCATTGATGGCACAATTTTTGCATGGGAAAAAATGTGCCAGTTCAGGAGCCATATACAGATAGCATAGAACATATTTATTCTTATAATTACAGAAAATGTGCTATATTGTCATACATCATTACTGGGATATGAAATTACCTTTATTGGGTCATATTGGGACAGCCCTATTGAGTTCATAATTGAATGATTTTACAACAGCAAAACACTATCAAAAGTTCAGTTTAAAAAGTTCACACTAAATCTCCGTTATCCAGTTGTGTGTTCAGCATTTCCCAAAGACATTTGCATTTCGCTTAAATATTGCTGCAAAGACCACCTCTGCAAAATGTTTCCATGTGTAGTCATGAAGAGTCCAAGTGGCTTGTCAAGTCAAATGCATGCACTTGTGCAGACAAGCATCATCAAGAAAAATTTACCGCCTTTTGATACTGATACATAGGAATTTTGAGTGAAAGATCAGCTTTGATAACTTACTGAGATGAACCACTCTAAGAAACCAGGTCAAGAGGTCATCGGAGGACATTTCAGTGTGGGGTTATTGGGTAGTTTATCTATGAACAAAAGACCTACATGATGCTTTCCTTCAGAATGAGATGTCTTAAATAAAGGGATAGCACCAACCAAAATATCACTGTGGGTTTGATGTGTAGCTGTCTAAATCAGCAGACATTAGGGGTGCAACGGATCAAAAAACTCACGGACTCATTGGATCGTATCACGGTTTTGAGTCAAGGATCGACAAGACAAATGTAACTTTGTCATCCATTTATTTTGAAAAACACTTTAGCCCATTAAATAAAAACATTCAACTAAAAATGTCCATCCAATGTTTAATTACAATTTTAAATTATATAAAAACAACATAAAGTGCAATTTAAGGCATGATACATTCTAATTTCGCGTGCCACAATGCCTACACACTGTAATGGTTTTGTCCACCAGGGACAGTTTTTGCTATGGCCAATGTGGGCAACCGCCCGGGGCGCACGAGCGCCCTCCAAAAAAAGAAAAGAAAAGAAGTGCGTCCTCAAAAAAGACTACCATTTTGACCCGCATAAAAGACGATTTTAACACGACCCCTCTTTTTCAAGACCCTTTTTTGGGAAAATAGGCTACTTTTTATATGGACAAAATCTTGTTTGAATAAAAAAGCCACCGGCCTGCATCAGATGGGTCGGCCACGGCACCGGTTGGCATCAGGCGGGCCGGCCGACTGGCCCGCCTGTCCTTGGTAGGAGCAGTAACATGGAAGGGCCCACGCCAGTAATTTCGCCTAGGGCAGCAACATAGGCAGAACCGCCACTGTTGTCCACCATCCTTTTTCCATCATCATTGTATATTACAGGGAAGCCAAAATGCTCCCATACATGCGACATGACCAGTGTGGATTGCACATGTACCCTTAACGTGAGTGCGCACAACTTTTTTTTCATCAACCAATCCGCGGACCACGCGCGTGCCGAACCGTGGAGAGGGATCCATACGGATCACGGATCAACAATGATCCGTTGCGCCACTAGCTGACATCAAATGATAAGTTTCCTTATAATGACCATTCCATGGCCTTTATAAGGAAACCTAAGCAGTAGCCATTATTGGTCATTATTAGGTCTGCTAATGGAACACAGTAACCAAACTGAATGGATCTGGTTTAAAGATGATCTAGCATCATGCGTCAGAATGCAGTCATGTAGACAGGAGATAGGTCCTTTATCTGAAATTTCTTGAGGGCTGACACTGAAGTATCATGGAGCAAAAAAGAGAATTTAGCCTGACACTCTATAGCCCAATCAACTCAGATGGGTTTATCCCAAAACCACCGTTCTTGTAGGTTGTGTAACTAACCCACCACAAGTCATTATAAACTTACAGAGCCTTCTGGGAGGAATCTACGGAATCAGAGAGAGAGAGAGAGGTTGACAACAGGAAGTAGCAGTATATAGTTGGTCTAGTGGAACCTGTTTGTAATGGAATGCCTTATTGTTGCAGCCTGGGTAGAGGATCCCCTCAGTGCCCTAGGCTAGTAATGGCACCAGTACCATGGCTATTGGTCGAGACCTATAGTAGTCGCACTAGGGTTAAAATACTCAAGGTTCCCACGCATCCTGGAAATCCTGGAAATGTATAGACTAATTTTCCAATCATTAAAGACACCTGGGGATTTTGAAGTCATGAAATTTTCTGGAAATATAATTGAAATCCTTGAAAATTTTAATGTTTCCTTAAGATTACATATGTGACCTTTTCCTCAGGTCACATTGCACAGTTTTTACTGCTGATTCCTCAATTCTGCATCATTTACACCCAGCTCTCATGGTTTGCCGTGCTGCAGTCACACGTATGAAAGTCAAATAGGTCAAAAACACACAAAACCAACACTTTGATCTATGCACCTTTGTTAACTTGTTAGTGTGTTGTAAATTTGTTAATTTTTTACCTACAAACAACATGCTAATCCTTTCAGTTTGCCTCTCTGTGGTCAAAGGAACTTTTCTTGATCCACAAGGAAATAATCACAAAAAATAATTCAAGCCATAGTTCCCCTCAATTTGTCCTCCAAGCAGTCCAAGGAATATCCACCCAAAAATGTAATTTTTGTTTTTTAATTGTAACCCATTCATAGGTAGAAATGTAAATAATGTGTGTGAACTAGTCGAGGTCTTTCAGTTCCTTTGCCTCCCTTTGTTTCTGTCTGCCCCCATCTTCTCTCCAACTCACCACGTCACCTATCTTTCTTACCACCCCTTCCACATGCAAGTTTGTGTGGCTAGTGGCAGTACCAAGGTCTGGTCCAGTCTTGTGGTACTTTATCTGCAACAGGCCAACAATGTGAATTTAGTGGTCATTAACTATCAACATCTTTCCCATGGGAAACCTAGACCACAAATATGGCTTTAAGGCTGTAAGATAAAAGTATGTGTTTATATGAGACGGGGAGTGATATGAAGACTGGGAGAAATGATGTGTGCGTTTGTTTTCACACGTGTTGACTAGACCCTGCTGTGGAGGAGTAAATCCAAGGTCAGTGAGTGATAACACAATGCCTTGAATGCAGCCACCTTGTTGAAACTGTACACACAGATACACACTCCTTAGCTGCTGCTGATGGTTGATAACTCATTGCCAACTGAGTAACACATTTAACATTTTTAAAGCCCATAGGGTCACAGTGTATAATACAGTAGGTGATGACATCCAGAGTTCCTCGTTTTTGGTATGAACACATGCATAAAGTACCAAGTCTTGTTGCATTCCTGGACCTCAGTTAAGCCAGACATCTGTCCTCAGAAAGTATCTTACTTCATCTTACTACTTTAAGACCCACAGTATCCATTTAAAGGCAGATGTGGTGATTTGACCCATAATGCTGATGCGACCAAGTGTATATGCCAACAACGGGATGTGATGTGTCATTAACCCTCAATATTTTCCCTGCATTGTAAGCTTAGTGGCCTACTTGTATCTCTGTCAAAAAACTTACAAAGATCGTTTCATTTTCCTTGTGATGTTTGAGTCTTCCCCATGTGGGACAATAGTGGATAGAGCTGACCTGGCTTAAAACTTAACTACACTATGTGGGCCCTCCCCGAGCCTCTGTTTTATTTGTTTCAACTGGATCCTGGCCCCAACATTATTGTCAGTCTTCTTGATCATATTTCCGTTCCTGTAGATGACAATGCCCACTGAAAATGTGAGCACAACCACACACCAGCCCACATTTGTTAAATGTAGCTCAGGCTTCTAACAAAATGAAGTCCACATAAATCAAGAATGGTCCAGATGTTTTATGTTACCCAAATGAATAATAAATAAAGGAGGTCTGGGTGCCCAGAAGGACAGATGCAAAGCCATCACAAATAAAGGCACTACTACTAGTAGTAAAAACAAAGCAAATTGATTTTGTATCTGTAGGTGAAACGATTTATCATTGTCAGAAGATATAGTTTAAAATTTCAATTCTGTACTTTTTTTATGCATTGAGTTCTCAGAGTACTGGTTCCAACTAGTGTAAACAAATGTTTATGAAATTGGTGGACTTGAAGTGATAGATGAAATTAGACAGTGTGTAATTAATGAAATTGGTCACAATGTAATTGAAGGAGGTCTTGGCAGTGAGAAAAACAAGAGATGTTGAAAGTAATACCAAGATGACCAGAGATGGAGATTGTTTCGGCAGTTGATACACCAGTGCACCTTTTATGCGATATGTATCTCGATACACTGCCAACGATCGGATACATTAAAGATTCATAAGCAGCAACTACCATTGCGATACGATACGATTCACACCCCAATCATGATGCAGAGCAATTTAATGATTTGATTCAACATAATGCAGTATGACGATGTAAAGGAATGATGCAATTCAATGAGTTTAATTATTTATTAACCAAATGAAATTATACATTATGATTATTATTTTAATAAATAAAATTACCTCTTTGGTATTTTGTACTAAGGCTCCAAGATGTGGAGGAGGTGTGGGAAGCTCTCACTCTGTAACACTGTAAGGCTAGATATCTTTACAGATAAAGACGGCTATAGTATCTGTTATTGTCTTTGAACGAGTGGAGCTGTTAGCCAGAGGGCCATTAAAAAAAGTTGCAGTACTTTGCTCACCACACTTTGGACTATTAGTCGGGGACAAAATCCGAACACGGGGCAGGGGAGGTCAGGGCGCTGGCAGACGCCTCCATCTTCACACCATGTCTCATCTGTGTAATAAGGTTAGTTGTGCTGTCTGTGTACTTTACAGCAGCATGGCACATTTTGCAAATTGCAATTGATTTGTCAAGTTGTCTGTCTCTCTTGTAAAATCCGTTTCCAAAGTCCATAATATCAAATTATTGGATGGGCTATGTTTCTAAATAAAGGCATAGAACATCTAATACTTAAATGAATTTGAGTTTATCAATGTAAAAGTACAGAAAATGATGCATCTTGATTTCATCCCAAAATTGTATCTATTCACGGCTCCTCTTCTGACGACCTCACATCGTGCCCATGCGTGTCTGTGTATCAATACAAATCGGTTAATTGCCCCATCCCTAGAGCTTATTGTTAAAAGAAAATATTGCATAAGAGAATTTAACCAAAATTTCACTAGTTGCAGTCATCACCCAGTCTTACTTAGGTTACAAGGCTCTAATATCTTAAAATGAGCCCATAGGTGACCAAGATTCTTGTGTTTTGTAATGATAGATCTAGCTGATGTCAACTGGGCTCACTGGATAGGACACACTCAACATCAGATCCACCTTGACCTGAAAAGTAAAAGTAGTTTAAATCGTGTAGAAATTCGATAATTAATAATTCGATAATCTTTTCTTTTTTTAAATAACTCTTGATTTTTCTGTAAAAAAAAAAATGTATGGAGCAGTAATAATATTGTTCTCACCCAGAACCAGCAAGAAAGCTGAATATGCATGTGTTTCTTTTTTTGAAAGAAATGCACCACTGGCAAAAAGGCTCTTGATTTCAGGGGTGACTTCACACATAGGTAGTAGATTGTGGCTTCACTGTGGTAAGGCCCTCTGACAGGTGTAGCGTTACAGGCAGGTTTGGAGGGTTCCGGCTGACTTTAATGTCTTAAATAGTTTTAGGACCTGAGGACAGGAGCTTTGTAGTGCTGTCAGCCTCCTATTTCTACAGTAATAAATGACCTGCATACTGCTGATGGCCGTGTTGAATATCGGCTATCATCTCCTCTCCTGTATGTTTGTCCTTCTCTCTTACCCACCTCTTTGTATCCTCTGTTCCCCTAGACTCACTTTTCACCCAGTCCCCTCTACCACCCGCTGTCCCTCTTATTTCTACACCAGTTCTGTCTTTCCCCTTTTCCTACTTTCTACTTCATTTGTCCCTTTCCCTCCTTCCAACCCATCACACATCCTCATTTTTCCTCTTTTCTCTTTGTCTATCCTGCCACCTTTTTATGTCCCAAAGCCTTCATGTTTCCCATGTCTCTCCCTTTTGCCTCCTTTCCTCCTTCCCCCACTCTCTCTTCCTTCTTCCCTCTCCCATCTTCACACTGTTTCTTCTCTCTCTCTTTCAGTTTTATTACTTGAAAAAATCGAGAATGATGACATCGGGAGGAAGACGTTGAAAATCACAGACTTTGGCCTGGCCAGGGAGTGGCACAAAACCACCAAAATGTCGGCAGCAGGCACCTACTCCTGGATGGCCCCTGAGGTCATCAAGTCCTCGCTGTTCTCCAAGGGCAGTGATGTGTGGAGGTACAACGAACAACACACCATCAACAGAAAAATAATGCACTTTATCCACTTTATTTCCTTCCCTCATGCCTTTCAACTTTACATGCAGTTTAGTTTTATCAGTGTATGAGCAGTATAATAATTGTAGAACTGTATTTCTGCAGATGATTTGGTGAGCTGTTCGGAGCTTGCATGTATGTGTCTGTGTGTTCCCCCAGCTATGGTGTCTTGTTGTGGGAGCTGTTAACGGGGGAGGTGCCGTATCGTGGGATAGATGGCTTGGCTGTGGCTTACGGGGTCGCAGTCAACAAGCTGACCCTACCAATCCCCTCCACATGTCCCGAACCCTTTGCCAAGCTCATGGAAGGTACATTAACGGAGGAAGCACATTTACAGAAAATGATTAAAGATATAGCCTAGCTCAAGGTGTTTTTTTTGGTATTGTTAAATTACATCTATTGTAAAAGTGCAATTTCAGCATATCAAAAGATGGTAACAGGGAGCAAAAGAACAATGATAATGTTAATAATAATAATAATAATAAATGACGATGACATCTCCAAGTGTTTCGCTTTTTGTAGAGTGGACAATTAATTTCCTGAGACAGTGTAAAAGTTGATACAGTGTTTGCACATGTTGATATTTTTGGTCTACATGTCAGATTTATGCCTTTTTAGACTGCCATTTTAGATTAGCAAAATAGTTTCTCTGTTTGATTGAACTTTGTTACTGTGGCACAAGACCCACGCCATCTGATTTTCGTTGTAGCTGCTGTTTATCCAATTATATATAATCATACAAAGTAATATTTCATAGTGTTCAACGCCATGGAATATGGCATTGTCTCAACCAATCAGGAGCAACCCACTTTTAGTTATACCCGTCTGTGCTCAGGATGGAGTTGTAGTTTGCATGGCACTAAAAAAGAAGCAAACATAATAAAAGCAGGTGAGGAGACAATAGTGTGGGTTGGCCCTCTGGAGTAGTAGATTTCTCAGTTGGCCAATAGACCTGTGGGCCGGTCAGACTGGCCAGCTTACGGGTCGCCAGTCTGACCGGCCTAGTTTTGTGCAGTGGGTATCTACCACATGCATGTAGGGGAAACGCTACTATTCTCTACTTGTGGCTCCATTGTAACTGTGTTGCCATGTGCGTGCAGAGTGCTGGGACCAGGACCCCCATGTGCGTCCCTCCTTCTCCTGCATTTTGGAGCAGCTGTCGGCCATCGAGGAGGCAGTGATGGCCACCATGCCCCAGGACTCTTTCCATAGCATGCAGGATGATTGGCGGGTGGAGATCCAGGAGATGTTTGATGAGCTCAGGACCAAAGAGAAGGTAGGACAGAGGGATGAAGAATATGAAATGTGTACAAAAACAAATATATGAGAGCCATCTCATATGTATGTACAATGTAGGTAAGCTGCCGAGTAAGGAAGTGCATACAATGTATTTCTTTTGTCTTCTCCCCTGTCAAACATGTGAGAAGTTGTGTCTGTGTGTGAAGAAGTTATGTCTCATTTTGACAGTTTTAATCAGATGCAACAGGCCTCCTAACCCTGTACACGCACTATTTCCCGATCTCTTGTTATGTAGTGAGATGATGGATGTAGTCTGATTTATTGTTAAGCTTTGGTCTAACCGCACTTTATCGCTTGGGACAACTGTTACGGACTTCAGATTTCAAATGGTCACTTTCCGTGAACGGGCTAATCGCGCCTTAACCAAAAACGAGCCATTAGTGTCGAGGTGCTTTAGCGTGCTTCCCCTTGTTAAGACCTTAATCTGCTTCCTGTGTTAGTCTCCCGTCGCTGGCTTAAAGGGAGAGGTTAATTAGTGTTTGGAGAAACAGCAGGATCAGCACATTGAGCTGGATCGCAGAACTGAATGGCATAGATACTGACAATCTGTGATGTTATGTTATAACCTGACATTTTTCATTTTGATGTCTTGGTTTTATTGTATTTAATATCTTTTTTTTTACCCAGCGCGTTTTGTATTCTGTGTAAAACAGAGCCAAAAAAAGCTAACATTGTTAATATTTTCATTAAATAAATGCATATTATTTACCTCAATCACTAAGTAGTGTGTGAAACCAAACAAAGACGCCTGTCACTAATGTTGTACCATCTTGCAAGCATGTTGCTTTGCTTTATGTGGAAACTCAAATCATTTAGTCCACAATTAATCTCTTAAGTTATCAGTTAATAGGATCTGCATCACCCCACCATGTGGCAGAATTCTGGGAAGATCTCTGGATAGGTACATAAGTCAACAGGGAAAGAAAAGGGTTTTTTTTTTTTTTTTGCCTTGAGCATTAGCTAACCTTTTCCCACCGATTGCTTGTAGAATTAATCACTACATCAGCAGATTTCCTGTAAACAGCCAGCAATAATCTGTGTCTAGGTGGGTGGCTGAAGGGGCTTGACTGCAAAGCTGCTTTATGGAAGTCATCCAGTAAGGATTATTATTACTCAGCTCTGTGCAATTAAAAGGAAAAAAGGGATGGTAAGCCATGGGAGGGCTTTAACTATGTAACAGCAGAAGTAATTCTCTTGAAACATACTTAATCAGAGAGGGAATTGTGTAGTATACAGTATTGATCTCTGCCTTTCTCTCTGGCTCTTACTTGTCGTAAAAATGTCTTTGCTCCTGTGAAGGGAAGGATATTTATCTACTTGTCTCTATATGCACTGCTTTCTTCAGTCCGAAAGGAGAATACTATCTGAGCCCTGATATCTGCAACTACAGTGAAAAGCAGCTGGTTCTTGCTGCTATACAGAGAAAGCATACCCCTTTGTTTGCTCTAAACTACCAAAATAAACAAACTGATTCAGGCCATCCTCTAGAAGAAATCTATTTTTTGTGACCTGTGTCTCTGACCTTGTCTGTGTGTCTGTTCACTCAGGAGAATACACCACCACCTAATAGTCTATCTGTCGATGTTTCTGCCTGTCTAACCATATGTGTGTCTCAATCCCTGGTCCTCACAGGAGCTGCGTTCCAGGGAAGAGGAGCTGACACGGGCCGCCTTGCAGCAGAAGTCCCAGGAGGAGCTGCTGAAGCGTCGGGAGCAGCAGTTAGCGGAGCGGGAGATCAACGTGCTGGAGAGAGAGCTCAACATCCTCATTTTCCAGCTCAACAAGGACAAGCCCAACGTTAAGAAGAGGAAAGGCAAGTTCAAACGTTCCCGTCTCAAACTGAAGGATGGAAACCGCATCAGCCTGCCCTCAGGTGAGTGTGTGAGTGTGTATGTGTGTGTGTGGCATTTAGGTTTAGGGAATGAATATAAGTCAGTGGGAGGTCCTCAGCAGTTTAGTAATACAATAGATAATGCCTCTGTATACTTGTAGTATCTGTGATACTTCAGGTATATATAGGTTCTGCCGTGTCGTTTCTCAGTAAGTTGTACAATAATATTTGCAGTGTGTTCAACAGAGTTTACCAAGGATTAACACTGGTGTGTATTCAAACTCTACTTCTAACAGTAGTATAATTGTGCATGTTGATTTTTTGCAGACTTCCAGCATAAGATCACAGTGCAGGCATCACCCTCCATGGACAAGAGGCGGAGCCTACACAGCACAAGCTCCTCCCCTCCCAGTAGCCCTACACTCATCCCCCGGTTACGAGCCATTCAGCGTAAGTTTGTTTTTCCTATTCTGTCAGTCTGTTGTGTGAGGCCTCCTGTTTTCCGTTTCTTTTCTTCTGCTGCCGTGTGCCAGTGGCTCTGTACAAGGTCAGATGCATTTCCTGGCATGGATTAACTCAGATCTACAAAGGTACATGATGATTCTGAACAATCATGTCATTTCACTGTAAATTTCAGAGCTCATGAGATCACCCAGTTTGATACTGTTGTTAGTGATATACGAAAGCCTTAGCAATTACTGGATTAAAGCTATTGATCATGTACTGGAGATACTGCTAGGGCTGTGCCATATGACCTAAATCTCATATCCTGATATAGGTCATTTCATATCCTGATAACAATATATCACTATATAGCACATTTGTAGTAAATTACATAAATAAATAGTTTATATAAAATGACCACATGGAGAGGTCTATTTCTTATTACATTTTGAATTACAACTTTGACAAATAAAAGGCAACAATAGTGCTGTGAATGCACCATATGTAGTGACACTTCAGTCAGTTATTTAGGGCATTTACTTTTCTGTCAAAATGCCACCACAACTACGACACAGACGAGTGTGGCTCCTGCAGAGGCTGCGGCCGGGGCTTCCTGCTCCTCTCCTGAACTCAACCTGCATGTCAGGAAATGCAAGGCAGCTGAGACTTTTTTGTGCGACCTCTGTGTTTTGTGCCGGTTAATGAAGACAACATGATACCAGTTTTCATGTCTCATCAACCAGCTGGAACTAAGAGGTTTGTTCTGTTCTGATGTTGCAGCTCAGCCCAAAATTCTACAGACTGCAAGGTTTCATAAAATTCACAGTGATAAATAAATGCTCTAAGTTCTGCTGTTTGTATCTGAGCTTCATTACCACAGTTAATAAAATGACGCTGGTGTCCAGAGTTTTAGTGATCAGTGAAATGCAACACCCTCAACAAAACACTCACGCCACTGTTGACCATTACAGCATAGCTACCACCACACTTCTACACAGGATTTCAGTTACACTGTGTTATTATGTATGTTATGCAGTTAGTTTATGTTGCCTTTGCTCATGTGCACAGTGCAGAGGAATGCTAACTATTGTCCAAATTACTAAATATAAACTCCTTTAATAAATTTCCAGAGAGACACAATGAAAAAAATGATAAAGTAAAACATTGAACAATAGATGTTTTCTACTGTTGCACAATATATATCATGATATCGCACACTCTTAGATGCTGCCATTCTGAGATTAAGATAGAAGGCTCGGGTAATTGCTCAGAATCATTCTATTTTATGTTATTAGTCCTTTTGATTGATGTGGATCAAAACACCAGAAAAAGTACCACTGTAACTGAAGGCACTATCTCCTTTATCTTGCCATTATGTTTCAGGTTGTATTTTAAATGGGTGTACCTTACATCATCATGTTGTTGAAGGACAGGATGTTTTACTGACAAGTGAAGAAAAAAAAGCTGTGCACACATGCTGACAAGTGAAATCTTTGAATCGCTAATTTTCACCTTTTTATTTTTATTAACTGTACTCCAGTGGAAAGGTCTCTTGGTGTTACAGTATGTGCTGTAACACCAACTTATTTGGGAATCTGAATCATTTCTCTCACATCATGAAAAGTTGTCTTCATGTATCTACATGTCTTTCATTTGACAGCAATGACAGATGTTGCAAGCTAGAGGCATACAAGCTGCAATATGTGTGTCATATTTTGCATGTTCATTAGATGCAACGTGTATTTTTCCTCCCCCCAGTGACGTCCCATATGCGAAGAGACAGTTTGTATGTTTACCAGCAGGAAGTTGATCTGACCAGCGAGTTGACAGCCCTTACTGGGCTCAGGAGGAAAGGCAAGCTATCAGCTCCCCAGGCGCAGTGTGGATGTGGCCCTGATGCTTGCTGTGGGCTCTCTGGCTAACAGCACCACGTGTTGCATGTGATGATTGGCTAACTCGTTTGACAATGGAAATGGTTCCTTGCCTAACTGGTTCCCAGCAGTGGGGGTGCTGTGTGTTGATTGACATGGTTTTCCTACTGAGTGGATTATAACCAGATTTCTGTGTGTGTTGCTGACTAAAACTGTTTTACGGGGTCTTAACTGAACCCTAAAATTGGTTGTTTTTATTATTATCACTTTTATTTTTAAGCTATAGGTTGAAGCTATGATTGTTGTGATTAC
This sequence comes from Myripristis murdjan, assembly GCF_902150065.1. NCBI lineage: Eukaryota > Metazoa > Chordata > Actinopteri > Holocentriformes > Holocentridae > Myripristis > Myripristis murdjan. The sequence continues at coordinate 12,759,842 of NC_043994.1, read as the reverse complement.
TTAAAACATGTAATGAGTAATACTGATGTTTCTGCCACAGACTTGGGTCATTGTAATGTTCCTGAATGATTGACTTAAATTTAACAATTGTCACTATCAGCAGAGTTGATTAAGTTATGTTTTGTAAACCTGGAATACAATCCTTGAGCTTCCCTAAAGGTGCACACAAGTAATGCAAGTGTAAGAATTTCCATCAGGCTTGTTTTGGCCCCAGTCTGTTGCTTTAGAGGTAGATTCTGCCCTCACTTATACCCCACTGCCTTAATAACACCATAATGAAGGTTTTTTTTGGACATTGGCTTTGGGTTTTGGGGATTTGGGGTTTTTGAATTTAGATTTGCAGAAATCTATATTCAAAGATAACATTTTTGGGGTCTGAAAAGGTAAAATTGTGATCCTCAGTCCCACTGAATCTGAACTATGTAATAAAAGGAAAAAAGAATGGTTCACTCAAAAACAGCAATTGTATCCCTTCCTACCCAACTTCAGTCAGTTGAAACACTGAAGTCTGTTGTTTGTCAGTATAACACAGCAAGTTAGCTGGTGCTGCTCCATAGGAGCCTTCTCTAAAACCACTGGATTTTTATAGAGTGCCAAAATGTCCTACAAATAGTGACTGAATTTCTCCAAATCACATAATCAATGATGTGAAGGTAAATGATTGCACTCTGCATTCAAAAGTCTAATAATTACCTTATTATCACTTAGATTTTCCACATTCACTGAGCTCTGGTTTCCCTGCAGCAACCAGCTAGTACATTTCAGCTTGAAGGTTGCAAATACAATTTGTTGTTTTTCCAACAGCATTTGATGGCAGCAGCTGCCATAGTGACACTGTTTTAATGCAAAATGTGTTGAAAATCAAGGATAATGAGGTAAATACTGAACTTATGACCCACAGTGCATTTATTTGAGCTTAGAAAACATGGATTAGATAATGACAGCATTTTCATTTTTGGGTGAACTATTCCATAAAGGCTGATGTAGGATGACCTAATAACCCCTTGGCTTATAGGGTGAACACTGATGGAGATGACCCTATTTAGCAAAACACCAGAATGGTTTTGTTATTTTTTAAGGGAGTGACAGACTTAACCATTTGTTTTTACTGCATAATTGCCGTGGGAGAGTGGTTTTACAGGTGGCATAATAACTTAGTAATGTTACTAACATATTTACAAGAGATTCACTGGCAAGCCTGTCTTTTCCCCACATTAGCAGTTTTGCTATAGATGTTGTCTCTGTAGTAACAGTCATGTTGTGGTCCACGTTGTCAACAGTCACTTTAGATGAGAGCAACCGTACATGGGGCCGCAGCACCCTCTTCAGGCCAGAGGAGTTTGATGATGTGAAGAAGGGAATCAAGAAGAAAGGAAGAACCTGGGGCCCCAGTTCAGTACAAAGCAAAGACAGGCCCAATGCTGCTGAGAGGTAAAGAGCACAGACACAGGCATTTAACAAAAAAAAAATTGCTAGTGAAAGGTGGAATGCATAAACATGCACAGTCTGTGTTTTCTGGTTTCCTGTTGGTAACGAGTGCTCTCTGTGTGTTCAGAGTGCGCCCTCTCTCAGATGGCAGTAACCCCTGGTCCACCAGCCTGGTGAAGTCTCAGAAGTCTGTCCCTCTTGCTGCTCTGTTTGCTGAACAAGGTAAGCTGACACTCTGTTGTGTATACTTTGGATGCATCTCCATGAGTAAACATGCAGTGGTGCTTTGCCTCCCTTTGGTTTCTTTTGTTGGCGCATTGTTTGGCATGGAAAATAACAGTGGTTTTGCGGTACAACACAATAAAATGTTTATTGAATTCCTTTTTTTGTCCTTTAGTATCCTCATAGAAACAAGCTGTGACTCTTCCATTCCTTTTAAAGCTCCTATACGAGTAGAATATTTGTCTGGGGAAGGGTACATCATTCATTTGTCATAGTTAATGACTTTATCACAGGTTAAGCTAACCAATGTGCTTCTGTGTTTGCAGCAGGGGCCAGTAAAGACGAGGCATTTTCCCAGGATTGCCCTGACAGCAGCAGCTCCAAACCAAAGCAACTCAAGTTCCCCAACCAGGTGTACATAGATCTACCTCTCTGGAGGGACGAGCAGCAGCTTCAGAGCCCTGGGGGACATTGTGGGTCGGGAGAGGTGGGGGTAGGAGGAACAGGTCAAGGTGGCACTGGAGAGTGCACGGAGGACCCCTACACCACCACATCCACCTCATCCACCTCCACCACCCCGCAGCTCACCCCCACCAACAGCCTGAAGCGGGCATCAGTTCGCCGCAAGACCGACTCTGTGCTGTATGGCTGCGGCTCGCTGCTGGCTTCAGTGGTGCTGGGCTATGACCTTCGGGAGGCACTCAAGAACTCGGCCCCTGGCGAGGAGAATGAGCCCCAGCGAGAAGAGAAAGAGAAGAAGAAGAAGGAGGGCCTGTTCCAGCGTGCTACCCGTTTCCGCCGCAGCACCTCACCACCCAGCAATCGGTGCCGTAAAGATGAGGCTCAGTTAAGCCACATCTCTAACCAACCTGTTAATCTCATCTCCATGTCAGCTATCATGGAATGCAACTCCACCAAGTGTCTTTTACAGTCTGAGGCAGAAACAAGCCCTGGGAAAGATGAGCTTGTGGCTGTGAATCATCCAGACCCATCAAGGTCCTGCCCGGCAGTGTCCCCTGCAGGCCAGAGCAGCAAGACTGTAGCTAAATCACAGAACCAGACGCCGACACAAACCCAAAGCCCAGTATCAGAACAGAGCAACCACATCACAGTTCCACGCCTGCGCAGGAAGAAGTCTGCTGCCAACCACAACTGTGAGTAAAACAGAAGACTGAGGGGGAGGGAGAAGCAAGGAAGCAAGTCAGCATTTGTGTGAGGTTTATAAAATGCTGAAACTCTATAAAATTTCTCTCCCTTATCTGTTTCTAGCTAATGGTCCGCCGGCTCTGCCTCCCCCGGCCCCCCATCAGAAGAAGAAAGAGAGGGAGAAGGACAGTGCATCGGAGAGACCCTCCGGAGGGGAGACCTGCTCCAGACCAAGGCCACTGTCGCTCCGATCCAAACCCCACACCTGGGCCCTGCTGCGGGGACGCAACAAGAGCTACTCCCTGGGCCACTACTCCGGAGAGAAAAGCGCACAAAACCTAAACATGGTGCTTTCCTCGGAGGTCGGGGTGGGCTGCTCTCTGCTGGACATGGACACCGAGGGCCAGAAACGGGACTGCACCGTGCCGCTGTGCCGCATTCAGAGTTCCCCGGGGCGGCCTTCCGTATTTGAACTGGAAAAAGAGTTCCTCTCTTAGGACCCTCCAGAGCCTTAAGAGTGATTCCAGTTGATGCTACCGTGGTCGTAGCATACCTAGTCTAGAGTTTTCCAGAACGTATAGACAGAATTCTTGGCCTAGAACTCCTGGAGGGTTTAGAACCAAGCTGCCTTTTTCATTCAGACAAAACAAAACAAACAAAAAAAAAAAACATGTAACAAAGAAGCCAGCAGTGTCTCTGTTGTGTAGAGCATTGTTATGTCTGAGTTCTAGAGCGTCACCAAGTATCGGACCTCTGGCTGAGTCGCAGGAGCTCTAGAACGCCCTGGCTCATTCTAGAACACGGGACCTGTCTCCATTGTTGTGAAACCTGAGCAGAACATTCCGGAGCTGATCAACAGCTTTCCTATCAGTTATCACAGGGTGCTCAACTGCCACCTGCGGCCCCTCATCCCTCTTGCCATATTCATCTCTCCCTCTCTCTTGCTCTCTCTCTCTCTCTCTCTCTCTCTCTCTCTCTCCCTCTTTCACTCTGTCACTCCCTCCCTCCCTCCCTCCCTGTTCTGTCGGTGCAGCTAAACGTTGACCGCTGCTGCAGCTTCTCGCAACATGATACCCTCACCTTTTTATTTATATATATATTTTTATAGGTAATTTAATATGAAGAGACTTGGCCTTCCCTTAGCAACCAGCTGGACAAACTTTAATGGACATTACGTACATTCCATGTCAATTTCAAAGTCGTGCGCCTACGCTGTGTTTTAGATTTGTGACTTGAGAATCATGCATGCATGTACCCTTAAAATGTTGAACAAAAAAATCATTATGCCTTGTTTGTAAATATTTCTTTTTATCCATTGTTGATTTAATGCCGATAATTGTTTTGTATTGCATATATACTGTTTTATGATTGTGTTTAATGTCAGCAATGCTGCAGTACAATGTGTGCTCTGGGGGACGAGTTGCATACTGGCTCATAGTGTAACCCTGTTAGAATGCCCTGACGGTTGCAGACACACAGGTAGAAAAACACTGGAAGGCCTGCAAAACAGACCTGCAATCTCACATAAAAGCTGGACTAAAATTAAGTTTTAATGACCATTTTTTCATGTCAAAAATAAGGTCATTTGTTGCTAATATGGATTTTTTAAAGAGTATTTATAGCAAAGTTTTTGTGGTTAATATTATATTTGCAGTTCCTTCACTCAGCGCACTGCAGTGGGGTTGTGGGGGGGTCATTTTAGCCATGAATATTCACATCAGGAAAGCCTTAGACATTCAATTTGTAATCCCTTTCAACTGATGCCTATTGATTGGCTGAACTGCCCAGCTCCAGTTTCCATGGAATTACTACTACTCACCCCGGGAGTGGCCACAAGAGACAAGAACTTAACTTTTGAGGCTCGATTTATTACATCAAGTATATGAAATAATAATATGTGTGAACCAGATAGACATTGTACCCTTAAGTGCTCGAGAGCCATTCCTCCTCATTATGTTTAACTCATGCCAGCATTTTCATTATTTTTGGCAGACAGTTTCATAATTCAAGCAGATGTCAAAATAATAAACATTTTATTTTATGCATATTTTCAAAAAATTATAGATCTAAAGATCTGTTAGCTTAGCTGAATTTCAAAATGGTGTCACCCATTTGCCATAATTGGATGTACTTGATCGTTGTTTTTTAAATTTTGTGGGACAACAGTATTTTAAGTTGAATTGGGTTTATGGCAGATAAAGTTTTCAGGTAAAAAGCTCAGTAGATGAGTTATCAAGGCGTTGCCCCCTGGAAATCTGTGCAAAGCAAGGCATTTGGGTTGATGAAGAGCAATACTGTCAGTATGCTGAAAAATGGTGGAGACTTTATTGCCAAGCAGTTATACCACATTTACTGTCAGCCTCTTTATTAATTGTGCATGTTTTGTTACTGCTTGCACAATTCTTATGCAGCTAGAGCACGTTATACAGTGCACACAGTAAAATGTTGTGCATGAGTTAATACCTCATTACCAGGAAATACATGTTTCCCTATAGAATGGTCACTCCTGGGTTTTATATATTACATTCACGTGATGATGAAACTTGACAACTGCTAAGCAAACATTGACAGTTTTGCCACATTACATTGTCCCAGCTTTGATTTCAGTCCAACTGATTTGTAAGGTATGATGTTTATTTTTTGAAGTTCATTTGAAAATGTGTCTCACTTTAAAGGCCATGATAGGGCCCCATTTGATGTAAATTCCCTAAAGGTATAGGTGTATTTTTGATTCCTGAGGTGAATATCACTTTGATGTCTTTATGATGATTTAGAATGTGAATTAAGCCGTGCTTTGTAACAGGCAACAGACCAGTTCTAGCCAGGCCTCACCCATCGTGGCCACTTTTGGACACCCAGTTGTTGAAGATGCAGTTTGTAAACTTACGATCACTAAAGATTTCTAAATTATCATAAATCAAAGCGGATCGGTAAATGCAGTTCTTTGTTTCAACGTCACCATAATAGATGATTACTTTATTCTGATATGTTGCTTTCAGAACCCGGGGTTTCAGTCTGAAACCAAAGACTGCAGCTGAAACATGGTCAATCACATCATTTTAGCTGGAGGATAACTAGCTTCTAACAAAGTTGGGGACTACATGGCCAAAAACATTCCACTGAGTTTTATAAACTGCATCAGTAATTAAAATGATACCAATTCTAATATGGTGCATTCAGGCTACCAGCTATGGGACCAAATCCAGTAGTGTCCAGCCAGGCCTTGGAGCTGAGGAAATCCATAACAAAACAAAGCAGACGTACAGCTTTGGGGCCAATTGCAACACTATTTAACATGGCCTCTCTGTTTATGGGACCAAAACCACTAAATATGACCAGCTGCTAGTGTAGAGTTCTTGTAAAGAAAACTACTCAACATGATGACTTAAAAAAAAAAAAAAGAAAAAGAAACACCTCAGATGGGCAACACAGCTCCGTTGCTGAAAGACCCCATCACCTCCTGATCAAATATCAAGACTTCCTGTTAAATGCATCGACTTCCTTTTACACTGGAGACTTTGTGTGAACACGACACTGCTTCAAACGAACAAAGAGAGGGATTTAGTCGTGACATTGAGTTTTGAAGACATCTGTTTCAGTGCATGGTTATTGTTATCATTACAGTATTGGTTATTTCAACGCCTGATTGATCAAGAGAGTGTCAAGTTTTCAACATTTTGAATAAAGTCTGAATCAAGACTCATGTTTGCCTTTTTTGTTGTTGTTTTCAAAGTTGAAATGCAGCACAAATATTTAAAAATAAGCAGAAAGAATGAACTCACACAGTCAGTGCCTTTGGCTTTTATTTGATATGTGACACATGGAACAGAGTTGTACACTGCAGCCTTAAGCATTATATATATTTTCAGGGCAGTGATTTGTTGTTTGTTTGTTTGTTTGTTTGTTTTTTGTTGTTTGTTTTTTTAATATGTCTAAAACACATTTCAAATATCTAATCTATTTTTATGTTGTTCATACATTATTTTTAAACATTTTTTTATTACTTTTTTTTTTTTTTTTTGCCTTTCTTACTTTTATCCTGTAAAGCATTTTCTTTATTTATTATCTCTCACATACTGGGCCTATCAGCTTTATCATTATTAGTATTATCATGTTAGTAGTAGTAGTATCATTGTTGTTATTGTCATTTTGTTTAATGCTTTAAATAGTTTTGCTATTAGTGTTAGGGGTTTTTTGGTGTCTCTTTTTGGGATTTGACTCTATACTGTCCAGTGAAAAAAAAAAAACTCATAGCCCAAAGTAGCACTTTTTCATTACATTTGCAAAAAAAAAAAAAAAAAATGTGAACAATTTGTTGAAAAATATGCCAAAGTCAGTGCCTGTGCGCACACTCCTGGGTTTCACAGGGTTAAAGTGTGGAAAGACGCTGGCGGATCACTCATGATCTCTTTCGGAGCTGTGCTTAATGAAAGACGAGAGAGAGAAAGAGAAAACTCTGCTTAGGTGCAGTACTTTCAAATGATTCCTACAGTCACAGCCAAAGCCGCGTCTGTTTCACTGAAACACTGCAGAGACCAGACAGTACGGAAGAGTTCCTCTGTTTTGATTTTAAAGTGCATCATTTGTTTTGGCATGGACATGGACAGCGGCCTTCGAGGTAGCGATGGATGGATGGATGATTAAAGCTGGAGAGGTAAGGTTGAACGGAATCACAGATGAGTGCAAATCTTCTGATCCAGTCATTCACTGTTCCAGTCGATCTACTGCAGAGGAAACGGAAATGGAGAGAGGATCATGAGTGGAAAGAAACAGATGAATGTATTGCACAAAAGTGTTACTGTCCAGAAATATCCTGGCACGGCTCTACAAATCTGCACCTGATCTAAAAATAGTGGAGAGGGTGTGGTGAGCAGTGTAATTATAGTCTTTGTGGAGAAACTACCCTGTTTAGATGACTCCTCCAGGAGTTTCATTTTCTCTGTCTCTTTCAGTCTCATTATCTCAGGCTATTCTTACATGACAGCTGATCCTTGACTTCTCATTTTGTAAGCTTTTGTTCTGCTGGAGAGGTTGCCTTTCACTTCCTAGTGATACCGTCCCAACACCTACGCAAAACACACTTGTCACCTGTCGGGTGTCATGTGTCCGCTGTCGGGCGCAAGATCCTGGGTTTACGTAAGGTTTGAGGCCGGATGGCGACGGGTGCTTCATGTGCGTGCGCCTAATTCATACCTGGGTGAGAGTGCTGGTGCATTTCGGAGGGCTGCGGGCGCTGCTTTTGCCCTGCAGGTGGATCAGGGTCTGGGCCTGGACGCAGTAGGTGGTCTTCTGCTTCAGCTCTTTGAGGAGCAGATGCTTGGAACAGCAGTCCATCTCATAGACCTGCTGGAGAGGAGAAAGAGAGGAGGAGGAGGACAAAGAGGGAAAGGAAGATGAGAAGAGAATCAATTACATCTAATTACAGCTAACATACAAATAGATTCATAAAATGTAACATCAAAATCAGAAAAAACAGGTACAAATAGGATCTAAAAGGTTTAACCCTATAAAGCCAATTTTTTGAAACTGAACCCTTTATTTAGTCCTATAACAAAATATATATTTAAAACAATAAAAAATAAAAAAAAAATATGTTATTACACGACCTTTCTGGTGTATGATATATGATATGTACTTGAAGTGCCAATGGTATGGTCCAGGGTGAACAGGGGAAGTGTTCAAAGGTATACAACAGTATTTTGGTCAAGAATTGATCAAACTGAAAACGAAAAACGGAATTGAAAATGTGTATCATATATGATACAAATGGCTTTATAGGGTTAAAAGGTGTGAGTGTGTGTGTGTGTGTGTGTGTGTGCGTGTGTGTGTGTGTGTGTGTGTGTGTGTGTGTGTGTGTGCGCATGTGTTTTCTATACCTCCTCCTCCCCACTGGCATGTATGAGGAAGATCTTGAAGTACAGTCTGCTGTTCATCTTCTGCACGAGTGAGCGGGGGGGTTTAACACGGACCATGATGCCTTGCTTCGTGGCGTTCAGCTTCAGTGCCGGTGGGCTGATCTTGGCTACAGGGATCGTTTTAGTTCAGCTTTATTTGCTCAGTGATAACACATCAAAGCAAAGTGATAAAAAAAAAAGATCAAATATGACAAGAAAGACAAAAAGAAGACATGACTCGTTTTATTGGCGCATTAGCAGTGATTGATCAGTCAGCGGTGTAATCAGTGTGTGTTTGTTCTCCTGTGTGCAGTCCCACTGCTTTGGGGAAGTGAGCAGACAGAGAGCAGCATGCAGAGGAAGAGGAGGAGGTGGTGCCTTTTAAAAAGACGGTAACTCACTGTCCCAGCGGCTGCTGAACCTCGGGGACAGGGCCCACGCTGATTTGCTGGCGTTCCGGGAGGAGGCGTGCACTCTGCCGTAGTACCACTCTCTGGGGTCAGAGGTCAGGGCGCTGAGGTCACAGTGGTGCTTCTGGATGCCCTGACAGCTGGCCACATCCAGCCACTGTGGCTCGCCGTAACTGCAGAGATCATACAGGAAGAGAGCAGGGAAGTTAGCCTGAACTGGAACTGTGTTTTATTAGTCTGCACAGCATGGATTGTACCAGCATGTTTACCCTTTCAGGTTTGTGTTCCTTCTTGAATTCAGCCAGATTAATGTATCCAAAATCAAAATGTTTACCCTGTTTACTGAATGTCAGAGCCGCGTGCATGTCTGTGTGTGCACTCACATCTTCCACTGGACGTAGAACTGCAGGGAGGTGCTGTTGGGCTGCGGAATCCAGCGCAGGACGTTTTTATAGTCCACAGAGTCAAACCTCACCGAGGCGGGAGGAGCCAGAAACGCTGCAGCTGAGAGAGGGACTGATTATTTATTGGTTTTTATTGGTAATTATTTAGAGGTGGATGCAACTAATTACATTTACTCATGTTCCTGTAATTGAGTAGCTTTTTTGTGTATTTTACATTTTTGAGAAAAATTTTTGGGCATTTTATTTTTTACTTAACCCTACAAAGCCATTCGTATCATATATGATACGAATGAATGATGTTTTAATTTTTTTTTTTTTTTTTACATTTTGTTATAGGACTAAATAAAGGGTTAAATTTCAAAAAACTGGAATTTTCTGCCAATTCTTTCATAATTCAGGCTTTATAGGGTTAAGTATATTACTTTTACTTAAGTAATTTACTTAAGTTTACGTAGTTTACTTATTTTTTTTACAGCAGCACTTCAACTTCCACCTTAGTAAAATATCAGCAAAGCAACTGCACTTCTACTGGAGTAGCAGTTTGTATCACTCTGTCCACCAGTGAATGTAACCGACTGCTGGGCTGGTGAGTTTGTTGGTATGAGAGTGAATCTTCAATGGGCTGATGGGAGTCCAGTGAGGAAACCTGTGCTGTTAAACTGATTCTCATCTAATATGCAAGGAAAAACTCTTGCACAGACATATCTGCGACCTTCATCTTGGAGACAAGATATCAAAAAGCAACTCAGAGCTGAAAACAGATTCAGTGAAGCAAGTGTTCCAGATATAAATATATGTCTCTTCCACAGGATGAGAACTGCTGTTTTGTTCATGTTGATGTACAGCAGTGTACAGCAGACAGATTCCCCCGTGGGGACAATAACTTTTTTCTCACCACTGTTACCTCTTGTGTGTTAGCCTGCAGACAGCGCTGAAATCCACACCAGAGTTACTGTACATAAAAGCTTTTGCTCAGTATGAGTACATAAAACTCTAAAGCAGTGGGAAAAAATCAATGAAAAGCTGCCAGTCGTTGTTTCCCTCCACTCCATCATGATGGTTCATTCAATGGACTTGACAGGGAGGTTGTTTTTTGCCACTGGGACTGCAACAGGTTGCTTCCATAATCTAGAGACTCCCTGACTCCCTGTGAGAAGTGAGGAATAAAAGCTTCACCCCCCCAGTTCAGATGGGACAAGGCCTTCTCTTTTTCTGTAGCCTCATCCATGTGTTTCTTTGTGTTAAAGATATTATTCATCAAAACAGAGACCTCATTTTGAAAATCATGAATGTCACACCCAGAATAGAATTTGTAATAAGCACTGACATCTTGTTCAATTTAGCTGAAGCTGCAGAGTCACTGCCTGTGAGGGGAAATAAAGACTCGACAGTTTGCTGCTCCACAGTGGCTTACTGATGGCTTACTCTATTCTTCTTTGTTCGGGTTCTGTTACTGCTATTGTACCCTGTTCTAATGCTTTCTATTCTACTGCAGAACATAAAGTAGCATTATGTGTAGCTGAGGCACAAAATCGTGTACTTTATGTGCTGAGTGGTTATTATGCATTAATGTGTTGTTTTCATGCTGTTGTGGTCAGGATTGGTGTTTCTCAGTTTCCCCTTGGAGAAAAAAAAAATCAACTTAACATCAGTCAACAAATAGTGTATCAGGCATAGCACTCAGGTATCAGCTAGAATGAAACATCAGAGGTTACCTTGCACTGTGACCCCCAGGCTGCCCAGCAGCGTGGCCCCAAGCACGAGACAGGTCATGGTGATGACGTTGTTAGCAGACGACAGACGGACGGCCGGGCCAGAGCACAGAATAACACAGTGCACTGACGGCTGCAGCCCACCGCTTTTTAACATGACAGCTACTTCCTCTTCCTCATCATCAGTCATCATTTATGGTATTCGACCCACACAGGGCACCAAGCAGCAACATCTTCACTGCTTTTGCATTGTCCTTGTTTCCCCCTCCTTTTTTTTTTTCCTTAGCAAAGCATTCTTATTTTTAGATTATTATTATTATTGATAATAATAAGAGCAATAATACAATAATGATAGTAACACTTTGTAACTTTGATATTTAAGGTGGGCAAATGCTGCTAATTTAAATTCAGTTAATTTCTGTTTTGTTCCTGTTTAATATATATGTGGGTCTACTGAATAACTACTTTTCAGGATATCAGTTTTTAAAGAAAAATAGGAAACTCACACATTTCATTCTCCTTGTATATCTTCATCATTGATCATCTTCAATATTAGAAAGTAAAATAACTTTATGCATTAACAGAGCAGCATGTGGGAATTTATTTTTTGGAGGATATGAAATCATGACAATGACAGTCACCTTCCAGTTTTCATGATACTGCAAGCAGACGTTTTAAGAGAGGAAAGTGACTGCCCTGCTGGAATGGGCATCCTACAGTGGTGTATGGGTTTGTGTGCCCCTGTGAGCCTGGGAGCTGTGCTGTGTGGAGCATTCAGCTGCTGGCAGGGTCTCCCAAGGCAAAGTGGTCTCAAATGACAGGTTAGACTAAGAGTGATTCAGAAGCCTCTATGGAGTGTCGCAGTGTGAATACAGGCACCTCCCCCGGATTAAGCCGACCAGGGCTCTCTCCTGGAGCCAGGCCTGGGAGCGGGGGGAGGACGGGGTTGTAGGCAAGCGCCTGGTGGACAGACAGGTCACGGAGTCTGGTTGGGCCACCTGCAGGAAGGGAAGTAGGGGCCAGGCGTGATGCTGCCTAGATGGCAGGACGGGATGGAGGCTAGTCTAGTGAACTGGACCATAGGATTCGGACCAAAGTGCAGTCAGGGATTGGAGAGTGTAGTGCATGGTAGATGTAGTCCTTTTAGCTTCATCCAGGTGTGACCACCATTATGCACTAGGACAGTTTACAGCCAAATGAGAAGCGGCTGGGAAGAGGGTGTGACCTCTGAGTCCAAGGATTTGGTCCTCTGTGGGAAAAAGTTAAACCGTTGTGGTGAAGATGGAGCTGCACCTGAAGGAAAAGCTCCTGATTTACCAGTTGACCTGGTCTAACCCTCAACTATGGTCACAAGCTTTTGGGTAGTGACCAAACTGAGCTTCCTTTGCTAGCCTCAACCTTTGAAATGAACTGAGGAGTTCAATGCGAGGAGCTGCTGCTGTCACAAGGAGGTTGATGTGGTTTAACAATCTAATTAGGACACGTCCCTGTTGAGGCGTGCTGGGAATATCCAACTGGGAGCAGACCCCCAGGAAAGAGCCAGAACATGGTGGGCAAACAGCCTTTTTTTAAAACCTATATACAGGCACGTTAATTTGGCACACTTGCTATTTTCTTGCAATGTTTTGCTGCACTTACAGATGTATGTTGTGAACATTTGCACCGGCAATAGCAACAGTTAACTGGACATCCTCAGTTCATAGTTACATAACCAAAATATGACTCATTACAAACTGTGACGTTGTGTCAACACATAGGCCGCAGCCAGAAGCGGACCTTCAATCCACTTCTTTTCTCATCCTGTTTCCACTTTGTTAATTATTAATTATGTAATTAGAATACAAAGATCAAATCAACTTAATTATAAATCTTTGTACAATAGTGTGCAATTTTGGCCTACTGTCACCATATTATCTCAGCAGTGACATTCAACTCATTTGCAGATCTGTGCATTAGCAATTCATACCTTTACCAGGCAGAGCATTGCCGCCTCTGTTGCCTCTTTTAAGATTGAAATGGCTTTTTACAAGTTTTACATTAAAATATAATAACAATGGCAACTGTAATTGTGGACGTGTTTCTATACAGACTACATTTACAACACGATATGATGCTTGTAAGAAAAAGCCCTCCTTTATCCCTCTTGCCCTAAAAAATACAAACTGGGTGACTGATGCCCATCCAGGGAACTTGCATCAGTCTTCAAAGATTTTTTAAAATTTATTTGTAATTTTAATTTTATTTATTTATTTTAATATTTCATCCATATTCCAATTAAGTCATTTGGGTGACACGTAACAGACAAAAGCTGTCAAGGTCCCATCCAACATACACTGAAAAGTGAAGTTACTATTACTGTTACTGGCAGCTAAAGGTTTCCTTGCTCCCACGTCCACTGATCAAAGAGGAAGGAACCAAATAAGGACATAAACAGCCGTCTATAGGTGTACACACACACACTCAAAGGCATCCCCTGGTTCCTTTTCAAGAAGGAACCACGAGGATCGCTTCAAATGTCACGAAACATCATAACATCCCTGGTTCTTCCCTTCCATAGTTACATTGCTGTAATGACTGTGCAGTCATGAATGTTGCCATTTAAATATCAGGTCAGCCCTGCAATAGCAATTCAATACTTGTCTGTTTAAATTGACTGAAATACCAACTTCCCTTCCTTACTGGGTATTTCAATGCCCTGAGCAAACTTTGGGGAAACCAACACAATATCTGGAAGGCCAGTTTTTGGGAGACATGTGGTCATTTCAGTGTATCACATGACATCCATTCTGATTTTCCCATCTTTCCTGCAATGAATACTATTAGACAAATATGAATACACAAAATTCTTTATTTAAGCACACAGCAGGACATTTTTTTTTTTAAATTACATTAGTTCTACTACAAAATAAACCAAAACACAAAAAAAACACTAACATGAACCACAAACAAAAATAGCCACTAAAACCGTTAAATTACAGAATTGGCAATAAGGGATTCTGTTGGTTGTGCTGAAGTTGTACACAGCCTTTTCCAACATTATTTGGACTTTCTGTTTGTATAACAGAACATCTCCAAATAACACCCTTCAACCCTGTGACACATTTAACAAGTGTCATTGCAAAATCCTCCCTGTTCGACTGTATCTGTGAAATGTTTACTCAACTAACATCAGGTAACCTTTCTCAGCATTGTGGGGTTAATCCTCCTCTGATCTGTCAGGATTACAAATAAACAAAAACAATACCCACATACTGTACTGACTCCCATGGAGTAGACATGGGATACTCTGACAGCGCTGTTTGACACTTTCAGAAAGACCGGTGACTTAAAGAATGACTGAACTGGTACATCACTGGTGATTAGCACCGGCGATGTACCAACTCCCTATACCTTTTTGGAATAACTGGTCTAAAACCTTTTTCAGAAAAAAGCACCGCAACCCATTACAGAGCAACCATCTTTAAGTCTATAATATAGTTTTTTCTACATATTGTTACCATGCGCAGGTGGATTTGAACCAGACACTTGATTAAATATGATTAACAGTATGTAAATTACAATGAAAAGCATAAAAAATGGCTAATTGGTTGATTATGAGTACAACAACAGGAAAGGCTTCATGTCCTGTGTAACATCTGTAAGACCATGAACTCACTTGAGAGGATTTCTTGTGAGCTGGTCAGTGTTAACTATGAATAAGGAAGTCCTGCAGATTTCATATTGACCTGTGTGACAATAAGGCAACTGATTATAGTTTTTATGAGAAAAAAAATCATCATCATCATCATCATCATCAATCACATTGAATTAAAGTTAAGACTCATACCTATACAGTTGTATTTGCTGCTCCATGCCAATGTGACACATCCACAAAGTTTGGTCCGTTAACTTCCACTAAGAACGACGGCTTCAACAGGAGTACTCAATGCTCTTTCTAATCCCCTCATTTCCAAAATGGCGGATCAGTTTTCTGCGGTAGCACTGCCGCTGTATCACCCAGGAGGTTGGATGTGGGACTCCATCGCCACCGTGTGATGATGGTCCAGTGGCAGTGCTGCGGCAGAAAATAGTTCCACCATCTTGGAAGCCAGGGGGCTGAAAAGAGCATTGATGGTGAATCCAAAACAAATGTGTGTTGAGGTGCATCCCTCAAAAAAAATTTGTGCTGATGCTTAAGATGGTGTTGTTTTCTGGTCTATATCCACTTCATTCAGCCTGGAGCGGTGCAAGTCTCATTCGTGCAACAGGGAAGGACTTGATGAACCAAATTTGGTGGATGTATTTCACTCACATACAGCAAATACCACAACAAGAGTAAGAATCCAAACTATCATTTTAAGTGCAAATACAGTGTAAGCATTTCTACAAAATGTTTATCACTGATTTCTGCAGATTTTAAAAAGAAATGTGCAAATATGCAAGACTATTCAATATTTACAATATACAGCAGCAGCACATGAGAAATGCCATTGCTCTGTAAATACTTTGCTCACCAGTTTAAGTAACAGTTGTATATGTTGTATTGTATTAGAATGACACTTAATTGACATCACTGTAAGCATTACAAGATATAAAGCATAGTCATCCTGTAAGAGAAGCTGCTTTACATGACTTACAGATCTACTGTGTATTAGATGCTGTATGAGAGAGGCAGGTCAAGGATATCACCATCTTCTTAAACTCTTCTACAGTTCAATTTTCGGACACACCCTCTCAACAAGAACAGTATTACGAGCAAAGCAACCAAGCCCAGGCATCATGCTCAAGGGCGTTTCTCAAAATCCTGAGAAGGCGGATTCTCTTGTCTCACGTGCCAACAGATTCCTCACAGTTCCACTTGCTCTAAAGTCCCGTGCAACACCAACTGGGCAAAGACCAAGACTTTCAGTAAATATTAGTTCACTGCTTAAGCATAAAAAACAGTTTGGAGAACAAACAATTGCAGATTACAGTCGTTTCGCCAGAGTTCATTCTGCTGTAGAGCAGTGATTTTCAACTGATTGTGTCCCAGGGACCGCCACCCTGACTACGAAGCAGCCTGGGGACCATGTAGCGGTGGCCCACTCCAAATTCAAGTTCACCCATCAGAAAATAACTCACTTTTCACTGAAACTTACAGGACAGTTTTTTCACTGGCATAATCAAGTAGCTACTTTTAGATTGTAGTTAGTGAGCTAATATTTTTGGACGTGTGTGTATGTACAGGCAGGCCAGGAACACGTGGGACGTTAATGACACATTCCCACATTGGCAGAGGCTACCAAGGACTAGATGGGAGCTGTTTGTAATAATCAGGCAGTGAAGTTGTCTTGACTTTTCTACATTTTATATATCTGAATGAATGTGACTGAACATAAACAAGAAGTGACAAAAGGAAATGTGTTTTTTAAAAAAAGTACTTCCAGCGTTCAAACAAAAACATACTGAATGCACAATGTCAGGGACTGTGAATCAAAGATGCATGCCTGAGGCCTCAGAGCAAAATGTTTCAGCCTTGGTAGCCCTTGACCTTATCTCCAGGCACCAGCTCAACGTCAATATCAGCCAGTCTTGCACGCTGCTCATAACCCGAGGAGTTTCCATAACTTTCACTGCAGAATGGCACTTCCCTCTCCTCCTTATCTCCGTCCAATCCTCCGCCCGACATGTACCCAGAGCCTTCCGTTTCTTTTAAACTTTCTCCTGTACCACCAGACGTGCTTCCATCCTGATTCGGCACCCCAATGCGCAGGCGCAGGTCGTCATCCACAGGTGTTTCCCCCTGTACTGGTTCATCCCCAATATCAGATGACAGCAGAGGCGTGCCCGTAGGTGAGGAGGCCTGCACCTGAGAAATCTGGGGCTGCTCTGGAGTCATTGCAGCCTTTCCCATGAACTTCCCCAACTTCTGTAAGACGTAAAGGGAAAATTAATATTTAATATGAACTGAATTTTTTGAGGAAACTGGTCTGGCAAAGTTGAAGAAGATCAGTAATTAGCATTTAAACAAAGCTCATGAGGTCAAATCAGAGTCGGCAAGATGTACGCACCATGGAGGCTGGCAAAGAAAAGAGGCTTGACGTCTGCTTTCGGAACACCATGAAGAAAATTAAACCAATCACAAGACAGGCCAGCAGGGGCAGAACGACGTAGAGGGCGATGTAATCTAGACAAAAGATGCCACAGTAAATACACATGCACAATAATTGTCAGCCACTTAGACAAGTACAGCACACACAGTTTAAGCAGTGAAACTCTGAATCATTGTGATTTCACTGTCATATTTCAGAAACATTTAACATTAACACGTAAACTGCTCCACTGCTGGAGTTCATGAATCATCAACTAGTAAAGCTGCTTGTTCTGGAAAGCAACAGTTGTAACCACATACTCCTCTGACAAGCTAATGCACAAATCCATGAAGTGTAGACTAAAAGTTTACCCTAAAATTTTAAGAGGAACTTAAACCATGCAATTCTGGGCACATTTTAGCATTTGGTGATGTATTTTTTTGGTTTCCAAAGACAACAGAACAAACTTAGACAATTCGATGTTACTGTACATGATGATATTTCCAGCACAGCTACAATAGTTTGCAATTTTTTAAAACATCAAAATTTGAGGCAGAGATGCCAGTTTCTCCACCTACAGACCCAACTGTAACACAGCCAAAAGACATGTTGAATAAATGGCATGGGACATTTCTCCATGACCTCAACTTGTTCTTGCTATTACACTTTCAAGCTGCTCAAGTAATGCACAGGTGAGGGCTGCTGGAAGTCATGCTGAGAAATGGAGGAAATAATAAACAGGTAGAAGCACATGAGGCAGGTTGAAGCAAAGCAGGTAAACACCACACTCCTCCAAAATAATTCCTGGTTCACACTGAAGATCACAGATGAGATAATGCACATTAAAAAAAAACAAAAAAAAAAAAACAGATTATGATGCATTTTAAAATGTCATGTTACGTACTGTTGCTGCTGGTTTGTGCCTTGGTGCAGTACTCCTGTGTGGCACGAACATCTACGCCCTCCCAATGCCCATTTATTCTCAAACAGTAAGTCTCCTGCTCCACATCCAGCGGAAGCTCCTCCTCACACACACTGTCCAAGCAGCTGAAGTCATGCCGGTAATGCTCCTTCTGCAGACACAAAACACAGTGCAGTTCCTGCTCACTGAAATTTAAATGGCTGAGGCAACCCTAAATCCTTTACAGCAAAAAAAGAGGCACAGTGTCATCGCTGCAGCAAAATGACTTTTTCAACCACTGGATGCCAGCAAAATGTAGATTTTTTTGCCAGATTTCGTGCCCCTTTAACAAAAGCAGCTGTATCATGGCTATACATCCTCAAGTAATAGAGTACAGGATAGGGTATGGTAGCATAGTATATTATCAATACAACTAGAAGCAGTTTCATTACTACTACTACTATTGCCAAAACACAACATGTGTTTGTTGTGTCTGCCACTGCTGCCTCGCCTAAATCTGACATAAATGATGGACTTGACAACTTATTTCTATTCTGGTCATTGAAGCATTAAGGTTAAGTTAGAGTTAAGGCACTGCAAATCTCGATGGTCTGACCTTGGGATCAGTCACAACATGGTACTTAAATTCAGTCAGTTCCTTGATCTGTGTGCTGCGGTGATTCTTCTGCCTTCTCCTCTGCCTGGCAGGCTTGGTAGGCGACGGCTGATCGTCCAACAGCTGATCGTAAAGCAGCGATGGATGCTGGAAACTGAACTTAATGCCACCTGGGTGGACGGTGACATTAACCGGAGGAAGGTCGACAGAACCTGGAAACCACCATGAACATGCTTCACTTTTGGCTAAACCCCAGTTTCTGGAGTCATATTCAGTTTTCGGACCCCAACAGCCTCATTAACTCATTTGTATTTACTTAAGGAATCCCAGTGTAGTCACTGTAAGTGAGTAAATTCACTCAGAAAGCTCATTCACTAGCAGCATTTTGTATATACATGCAATAGGAAAAGCAAAATACAAATAATGTGTCTTGTTTATATGTAAATACATATAGCTATATACATGCACACATAGATAGACAGGCAAGCAGGAAGGCAGGCAGATAGATAGGCTTATTTATTTATTAAATTTCAACTAATAAAAAGGTTGTTACCAGCTTCATTTGAGCAGCATGAAACCAGCTGACTCGGCTGCAGTGTGACTCAGACTATTTGTCACCCTGTAATCCCAGACAGGAATCTGTCATTTTCTCCAAACTTTTTTTCAGTATGAGTTGCCACTGGGAACTTCATCTGAGAACAGGAAGGGCTCATGGGATCCAAACACGATCACGTGTACATGATAGTGCCATCTAGTGGTGTAACTTAACTTACTATTGTTTAACTGAACAAGCTTATCAAGCTTCTGCACATACTGCATGTTATGCTGGCCTTTCTCTGAAGGCACAGCTCCTGTCTTGTGCACTATAAAGGAAGAGAAGCCACTGTTACTGCTCATAAAAGTTTCTTGCTTGGTCCCAAATGTTGAACTGCAAAGTAGCAGTTTTGAGTTATGATTTCCTCCTGCCATTCCCTACTTGCCGGTTTTTAGTGTCAGGGTATTGATCAGCATATGAATTCCTCATCCACTGATTCTGTCACTACCACTGAGAAGCTAAATAATGTCATAGCCAGCTAGATGAATACCCTAACCCCTACTCACATGTGCGATTTGATGGAGAGTGCATGAAATAGCTGAACTTTATACCCCCAGGAGGGGCACGAGCAGACACGTTCTCCCCAATCACAGCAGATACGTGGATGAAGTAGTCATCTTTGGGATCGTGGAGAAATGAGAGGTCAGCACTGAGATTGGATGGATCCACCCACACTGGGTCATAATGGCTACAGGGAAACAGGAGATACTGTTTAGTTTTAACAGATTACTAGATTCTATAGAGAACCAAAAAGAAGTGGACATGGTCAAATAGAAAGAGAAACGCACACTTAATACTGACCGTGATAGTGCACCCACAAAGACTCTGAATCTGAGCTCTGGTGAGATCTGGCTGTAGTTCCAGTACAGCACATTCCTGAAGTTGTGACACTGCAGGGTCACATTGGCCGGAGGCAACACTGCAAAGAAAAACAGATATTAGCCTGCACATACTGCGAGGGCTAAAAATATAAAGCCAAATGTTTTCAAACACTAAAACGAAAACCATAAAACTATTATCAGACCCCAAAAAAGTCCTGCATTTAGTGGGCTTTCCTTTCCATTGCAGATGGTTTCTGAATGACATGAGCAGCCTAAAGCTGGAAGTGGGTCAGGGAATGAGTTTTATGTGGGATTGAGTTTTATTATTCATGATGCAAATAAATAAATGGATGCACACAACCAACAAAGTACACCCTGGTGCTAGATATTACACCACGGCATTTATAGATTTTTTTAAACCCATAAAAGCTCTTCTGTACTCTGACACTTCATTTCAGCTCCTCTGCTACCCTCACTGTCTATGACCCTGTCACCGTATTTCTGTACCAGCCAGAGGCCCAGTGCTGTGCTTATGTTGTAATGACATAAAATGTCCCCCAGAGGGCAGGCTGGTGCTTCATAGTTGCACACGCTGCATATTTCCTATTTTAACCACTGCTGATGAGCAAATCTCTGAGGATCAAAGTTTTTCCACATGTACACGATTATCAGCTTAGTGCAGAAAGTGGGGGGTGCACCAATGTATATATTTTTTTTGGTTTGGTTGTTTGTTTTTTTTTGTGGGCCAGTACCAACATGTAATTTCTCATTAATTTGCCTCTCATGCAAACTACAGTGAGTAACTATACAAAAACATGCAACAAATTTGTTGAACACGCATTCAACAAATTTGGCATTATGGGTCTGACCCTAAAAGCTAAATTAAAGGACAATTTGTTCATCCCCCTTCCCCAAAACCACATGGCACAAATTGAAGGAGGACAATGGCACGAGTACATGAAAACAAAAACAGATGGATATGGAGGAAACATATGGTATGTCCATATAAATTATTAATTAAGTTCAGAGCAAAAGTCCACGAGTTCAGTAATCACTGATCTCTGCAGTAAAAAACATCATACATTAACTCACATATTTAAAAAAACAACTGTTAAAAGTAAGTTTGTGTTAAATATTGTCATGCTACTGGACTCACTATACTGTGCTATACTGTATGGGTCCTTACAGGTATCAGAGTTCAATTTAATGCTTTTTAAGACCCTTTCAAAATAAATTTTAACCAGATTTAAGACAGATTTTTGACAAATAAAAATCAGTACTGTATAAGGTCAGTACTGTATATTCAGTCTTGTGCTGAGGTCAGTTTGAGGTAGGAACATGGCTGTTTACTGCCTACACGAGTCTAACAGAGTCCTTCAGCTTAAACAGCATCTGCTGCAGGAATAAAATGAACCGGGGCTTTGTTTGTTTGTCTGTTTGTTTGTTTTACACAAAACCTGGGACAAATTAAGAGTAGTCTGGTTTCTTTGTGCATGTAAATGTAGTGTATGACTATAACTATAATGTGGGACAGGTTAACCTAGAACAGACATTTTCCCAACAGGCTAAGTGTTGCATGTTAGTATAAAGGAAGTGTTCAGCATTTTGTATCATTCGAAATTTGAATTTCAGGCAGAAGAGCTTGACTCGTTTTTACCAAGAGAAATTAAAAGACAGATAAATAAACTCTGAAACATTTTAAATAAAATGTTTATGTGGAAATTAAGATTAGAATCAAATTTAATAACTATTAACTATACTTACTATATGACTATTTAATAACTTTTGAGGGCTAATGTGGATAAAATTGAATTTAAGACATTTTGAGACTTTTTAAGGATCTGCAAACACCCTAAAGAAAATACTGGTGTGTGTATATATGTATTTGCGTGTGTGTGTATGTGTGTGTTTTGTGTAGAGCAAACCGTTGTAAAAACGTTCCCCTTATTTTGATTAGACATAAGAAGTCCTAACACCTTATCAGTTCTCTGTTACTTCTTTTTTATAACAGTGTGGCTTACAGTTTAATTCAAAGAACAGCTAAAGATTTTCCAGAGAGCTTTATCAGCCGGCAGATCTTAACATTTAGTCATTCTACTTTACCTCAGTTGTGAGAAATAGCTTAGCCTGCTAGAATTGCACAATCAACACACACACACACACACACACACACACACACACACACACACACACACACACACACACACACACACACACACACACACACACACACACACACACACACACACACACACACACACACACACACACACACACACACACACACACACACACACACACACACTTCTTCCACTTTGAAATGTTGCAAGACTTGCTGCACTTTGTTCCAAATTCACTCTTTTCCCTTTAGAAGTGACCACCAAGAAAGCAGAAATCCTCATTATTGTTATTATTATGAAGCACTTGAACTGTATAAAAGTTTGGAGTTTGCCTGTGTGTTAGGTTTGCTGGTCATTTATATAGTGTTATAAAAGACTAACCATGACCCTATTTGACACCGGCACACCTCCTGATCCAAAACGTGCTACTGCATGTGGTGCCTTTTCTTTCTGGCAAATAAGGGATTCATTTCTTTGACCTTTTCCTTTGTTATGCTCTCTATTCATCTATCTGTTAATGCACTACATTAAACATAAGCCTCTGCAACTCCTGTTTCCCTCTCTGTCGACCTATATCCAGTCAAAAGATAAATAATAATATAAATAAGTGCTACTTTTGAGGTCAGGAGTTCCATATGAGGACAATTACAGCCTTTCTCCATGCCTGAAAGAACAAAATGAGGAAGGAAGATTGATTTGGGTACCAGAAACAGGCAGGATGTGTGCTCGGCAAAAAAACTGCTTTGTTTCCTGTAAAAAGGTCTGACAAGTCCAAGCTTGCAGCAGCCATGTGAAAGGACCACGCCATGGAGAACAAACCAATGTTGTCAAGAACCAAAAAGGGAAGAGAGAGATAGTCAGACAATCACAATTCTTTCATGAATCAGCAAATAAACGTTTGGTTCCTATGTCTTTTTTTATTATTACTTTTTAATCAATATTATGGCCATACTGTGGCCATTATTGGGAAATGTGACTCATCTGAAAATTATACAGCTTAGACCAAACAGGATTCACTTTCATTTGCTGAAAGCGAAACAATGTATGTAAATGCACACATGCACACACACATACACACACACACACACAAACATACACAAGCTTACATCTGTGTCAGAAAAATCACAGATCACAGCATGTGTTGTGTAAAAGAGGTGCTAACCACAGCTGTAAAACTGGTGGGTGAGGGCTATAACCACATTCACTCACATACAAACACACACACACACACACACACACACACACACACACACACACACACGCATACACACACACACGCATACACATACACCTACACCTACACACACACACACACACACACACACACACACACACACACACACACACACACACACAGCATTAAAATGACTTGACATTAACTGACATTAAATTGAAATTAGCCTAATTCTTAACTGGCTTGTTTGTTGCATTTTCACTTTACTGGCTTCATCAGGTCAACAAACTTAGCACGGTTAACCCTGTAGTGTTGGTGCAGTAGTGCTTGAATGATTTTTGGTTTCAGCAACAGTTTTGGTTCTCATACAAGTTGAGGTAGTTAATTTGGATACTCCATTTCAATACACCATTTGCATATTCATTTATCCATGCATTCTTAATGAGAGCAAGGTGTAGAGTTACATTTAAGCTGGTTTAAGGCATTAAGGGATGTTTTTTTCCATGGAAAAAACTTAAAATTGCAATACTGATGGAGAGAGACAATGTTTTAGGATTTATTAGATGGCTGGAGGGGGGCTTTAAGCCAGACATGAGGAAAGAAGACAGAAGACAGAATAAACCCCCTGCAGCTTGAGCTTGATTTTCTATGTCAAAAATGTACCACTAGCAGAGCAGATTGTCAGATAGCATGGAACGTTGTTTTTCATAAATCTTACTCATCTCAGACGTGCAAAGAGGAAGCAGATGCAATCAGACAGCGGGCTTAAAAAAAAAAGAGGTCAACTTGCTCCGTGCGTAAAGCTTTCACACACTTCAAAAACCACCACCAAAACTGCTTTTATCACCTGCAAAACATCGCCAAAAGTAGGCTCATGCAAAGTTTGGCTGATGCAGAAACTATGCATCATGCATTTGTTCTGTCTCACCTCAATTACTGTAATATTCTGTATTCTGGTCTGCCTGCCTCTTGTACCAGGGCAGATTTTCAGGTCCTTTTATTGACCTATAAGATTCAAAATGGGTTGGCCACTGAGCCTTCTTCTTCCACTCTCCCTTTCACTGAAACGGTCTATGTACAGAAATTAAAGAGGCAAACTATCTTATTACTTTTAAAACCAAAGACTTATTTATTTTCCGTGCTTGTTTTCTTTATTTGTGTCAGCTGCATGGGCGTGGATCCCATCTTCAAGTCAGCGGACTGGCTCCATCTCTGTGCCCTGCTCCCCCCTGGTCCTGCTCTCCCTGCTTACTCCTGCACCTTCCACAGCCTTTAGCTTTGCTGCATAAGCGCATTTATGAACTTGGTTGCTTATTAAGTCCTGGTACCCCACTAATGTTCTCCCCATTTCCCCCTTGTCTCTGTCTGTGTGTGTGTCATGCGCGTGTCTCATATGCTTGAGTATGAGTATGAATGTCATGTGCGAGTGTGGTAATCTTCTCCCCAGGGGCATCCTACTCCCCTCCACTATATTCTAGGGGATGATAGAGTGGCAGCAAAAGCAATATTCCTAAAATTGTGCTGGAAAAAAGTCCCAGGAAATCCCATTGGTGGAAAGTTTTGAAAATCACCTATTTATGACCACAAATTACCAAAAAACACTGTTTTTAACACACAGGGGAAAGGGGTTCAAAATTTACTTTCAGATATCACTATAAAAATTCACAAGTTGATTACACACACAAAGACAAGAAAAAAAGCCAATTACAAGTTCTTTGAATTATTCTGTTTACACATGCATATCACGCATTATCTGATTGGATATGCGCTAATAAGGAATA
The DNA here is from genome assembly GCF_902150065.1 of Myripristis murdjan. Classification (NCBI taxonomy): domain Eukaryota; kingdom Metazoa; phylum Chordata; class Actinopteri; order Holocentriformes; family Holocentridae; genus Myripristis; species Myripristis murdjan. Next base: position 12,734,568 of record NC_043994.1, on the reverse strand, counting down.
TCAGGAATAAATCCCAGAACAGATATTTAAACAGTGAATTAAAAGGTTACTATATATACAGTGACCTTTTAATTCACTGTTATGTAGTAACCTTTTAATTCAAGGTTACTATATATATATAGTAACCTTTTAATTCACTGTTTAAATGTCTCTTCTGGCATTTATTCCTTATATTCCTATTAGTGCATATCAAATCAGATAATGTGTGATATGTATGTGTATACAGAATAATTCAAAGAACTTGTAATTGACTTTTTTTCTTGTCTTTGTGTGTGTAATCATCTTGTGAATTTTTATAGTGATATCTGAAAGTAAATTTTGAACCCCTTTCCCCTGTGTGTTAAAAACAGTGTTTTTTGGTATTATGTGGTCATATATAGGTGATTTTCAAAACTTTCCACCAATTGGATTCCTTGGGACTTTTTTTCCCCTCACTCAGGACAAACTGAGGATACAAAATCAGTTGAGTTTGCTTCTCTTGCAATTTGTCCTAGGTTTTTTCATAAAATGACTGGACTACTTGTGCAAGTGGCAGATAAGAGAAAAGAGCAAACAAAAAGACTTGCTTTGAGTTCCCTAATGCAGGTTAAGAGAACACAACGATAAAGAAACAAATTAAATCTACCTTGGGCACATAAGCGCAGCACAATGGTAGTGCTAAAGAGACTTAACTTTGGTTGATTCCCAATAATCCCACGCTAAACAAAGATAGCTATTTTGATAGCTCAAACTGGAAACAGTTTAAGTGTCTATGTGTAGGGCTCAGGGCCCAGTTGTAAATGAAAGCAAATGCAAAGATTAGGACTCTTGGCTTGGAAAACCCCGGGTATGGCAGCACACACACAAAACAAAAGCCATGCCACCGTGTAGAGTGAGTCACCAAAACATAGGACACTGATGGTGAAGTTTTAATCAGCATTGTGTACATTGTCTACATTAGACAAAGGACACAAACATAGATAGGACTTAGATATAAAATAGGCAACTGCTAAATATTTTATTTAGCAGTTGCCTATAAATTACAGGAACAGTGCCATCATACCTTCCTAAATATAAGGTTTTACCTGTCTGAGCTGAGACCTCAGTCTCGCTAAAAGTTACAACAGCTTAAAGGGAATACGAATGAATTAAAAGACTCAAACATGTAGCCTAAGTCTTGATGGTTCTTAACAGTGCATTCAATATTCGAGAAGATAATGATAAAATGTAGGCTATTTAAAATCTGGTCAAGCTATACAGTAGAGGTCTGAAACTCTGGATCTCATGATTTGTTTATGCGGTTTCTTGGCATCTCAATGCAATTTAATCAGTTAATCAATTCTTCCTTCATTACAAGTATCTAAATAAAGCAATCTGCAATTCATAGATTCCTCAACTGACATTCTGAATCCACTTACCACCAACAGAGTGGCGCCTTGTCCAGAGTGTTAACTTTATCGTGTTATCAGAGTACTTCAAAGATGAATAACAGATTCATCAAGTGGCTTTTACCAAGATCATTTCTCTCCATTTTGCTGTGAAATCTGAAACACTCACAGCTGAAGCTGGTTCTATTCTGAACCAAATAATATAGCCTACATCATGATAGGTCGAAGAATAGATTTCCTTTGCCCAGCATTACCATACAGACAATGAGTGGCAGACTTTCGTGGACCTGCAGGACTTTTGAACTTCATCTGGCAACCTACAGCACATTATTCTGTAGTACATTGAATTCTACACAAATATCCCTTTAAATCCCCTTTTTCAGCTTCAAATGCAAACAAATGCAAATGAATGATGCACATCCAAAAGTGCAGAAACAGAATAAAGAACTATCAATGCACAGAATCAGATCAAGTGGCAGTAACAGCAACCAATAAGACACTCCCTTTCCCCCGTCTCCCCTGTCTCTCCCACACCCACCCACACACCCACACACAAGATATCCAGGATAAACAAAGGGAGGCTGCAGCTCTCTCTTGGTCTGTGCATGACCTCACCAGGATGATACAGCTCCAATCGAAAGATGTAATCAGACTCTTTAGCATCCCTCTCTTGTGATCCCTTGGGAAAATTTGTCTGGAAAGCTTTGGTGCTTCAACACAGTGCCTCCGAATATTATATTCTTTAACTACAACAATGCACTCATTGCCGTTTAAAAACATTTGTTTAGCATTTGGAGATGGCTGCAATATAAACATGCATTTGCCAGTCAAGGTAGCGTTGACATCATTGACATCTTTGTGTTTCAGGGCACTTGCCTACTTGCTATTGGCAACAGCCGAATGTTTTGAAATGCTACTTGGTGTGGTTGGAATTGCGTCCCATGAAAAAAATGTTGATTTGTCATTTGAAGTGTTTTTCACACTGGCTTTGCTTCCCGACTGCTTACGCCATTGCTATTAACAAATCATTTTAAAAATAAAATATTATTAATATTAAAATTGCTATTAAAATAGCCTATTTAATTCAAGCTCACTGAGCCACTCGGGGTGTTGCCTCTGGGCCAGACGTGGCTCACGTGCCGCCGACTGAAAAGACCTGATCTGGACCCTCTGAAAGCACCATGGCAGACTCATGCAGCATCACACCTCTACCCACAAGACCCCTGTCTGACAGACGTGGTGGTGGTGAAATCACGTCTGAAACCACTGGTGGTAGATAGCACAGCTCTTACCACACACCACATACCCTCATCAGTGTAGGGGTCTCTCAACTTTTTTTGTCAGTCAATTTGTTAACTGTACTTGAAAAACTGACCTCCACAAAAAAACAAAAAAAAACAAAATGTAAAGTAGCAAAAACCCTTTGAAGAGGAAAAATTCAAATGGAACAAGGAAAATGTTTTTTTCTCTTTCCCGGGAGCCTCGCATAAATATGTCATGTCATTATTTCCTCAATGTTTGTTAGCGTGAGACTATCAAAAAATAGATGGCATACGGGAGACATAAATGGAGTTTTCCTACTTATTTTTAAACTGATATTTGTATATGATTAATAAAAGCTTTACAGAGTTTTTATCATTTACAAAACATCAGCTTACTTCAAAGAAGCAGCTTGCGAACATGTAGGTGGTTAACCACCAATCACACTATGACAACATCACACAGTGCCGTTTTTTCATATCCTGATTCAAATGTCAGGCCAAAACCTGCTTAGGCTGATAACTGGAACCCTGACCAGAGTTCCCCAACTCATCTCTCTTCACTCTTCTCCCAAACTTCACATCCTTCCTAACCTCATAGTTTAGATCCTGGGGAGAGCCTCTTCACTTGAAAGACAAGCTCCGCGAAGCGAAGTTTTGATTATCACTACGTTGCAACAGACTGGGTTGCAAATAAACACAGAGTACAGGGTTGTTTTTTTTTTATCTTGAAGCTCAGCGTCCATGTGTGAGAAACAGAAAACAGCAGTAATAGCCAATGTGCAGATGTTAAACCCGATGGGAGGTGTAGCATTCCACAGGTCTGACTCCTCAAACTAACCTTCAAATTATAATACACACACTAGATCACTACATAGGCAGCTCTTCACTCAAACAGACTCAGTCTTGTTGTGATTCTAACTGCCTGGGAGTGTCTCAAACATGGCGCCATGATGGCACAAGTGAGGGTGCCAGATGTAACAAAGATTCGATAAAGAAAAAGAAAATCACAAATGTGAATCCCTATTTGACATAGAGCAACTCCCACTTTTGGTAGGTGGCATCCTTTCAGCCATTAAGTAAATACAGGATATTCATTAAGCATGCTACGTACTGAGTCTGGACGGTTGGTGTCAGATTTTAATAGGGTCAAATTACAGGCCACTGTACCTCAAGGGTACAGGAGGAGTGACAGGTGTGCCCCAGAGACAAGCCTAGGACGTGAGAAGCTCTTCCAGTGTTGCACCAGTTCCTACTGATCGCAGATAGAAGCTGATGAGGAATACAGATTGCTAACCTCCCCTTTAACACAAAGCCAACAACTGGTTAACCTAAAAGTGGCTGAAGCATCACAGAAGCACTGTGTTTATGGTCAACGTGCAGCGATGCATATCTTCAACGGCTGAATCGATGGCGGCAGCTTGCTGGTGGCGTGCCATGTAAACATGAATCAATGAGGGAGGGAAGAGCGTCCAGAGCTGTTGCAGCAGCTCAGGTCTGCAATGAGTCAATGGCCCTTCTGACACATCTCTGAAACTCATGAGCGTCACTCAAAATGATGGGCGAATTAAGACAGGGGAAGCATAACCCCTGTTGGTAGAGTTTATTTGACATCTGACACTCATAATTTGGGGATGAGGTATTCTACAAATATTTGCAAACCTCCTCATGCTTACCTCAGTGAAATCAAAAAGGGGAAGAAGTAAACAGTGTCCAAACGGACCAAACACATTTCTCCAGTCTTGCATCACATTATGCAAAGCACAGAGACTCTCGATGTTCTAGCACCAAACACCTACAGGCACAGCTACAGTACCTGTGGGCCTTTAGATAGTGTTGTCAGGCCAACCACTATTGTTATCAGTCCTGCAGCATCATGCAGCTGCTGCAATGTTTCTGCAAAGATCTGTTTCTCCTGTACGTAATGGACAACATACAGGGGAGGAGGCTGCCAACAGACAGGCAACAGGCCGTGACTGAGCCCACCCCTCAAGTTTAAAGGCAGTCTATCTGGCTAGGAGCTACACTGACCTCCTTATCTCTTTTTGCCAGGAATGATTACATGCATATTTCCTCTGGAACTTACTTCCACACCTGTTACAAGAGGGTACTCAGTCACAACAACTGAGCTTATACCTCTTTCTTAAGATTTTGCTGGAATAGATTACACAAACCTTGGTCTGGGGTCTTGAGAAATAGTGAAATTCACAAAGAGGAAATGCACAGACTACAAACAACAACAAAAAATGAAACATGGGGAACAGAAACAGCTAACATAGTCTTACCTTGTTAACTGTGGTCAGCTCCAGCCATCTGCTCAGTGGCTCTTACTTTGTAAACCAAACATTCATTAGTTTGGATGATGAGTTAACTGAATCACAAATAATTTCGTGTGATAATTAATTTACAGAAGGGGGTAAAATATCCAAACACATGGAGGGTATTTAACAGTTTTGTCAGCAAACTAAGTGCCTCACATACACGCTCTGCCCTAATAACAAAAAAAGGCTAGGCTGTATTTCAAAGCGCAGATAAACAGCAACATTGCGATATGAACGAAAATCAAGCAGCTGCGATACTATCCTCAGATAAACCCGAATAAAGATCACACATGACACATTATTAAGGTTTTATTTTAAAGCTAACGCACAGATAAAGGCTCACTGTATAAAAGAGAAAGCGCGACGTTGTTACACACTGATTTGCTGCGGACCAAAATCCCCCAACTCAGGCCTGACGAGACGGTCCGTTTTTCTTCGCACAGCCAAACCAAAAATCTGTATTTCTTAATTTTCGAGCTCATTTTCTCACCACATGACAGCGCCGAATCATAACAAGTCATGCTTTTTTCACAGACAGGTACAAAACCAACTGCATACCGTGGGCGGTGACGGGTGCTATCCAACATAACAGCAAAACGACGGGAGTCCTGGTCCACTCCATGCCGAGTATCATAATGGAGTCCGTCCTGCTCAAGCCGCCTCGGTGCTGGAAACCTGCCGCTGCGTTTTCCTTTGTGTCTTGGCCAACTGAGAGCGGATCCACGGACAAACACGAGAACACGGAAGTCAACCAGCGTGGACAGAGCAGATTTTTGTCGGGATAGAGGCCGTGCGTCACTCCCGGTACCGTCAGAAAACATTACCAGCGGTTTGAGGGAGGAGAAGCGGCCGGGTTGCCAGATATCGCGAGAGAAACAAGCAACCGGGTCTGTCTCCTTCACTTTTTTCACTTTTGTTATGTTGCAGCCTGATGCTACAATCTTTTAAATTCATTTTTTCTCTCATTAATCTACACTCAGTACCCTATAATGATAAAGTGAAAACAGAAATTTAGAATTTGTTGCAAATTTATTAAAGAGGAAAAACTGAAATATCACATTTTAATTATTTTTTCCCCACAAATTTATAATGCACATAGTTTTATATTTCTTTCTTATCTTTTCTATTTTTTTATCATTTCACTTATGCTTAAAATACAGGCCACTTGCTCAATTTATATATGACAACATGTGAATTTATTTTGGATTTCATAAGCAACCACTTCTAAAGTACTGTAACTTGTACTTGTAACTTTACTTTTTTCTTTAACTCTAAAGAAGTTGAAGAAAACCAACTGGCCGGCAAAAAAATAAAAAAGAACAAATGAATGAGAGAAAACAAACATTAAGAAGCTGCATATTACGAGCTGCAAGTAATTATAACAATGAATCAGGGACCAAACGTCCATATACATTGGGGGGGACAAGTCCCCCCCAATGTTCAGGCACTGTATGTCAATGTATGACAACGTGGAGCTCAGTCAAACTTTATTTAATGTTAGACAAATAGGGAGCGAACCAAAATGAGCAAATACACTTGAGAAACAAGCCCAAAAAATCGCAACCCGTGACTACCAATGTTTGTATTGGAACTTTACAGAAAAACAAGGCCAAAGTCGCTTATAACAAGCGGACCTGGCAACAGTGGGCAGGGCCGTCCAGGCAGGAGAGGGGAATACCTGCTCCTGACGGGAACCAGCTCATGTGGTTCTTCTCAGCTTGAAGAGCGGATCTTTTGAACTGTCAAGGGCTGTGTCCGAAATCACTCACTCACTCACTACTCCCTATTCACTATATAGGGAATTCAATGTAGTGGACTATATAGTGAACTCAATAGCGGACCGTTTCGGACACAACTTCACTCGTTGTTCTGCGCCGTTCCACAATGCATGACGGGATATATTGCCTGGTTAGTGACCATCAGATGTCCACTACACTTTGCAGTGGATTGTGGGATACATCCAGTGGACTATATAGTGAACATAAATAATCACTAGACATTCGGACACCCCTACAAAATGGCGTAATCACTATATAGTGCACTATATAGTGATTAGGGAGTGATTTCGGACACAGCCAAGGTAACAGAAATGATAAAGCTCTGAACAACCTGTTGCATTAGGCAAGCGTTGTAAGTATGGAAGCCGAGAGGGCTATTCTCCTCGCGATTGTGGCAGAAGAAATGACTGAGGATAATATTACTTAAAATGGATCACTAATAACAGGGGCACTGCAAAAGACTTTAGACATCACTGCCACTGCTTTAGCGATCAGATGCAGGAGGAGACCTCCAGCCCAGATCAGTGGTTATGTGGAAACAACTCCACTGATCCGACTTTGTTGCTCATTTTAGGATGAGAAGAGAAACATTTCAGGTGACGGATCTGCTCTACTCTACTGTGTTTATGCACCTCCTGTGAGCTGAACTATCACTGAGACAGACTTACCAACCACTGTTTATAAAATGGAATAAATGTGTTTTTTTTTTTCCCCCTAACCACCGTATTTTAAGTTTTAATTTGAATAAAAGTTGCCATATTATTGAAGAAAAACAATCATCTATGTCTGATCTATCATCATACTTACCACATACATGTGCTTTTACCTCTTCAAATGAGTAAAATTTGAAGCATTGGCTACACTTAAATACTACCTTGGAAGCCATAATGAGGCGCTACCGTTTTAAATCGCAAAGGCTTAAATACAGGCTGATGCTGATTGGACACCTGTGACACGCCCACAAAACAGAGGGAAACTACCTGTGAGGCATGTTGCTCTCTGTTTCAAAACGGTACGACCAAACAGATCATTCAATGAGACAACGTCACACAAAGTTACGCATCGTAACGTCATTGAATACGCCCTTGGAATCAGGTCATTCCAGGTCATTCAGGTTATTACCCGCCCCTACTCTGCCTCTGATTGGCTAGTACTCTCCAGTCGACGTCTCCATTTAATGTGGGGTTGGGGTTAGCCAATCAGAGGCAGAGTAGGGGCGGGTCTTTCTGGAACACAGGTGGGCCTGGCAAGCAGTGAGAATTGGGCACAGTGATGAAAAGAACAGCTCTCATGTAGACTCAGTTCAAAAGAATCAGATTGGTCTCTGAGGTTGAGAACTTGATAGACAGGGAAGGTACTGCTGTTATGGAAATGGATGAGGTTCATTGAAGGTAGGACATGAGAGAGAGACACATGGAGCCAGGATGACTTAGGTTGAATATTCAGCTTTACTAAGTCTCATGCCTCAGGAGAAATGATCGCAGTCTCGGACGGGCGGCACCACGGTCAGTTCTGATGGCTCTTCCACATGCTAAGAACTTTATAGGTCTCTGAAGAACACTGAACATAGATCGGGACTTATCATGAAGACAGTCCGGAGACAGTGAATCTTTGTAATAACCAAAATAGCTATCCTAGCCTTGGAAGGCAGGCCAAGCTGACACCTTGGCTGTAGCCTATGTACCAGGACGCTAGATAAGGGAGTCAGGCACTGTGGAGTAAACAGAAGGGAGACATAAAGGCTGACCTGCCATAACCTTACCCCTTATGCCTAATAATTTTCCTCTACAACTGCAATGGACTGCGGAGCCAGAAATGGAGATTCACCCAGTGATTCACCTCCAGTCAAATGCCCACGCCTTCTTTCTCGCTACAAGGCTAACAAAAAGTGCAGCACAGGCCAGGATTCAAGTACTGGGGCACAGATAAGCAAATACTTTGATGCCATACAGCAGAGGTCCCCAGCCACCGGTCTGCGGCCCGGTACCAGTCAGCGAGACATTCCAGACTGGGCCGTACAGCCCAACTGTATTGTTAGTTTTGGAACCAGCTTGAGGAACTTTGTTAATTTGTTAGTTTTGAGCTCAGACTGCTAAAGGTGTTTTGTTTGTTTGTTTGTTTGTTTGTTTGTTTGTTTGTTTTACACATTTTGTTCAAGCTTGCAATGCCATCATTTTCCGGTAAACTGTTCCCAGTTCATTTATGCAGTAATTTTATGAAGGAAACTGTTGTTGATATGGCTGCCCAGAAGAATTAAATACTTCTAAAAAAGGACATTGGCTGGCTTTCTCTTTTGTTGTATAAGTTCTTCATGACCATGTATCTAAGTTGTTGTTTTTTTTCTTTTTCTGTGTGAGCGTGCTCACTTTTTTGCATCTTTGGAAATCTACATGTGTCTTTTATAAGACCGATGCAAAAGTTAAAAGAAAGTGTATCTTATTTCAGATGAAGATGTATTAATCTCTTTACACTCATTATAAGCCATATTCATCTGACAAATCCAGATTAACATCTTATTTCAAAAAATAAACAAGAAAGCCTTGAAATGAGTCAAAATATAGCTGTCAAAGTACCAAAATTCAAAATGTTCTCAAATTGCTTAAGTTAAAGACCCATGTTCATGTTCTTTTAATCTTTCTTTATGAAATGGCATTCATCATTGCTTGTCAGGTCAATACAGTTTTAAAAAGTATGATGGCATACTTTTTATAAGAAGTCAACAAATTTTCTTAGATTTGAGATTTGTTTCATTGCGCTGGTTAGAAAACAATAGTCTGTTTTTGTTGCTGTTGCATTTGTTTAAAAGCAAACTTAGTTTAAAAGAGATACCTGCCATTTTGTTCCGTTTTGTTATGGTTTTTCTTTGATGTATACGGTCTTGGTCTCATCTCGGTCTTGACCTCCAAATGTCTTGGTCTTGTCTTGGTCTCAGTACTCTCTAGTCTCGGTAATGTCTTGGTCTCGGTTGGTGCAGTCTTGATGTTACGGCCCCCTCCTTCTTCATTACTTATTTTTCAGCCATTCATTCGCTGCCTGTTTAATTCATTCGCTGCCTTGTTTAGTTTCTGTTCATTCTGGTGAGTTTCTGTGTTAGTTGTATTTTTGTGAATGAAATGACGTCATGGCATCCCTCGCGGCATCCCCGGGATTCCCTTGAGTCCACGCCCTCCGGTGCTGTTACCTCCACTGACCACCTGCTGGTTGCTCCGCCTCCCAATTGCCCGCTGGACCAATCCGCAGGAGGAATCACCCGCTCCCGGCTGATAAAATCGTTCCCGTGACAGCCACCGGGGCGGCTGTGATTTCACCTGAGCAGTTCGCCCCGGTATTTCAACTCTGTGCTTTGTACTTGCTTTTTGGGGCTTTGTTCGTGGTATAGCACGTGCTTTGGTAAATGTTAACTCACTGTTATGTTAACTAGACAGAATTGTAAACTGTAGGTTTACTCGTTGGATTGTTTGATTGTCGATAATTAAGTGGATGCCTTTGTTTTGTTAGTTGTAAATTTATTTTGGTATCAATTTTGAAACTTTTATGTATTTTGGCTGTGTTTGGGTTGTGTGGTGGCCCTCATGTACCTTTGTTTTAATCAGGTGAGTTTAGTGTAGCCTAGGTGGGCTCTTTTTGTTTGAAACAGGTAGTGTAGACTTTCTTTTATTACAGAGCAGGCTAGAGTGGTATTTTGTGTGTGTGTGTGTGTGTGTGTGTGTGTGTGTGTGTGTGTGTGTGTGTGTGTGTGTGTGTGTGTGTGTGTATGTTGCTCTGTCTTGTATATCCATTTCCCTGTTTTTCATTTATTGTGTTCCTTATTTACCTCCAAGTTACTGCAAATAAAAGGCTGTACACGCCTGTACAACCATCTTTGTTGATTCCCTTTATATCCCTAGACATTTCCATCTTTAGGGTTGTAACACTTGACTACAACATTACCTCAATGGTAAGAGAGTTTCTTATGCATCTAAAATTTGCTAATTTATATTTCAGTGTGTTACTCAGCTTTTTGACATGGCCTTTAAAGCTGAGTGTTGGATCTAGAGTTACCCCAAGATATTTAAATTGCTCTACAATTTTTATTTTTTGCCCATTTACTAAAATCTCAGGATAAGTTTACACCTACTAGTAAAGAGCATGGTTACAGTTTTTTTCAACATTTAATGTAAGGCATGAGTTGTATAACCAGTCACTAACCTTGTTCATGACACTTGTTAATTTCTTGGCCACCTCTGTTGCACTTTTCCCAAGGGTATATAAAACGTCAGCATCCATAATAATATTTATGCCCTTACAGACAGAGGGCAAGTCATTAATATATAAACAGAAGAGCAGTGGCCCTAAAATTGACCCCTGTGGGACTCCCAGCGTAGATGCTAGGGATGTAGACAATATGCCATTTACTCACACACACTGTTGTTGGCCACTTAAGTAAGATTTTATCCAATTTTGGATGTTAACCCCATGAACCCCAAAACCCGCCGGCGGGATAGAAAGACATGTATTTTTTTTAAAAAAATCGCCAAAATTCAACAGTTTATCATAGCTGGAAGCTTTAAAACCTATTTTTTCGTCAGAATTTGTCCCTGAATGCAACATGTCCGACTTCCGCTTAGCGGTAGAAAACAGGACGAAGCTAAGCCTAAAAAAGTGATTTTTCATCCAAATCATTTTATTATACATGCTTCATTCAAAAATTCGCCAAAAAATAGCCGTTTACTCAATCCAGATCATCATCAAAAAACAAAAAATTCTGCTGTCTTCAGCGGATCTGAGACATCTTGATTGATTCAGGTGAGACCAACAGTCACATGAAAAAAAAATCACCGAATTTCAGTGTGTAGGCAGCAGTGCGTAGCCAGAGGGCACAGAGGGCAGATGACACCATTGAGACAGCTTGAAATCACAATATATATATATATATATATATATATATATATATATATATATATATATATATATATATATTGAAAATATATATATTTTGAATGACAATATATATATATATATATATATATATATATATATATATATATATATATATATTGTGATATATATATATATATATATGTATATATATATATATATATATATATATATGTATATATGTATATATATATATATATATATATATATATATATATATATATATATATATATATATATATATATATATATATATATATATATATATATATATATATATATATATATATATATATATATATGTATACACCAATAAAAAAAAATGCAACAGGCTCCCTTCAAACCTGCTTCCATGTAGCTATAAACACAGCAGCAGAAAAGTCAAAAAAGGCCATGGAAGGGGGGCTGAGCTGTGTCCACTGCAAGAGGAAAACAGCTTGGAAGTGCAGGAATTGTAGTGTGTCACTCTGTCTGATTTTGGACAGGAACTGTTTAATGGAGTGGCATGACTCTGGTGCCCCTAAATGTTGGCATGGCTTTGAAAAGTGATTTGAAGGGAACTGTGTGAATTTGCAATAAAAAAAAATACTGTAAATAGAAAAAAAAAAAAAAAAAAAAAAACGGCTAATTTATACAGGTTGGAAAAATGTCAATATTTCAGGAAATAAATCATGTGAAGCCCTACTTTTTTTCCTGGATCAGTGACACTTGTGGGCATCTGAAAAAATATTCTGTACATAACTTCCAATGTTTCTCAATTTTTGTAAAATAAAATATATAAAAAAAAAATCAGTTTGCGTTTTTTACTTTTTTATTATTTATGGCACTATAACTCTTTCATACTTTATGAAAGACATTTTTGAATGACTCCATGTGATAGCCACAGCTGTGCTGTTTCCATAGAGGTGCAGCACTTGTAATTGCAGTGAAAAACAAGCCCACAGTGAGCCAAAATGTGAGGGGAGCAGAAAACGCCCCAAAACTGCTTGGGGTTCAGAGGGTTAATGGAGATGTCATAATTTGTGAGCTTGTGCAACAGCACCTCATGATTTACTGTGTCAAAGGCTTTACGTAAATCAAGGAAGACTGCTCCAACCACTTCTCCTTGATCTAGGCTAGTTTTAATTTCCTCAAGGAAGTAGCAGCAGGCAGTTTCAGTAGAATGTTCTTTCCTGATCTTAGCGGATCTTAGCGGTTCCAGTTTCCGGCCCAGCACTGAGCCCGCTTTTATGACCAGCTTGTCCAATCGCTTGGTGTTTTTGTCTGTAAGGCTGCCTCCCCAGCACACTGCAGAAAAGAAGAGTGCACTGGCCACTACTGTGTGAAAGAACATGGTTTTCATCTCTGTTCTTCCTGCGGACCTCAGTGTCCACAGGAAGAACAGATGGCTCTGCCCTTCCCTCTACAGGAAGGGGGGTTTGTTTCACCTTTACCGACTAAGTTAGACAAGTCTCAAAAAGGTCTCTGCACAGTTTTGGATCAAATGGGAGTGAATAAGTCTGAGTGGTATACACATAAAAACTGCACCAAGAAATGGTAGTTATAAAAAAAAATGAAGAAAACAAAAATCATGCTGGAGTTGAATTTGAAGTACTTGAATGCAGTTTGTTGTGTAATTTATGTGATCTGATGTCATAAGTTTAATAATTCCTACAGCACTTGAAGGCAACTCATGCTGGCTGTAAGCATGGGCTGTTTTTGCTATCCAGTACTATTCAGTTTCAGTAATGCTGTTATTGTCACTTAAAAATCTAAGTTAAACTTTTGTGAACAAGTGCGGCATTTCTGTTATCACCTAGAAGACTCTAAATGCAGATGATTTGAAGCCGAAAAGTGCACTTTCACATGTATACAGTACAGGCCAAAAGTTTGGACACACCTTCTCATTCAATGCATTTTCTTTATTTTCATGACTATTTACATTGTAGATTCTCACTGAAGGCATCAAAACTATGAATGAACACATGTGGAGTCATGTACTTAACAAAAAAAAGGTGAAATAACTGAAAACATGTTTTATATTCTAGTTTCTTCAAAATAGCCACCCTTTGCTCTGATTACTGCTTTGCACACTCTTGGCATTCTCTCGATGAGCTTCAAGAGGTAGTCACCAGAAATGGTTTTCACTTCACAGGTGTGCCTTATCAGGGTTAATTAGTGGAATTTCTTGCTTTATCAATGGGGTTGGGACCATCAGTTGTGTTGTGCAGAAGTCAGGTTACTACACAGCCGACAGCCCTATTGGACAACTGTTAAAATTCATATTATGGCAAGAACCAATCAGCTAACTAAAGAAAAACGAGTGGCCATCATTACTTTAAGAAATGAAGGTCAGTCATTCCGTAAAATTGCAAAAACTTTAAATGTGTCCCCAAGTGGAGTCGCAAAAACCATCAAGCGCTACAACGAAACTGGCACACATGAGGACCGACCCAGGAAAGGAAGACCAAGAGTCACCTCTGCTTCTGTGGACAAGTTCATCCGAGTCACCAGCCTCAGAAATCGCAAGTTAACAGCAGCTCAGATCAGAGACCAGATAAATGCCACACAGAGTTCTAGCAGCAGACCCATCTCTAGAACAACTGTTAAGAGGAGACTGCGCCAATCAGGCCTTCATGGTCAAATAGCTGCTAGGAAACCACTGCTAAGGAGAGGCAACAAGCAGAAGAGATTTGTTTGGGCCAAGAAACACAAGGAATGGACATTAGACCAGTGGAAATCTGTGCTTTGGTCTGATGAGTCCAAATTTGAGATCTTTGGTTCCAACCGCCGTGTCTTTGTGAGACGCAGAAAAGGTGAACTGATGGATTCCACATGCCTGGTTCCCACTGTGAAGCATGGAGGAGGAGGTGTGATGGTGTGGGGGTGTTTTGCTGGTGACACTGTTGGGGATTTATTCAAAATTGAAGGCACACTGAACCAGCATGGCTACCACAGCATCCTGCGGCGACATGCCATCCCATCCGGTTTAGTTGGACGATCATTTATTTTTCAACAGGACAATGACCCCAAACACACCTCCAGGCTGTGTAAGGGCTATTTGACCAAGAAGGAGAGTGATGGAGTGCTGCGGCAGATGACCTTGCCTTCACAGTCACCGGACCTGAACCCAATCCAGATGGTTTGGGGTGAGCTGGACCGCAGAGTGAAGGCAAAGGGGCCAACAAGTGCTAAACACCTCTGGGAACTCCTTCAAGACTGTTGGAAAACCATTTCAGGTGACTACCTCTTGAAGCTCATCGATAGAATGCCAAGAGTGTGCAAAGCAGTAATCAGAGCAAAGGGTGGCTATTTTGAAGAAACTAGAATATAAATCATGTTTTCAGTTATTTCACCTTTTTTTGTTAAGTACATAACTCCACATGTGTTCATTCATAGTTTTGATTCCTTCAGTTAGAATCTACAATGTAAATAGTCATGAAAATAAAGAAAACGCATTGAATGAGAAGGTGTGTCCAAACTTTTCGCCTGTACTGTATCTATGTTATGGAGAAGAAGGACTAAAAATAATAAATAAAAACTTTGGATAAAAACCCTATTTGGAACTGCATGACTTACCCTATGTCAATTCAAGCCCAAGTTCAAGTTTATTTCAGAGCTCTTAGTCACTGTTACCCTCTCAAATGGATTAAAGGGCCTACTGTTTTTAGAAAACAGAAACATCAAAATGACAATCCCTGAACTAAACCCTCACAGATGCCATAGGGAGTGCTGATTTGAAAAGATAGTTTTTTTGTGCAAACTGAAGAGTAGATTCAAAGTGGTGACAATAAAACATAATGTTAAAAGCATCACATCATTTTTTTGTGTGTCACAACAATTGGTAGTGAATGAAACTATAGTGAAATGTAACTATTCTTCATCATGCTGAGGACCCCTTAGAAGACATTTAAGGACCCCTTGGTGTCCCTGGGCCTCAATTTGAAAATCACTGCACAAGACTAAATCCACCCATATTCTTCATGGCACAAAGCCATATGAAAAAACTGTGTCACATTCTTCAGAATATGTTATGAATGAATAGAAACTTTATTGTCTGTTCTTCAATAAAAACAGAAATTTGTCTTTGACACAGCTTCATCACAAATTAAAAAACACACTTACAAACACATTCACACACAACAGATAAGAACAGTACAGCCTATTTTGTGCTATTTAAAACAGTTATTGCAGAGGGGATGAATGATTTCTTGTAGATGTTTTTCCAGGCCAGTGGGGTTCTATATTGTCTGCCTGCTGATGGCAGCAGCATGAAGGAGTGGTGCAGGGGGTGGGAGGGGTCCTCAGTGATGAGGGTGGCTTTCCTCACCACTGAGGGCCTGTACAGTTCAGTCAGAGGTAGTTGGGGTGTTCTGGTTATTTTACTGGCCTGATTTATTATGCGAGAGAGTTTAAATATGTTTTGAAATCTAAAAAATGGCTAAATGTATTTGTGCCTATAGCTGTTATTCATTCACTGGCATAAACCATTCTAAAGGCTTTACAGTTTATTTATTTATTTATTTATTTATACAGGATTTCTATCAGCTTTCAAATCTTAGCTCAGTGAATCACTGCTTTCTCATAAGGGAGAATTCCTCTGTCCTGATATCTGCTGGACTTACATTTAGACCGAGCCAATAAACCTTTGAAATCTGAACAGATTCATTTAATTTCTTTCACAAACATAATAAAAAGACAATTAGCAACTTAACAAGAATTTACCACCGCCTGAAATTAAACAAACAAAAAGTCCTGAAATTAAAAAAAAAAAAAAAAAAAAAAAAAACAACGGAAAATATTTTTCATGTTACATAATTTCAAAAATATGCAGTATTTGTTAATAATGCTTTCTGGTCGATTTTTCTAATAAATGAAGAAGTGGGGAGTTTTCTGATCTCTCTCTCTCTCTCTCTCTCTCTCTCTCTCACACACACACACACACACACACACACACACACACACACACACACACACACACACATTTATTTATTTATTTATTTATTTATTTATTTATTTATTTATTTCCAGGTCATTTTTTTCTTTCTTTTTTAAAGTTAATTTCCAGGTCATTTTCTTTTAACCCTTTACTAATTTCTTGCCAGTAATCAGGTCATTTCATGCTAAGTTGCACATTGCCTTTGCTTGCCTTTTTTTTTTTTTTTTTTTTTTTTTTTTTTTTAACATATCAAGCCAGTTTGCTCAGGTTTCAAAGGTTAAAAACATGTATACATCTCAGCACTTGACGTGAGCTGAAACTTCCTCTGTGGGACGCCTCGTCAGTGGTGACATCAGCTGCTCTTGTAACTTTCCCTCCCCATCTCAGCCTCACTGACGCATTCACATATCGGCTCCTCTGCAGCGTCCTGAGGTGAGTTACACGTGACAACATGGATGTAAAGCATGTTATAATACGGATGACTATTATATGGGCTGACACCTAAGTTTATTTCAGCGTCTGTCCGTGTGTGTGTGTGTGTGTGTGTGTGTGTGTGTGTGTGTGTCCTGCAGATTAACTTGTGTAACATGTTAAGGAGGAAATCAGAGAGCCCATCCTGCTGTATATCCTCATGTTACATTGCATAGCCTGTGCATTCCTGTCTCTGTGTTATGTAATAGAGACATGGCAAATATCCAGTGTACTTAAAATGGCATGATTCTGCCTCATTCTTTCTGATGAAAACTGTGAAATGTGTCGCAATTGCTTTAGATGCTTGGAAATGACTCACAAGTCGTCATGTCATTAGGATGTCATTCGTCATCCTGAGTGCAGACCTCCGATTAAAGTTCTTCTTTTAACTTGGTTCGGTGTTTCACAATTTAAATCGCTTTTGGTGTGACCTACTACGGAGGCTCCAGTGACAGCACGTCGGTCTGACAGACAGGTCGACCCGTGGGAGAGCCGACTGTCCCTTGCGGAGTGACTACCTTGCTCCCTCAGCGCACGGGTGGGATACTTGCTCAACAGCTCACAGACGTCCCGTCAAGGAGCTACACCCCCCCGGCGCGGTACCGGCAACTACCCCGGACTGGGCTGGGCTGGTAAGCTTCTCAGAGAAGTTAGTTTGAGCTTCATCAGGATAGTGACCACGTCGTGTTGAGCTATTCTGACGGGCTACGAAGCTTTCACTTACCGGGTAGTCTACTGTTGTTTCGGGCTCACGCATCACCCGAGGCCAGTCAGGTTGACTAACATGAGCTCGTTGATTAGCCGGACCCCCGGGCATAGTTTTCACTCAGCACAGTCGTAGCTAGGCTCACGCTATATGGCCGCCCCTTCCGAGTAAGACTAGTGTGTACCGACGAGCCTTGTTTGCCTAGCTCCTCATTCTCTCCCTTCCAGTCGGCACGTCGGCGCCCGCGGCCCCCACCAAAGGGTTCGGGCCCAAAGAGGCAACGGGTGCCTCCCGCCCGTGCCCCGCGTCATGCGGAGCTACCATCTCGGGCAAGGACCCGCACCCACTATGCATCGTGTTCACATGCGCTAAACACGCACAAGCCTCATTAGCCGACCCTCAGGTCTGTGTACACTGGGCCTCGATGCTTGAGAAAGTCCTGGAGAGGAGATGGAGGGTTGCGGTGGCTAACGTGAACACCCAGGACCCGTGCCTGGCCTCCTCAGCCACCACTGCTGAAGCTAAACCTGCCGCCCACCAGCCACCAGCCTCCAAGAGCTAGGCAGACATGATGGAAGAGGTTGGGTCACTGGACATTGCCTTGCTGTTCACGGTCCCATCCAACCGGGAGAGGGGAGCGATGATTCAGACAGCGAGCCTGGTTCTGAAATTCACACCTTCCCCACTCAGCAGTCCAGACCCCCCAGCTCGACCGAAGCAGATAACAGCCTCTATGAGGTTTGAAAGCGAGCCGCAGCCAAACTGAACATCCCTCTGCCAGCAGCTCAGGACGTGGAGGGGGCAGAGAGTGACCTGTACGATGGGCAAGGCTCCCCTCAGCCCAGCCTCCAGCCACACAGCTCCTCCCAGCAGTGCCAGCCTACGTGAAGGAGACTAAGTCGTTTTTGTTCGAGTTTGACTTACAAGAGCAGGCTCGCCACACAGGGCTCGCCACACAGGGCTACCCCAAGTTGGAGGTTCACAGCATGGGTGACCAGCGGTGGAGCCTTTGGTGGCACACCACCTCAACCAGAACCGCCAATCCGTGTCAGCGTCCTCACACATCTCCCTGCCCGGTAAATTGGAACGCGTTACGGCTGCCATTTAACAGAGGACATACAAATATGCAGCTCAGTCTGTTTGCTCGTTTAACGCTGTCACACTGATGTCAGACTACCAAGCGGAGATTCTGGAAGAAATGGGCCGGCAGCTGGACTCGGGGGTGCCAAACCCAATACTCTGTGCTGAAATATGTGTGATGAATAATCTCATCCTGCGCTCCTCCCGCAGAGGTGTGCTATGTGTGTTATAGGCCTGGTGGTGTCAGGAGGGAGGGCTCTGTGGCTGAACCTCCCTGGATTAGGAGAGGCCCAGAAAGCTGAGGTGATGGACGCCACCTACGATCCCACTAAGGATCTTTTCGGCCCGGCTTTCAACAAGATGAGGGGAACCAGCATGAGCCTGAGAAGACAGAAGTGGGAGGCGGTTGACCTGTGCCAGCCTTGCAAGCAGACACCGTACCCCCCTGCCCACTCTGCGGCTTCGCTTCAGCGGCCGCTGCAGCAAGGGGAGGCCGCTGGCAGCCGGATGCTAAACCACAGAAGCCCCCGGCTAGCTGCACCAACCAGCACTCGAGTGGGGGCAATAACAAACCCTGGGGCAAACAGTCTTTCCCCGCCGGTACTGTGAAATGCCGGCCTTTTGTCAACGGGGAGGGGAAGAGAAAACGGGCTACCTAACACCCAAAGCCCCTTCATCACCCTCTCCTCCAGTAAAAAGGTGGAGAACGGAGGTGTATTCTTGGCCATCAAAGGTTGGAGCTGTGGCTGTGGTTCCAGCCAACAGCCCAGGTTTTGCTCCTCCAGTTTCGCCAGAGGATGGAGAGGGGCAGTCAGATGTGTGTCACCAAGCACTTTCCATTCAGTGTCACCAAACACTTGTTCCCACTTTAAAAGAAATAAAACCTACAACCTCACATCCAGGCCCACGGCCGAGGGCGAGTTGCTCTCCACAAAAAATAATGAAACCAATCTATCCTGAGGAGAAGAGTTATGCCTCCCTCCTTCTTCAAGAGGGTGCCCGCACCCCTCCAGGGGAGCGTCTTTCCCTACCCTCAGCAGGGGAAGAGGCCATCCTCATGGTACCTCTCGCTGCGCAGGTAGAGACCTGGCTCACCCGTGGGTCCTGCCTGCTATCTCGGAGGGGTACAGGCTTCAGGGGGCTCCTGTCCGTATGACAGTGACAGGTGTCACTGGAGCTTCCATTGTTGGTCACGCCAAAAGCGATTGCCGTAGTGAAACACCTCACTTTGTTATCAGAGAACCAGGGATTATGTTTAGTAACACAGCGTTCTCTTGGAAGGAAAACAGGGTTTGGGAGTGGCTTAATATACTCATTTCACTGAGGTCACTGACTTCAACTTAAATTTAAAGTGAAGCAGCTTCCCAAACGCTGTGACCAAATAAAGTGTTGTATTTTATGTTTGGAGTACTTTTGGATCAGTGTCAGTAAATCCATAGTTAAACCTTGAACTGCATGGGGTCAGAGTTGTGAGCTCTTTCTTCCTGTTGAGTGGGGAATCTGAAAGACACGAGACACTGATACAAAACAGACTTATACAGTAAAATTGTTGCTGTTGACATATGCAGGGGTGGACGTAGTGATTATGGGGGCCGGATGATCTGCGCCGTCACCCTTTTCAATCGATCCTTGCTGTGGATTTTTTTACTATTTGGGGCTGAGTAAAGTATACATGTAAGGGCTCATCTTCCTCCTTATCACTGTTTCTAAAACTGTTTGTCTTTCAGCATCAGCTGACATGGAAACACATTCATCATCAAGGTTACATCATGTGGTGCAGCTTAAGTTCATTTCATTAGAGCTTGTTCAGACTAAAGGAAGAGCAATACTACAGCCAGCAGGTTGTTATTTGATGAAATCATTTTCAGCACATCTGTTCCTCTGTAGCACTTTAGTTTTGCTTTTTCACAGAAGTGCAGTGGCAAGAAAAATCAACAAAAAGAGAGGTGCTGAAATGTTTCTTTTAAAGTGATTGTTCTTTATAATATCTGATTTTAGGGGTGTCAATCTTTGGCTAAACAGATTCAGTTTAACTTACAGTTCACTGATCAGTTCAGTTGAGAGATTGAGAGATTGATTCTTCTATTTTGGAAAGATTCAGTTCAGTTTAATTTTGGAAACCATGATTTGAGTCAAGAACTCAAAATTTAAAAATTTATATCCATTAAAGTTGTGCTGTACAAAGGTCACCCACAGGAAAGCACATGTGATTGACCCATCCACGGGATCGTGGTTCAAACCTCTGGGAGCCGGCACCCACCTTGCTTTAGTCTCACCGGGTCTTCAGCCTTCATCACGCTTCATCGTATATTTTATTAAATTAGCAGAAGGCTGTTTGGTGAAGTGCCTTACTGCAGGGAGCAAGGCTAGGATGAGAGGTTAAAAAAAAAAGACAAAGGGGTTGTTGCAGCTGTGACTCAGTGATGGTGAAAGTACAATCACAGTAGTTGTCAAACACCCTATTCAAGCCAAGATTTCACAACAATGTTTCGTAAACTATTTTCCTTGGAATCTTTAAGTAATTTCCTGAGTTATGATTTTCTGTGTGTGTGTGTGTGTGTGTGTGTGTGTGTGTGTGTGTGTGTGTGTGTAATTCAATCAAGGTTGTCAGTACTGAGCCATGCAGCTCTCGCTGTAGCGCAGGAAGAACACACCCATATATCACACAATGAACTAATGGTGTACATATTTCTGATGTGTGTGTGTGTGTGTGTGTGTGTGTGTGAGAGAGAGAGAGAGAGAGAGAGAGAGAGTGCCGACACCTCTTTTTCACAGACTATCAGACACATGAGCAATCTCTTGCATCTTTCTTCTCCTGTTTGAGCCAAAGTTGGGGCCCAGTGTGGGATGGCTGTTTGTTTGACTGTGCGTGTGTGTGTGTGTGTGTGTGTGACTTACACAGTATTGATTCAAACCAGCTGTTAGTGTCTACAGTTTACTCCATGTCCTCTGTCACAGACTACAAATCTTGTAGACTCCCCTAACTATCAGAAACTGGACATCATTAAACTGACAAATTGTGGATCCATCCACAGGAAATGGTCAGTGAGCAAAGAAGAGAGGGGTGGCTTTACTTTGTTTGTGCACTGTAGTTTCTAATTTGTAATTTCTCAAATTCAGAGAATCCAGTTTGAAATCTCATTGTCCTTTTCAATTTGTAAGGAAAAGATCACATCTAACAATGTGATCTTTTCTCCAAAGCAGCTACTTTTACTACTATTTTTAAGTAAAACTATGTGCTGACAGTCTAAAGCAAAGTTCAACACGAAATTAGTGGTCTAATGGTTTCTCTGTCTTCCTGTGTAGGCTGAGGGAGGTTTGCACACACAGAAACACACACACACCACAGGAATGATCAACATGCTACGTGAGCCTCTCCAACAGTGATGACTGCCTTCAGCCCTTCTGCCCCTCTGCTATGTGTGTTGGTGTGTGTGTCAGTGTTTGCACAAGCGCTGCAGAGGTCTGACCTGCGTCTG
Organism: Myripristis murdjan; assembly: GCF_902150065.1. Lineage (NCBI taxonomy): Eukaryota > Metazoa > Chordata > Actinopteri > Holocentriformes > Holocentridae > Myripristis > Myripristis murdjan. Next base: position 12,712,272 of record NC_043994.1, on the reverse strand, counting down.
GCCTATGTGACCCACCACAGCCTCTACTACTGCTCCTGCACCCGGGAGCCGTGTCCCTGCAGCCCCCTGTCAGCTGCGGACTGCAGCTGCAAGGATGTCCCACTGTCAATGCTTCACCAACTCAAGTCTCACTCCTCCTCGCCACATCACCACTCCTCCTCACATGCTTCATCCCCGGTTTTCAGAGCGAGACATCTAACAGTTTGGTACACATCGCCGTCCATCACGGCACGCCTGCTCAACAACTCAGAGGTGAGGCACCTCACCCTGATCCACTGCGGCTCTGGAGGATCCAAAGTGACAGTGCCTCAGTCGTGGGTGTCCCAGGAGGGAAATTTTGCCGTGCAGCACTTGGAACAACTTACGGTGGTTCACCTGCAGCAGAGGCCTGATCAGGGGAGAGAGGGGGACAAGTGTACAAACTCAAATGCTGACAAAGAGACAGATAATAGCATGCACAAACACACAGATAGATACAGAGACAGAAATGTAGGTGCAGGCATGGACACAAACTCAGAGGCCCCAGCCTCATCCTCGCCCTCACACCAGATCCAAGACATCTTCCTGGGCAGGGAGCTTGGAGCGGCATACCATGAACAGGCCAGACTGGGGATCATCCACACCTCGGCACTGGAGTGGGGAGCGCCGGTCAAGGCCTACACGGTCCAGACACACATAGACAGTAGCGGAGTTCTGCCCTTCCCTGACCTATACCTGTCCAAGCTGCCAGAGACATCCAGCATATATGTTACCTTCATATACTGATGCCAGGTTACTTTTTGCGGCATGTAAGAGGGACACTAGTCCGTACTGTCATCTTTTAACATTTTTTTTTTATCAATTTATAAAAAATTGTTACCCATGTTTATGTGTCAGGCACTTTATGTTTGCTTTTGATGTTCTTAATCTTGAGGGAATCATGTTTTTCCTTTGCCAGTGTCACATTAATAGTGGTTCTTGCACTACTGCAGGTATGGTTATTTTGGTGAGCATTTTCAGTTGACCATGAAAAATGTTCTACAGACAATATAGTTTACGTCAACTACCCGTTTGAGTTACAATCAATAAACTCTTAGTTTGGCTGTCAGCAGCTTCGGTTTACATCCAGGGTTACATTACCAACATAGAAAAAACACTGACGAAGGTTGAGAAGAAACATGTTTAGTTTGGCTCAACAGATTTGGGTCAACAGATTCTCAGTGGGTCTGTTGATGAGTGCTTGAGGGCCCTCTAGTGGTTTAACATCATGGTGCTTGTCCGTGGAGAAATCTTGTTGACAGTCAAACAGCACAGGCTCAAAATAAAGTCTTACCCAACATTTTTGCATTACTGTCATGATAAGTCGGTCCAGTGGAAAAGGATCTTGCAAACAAACCTTCTCTTGTTCCCCAGTGCAAGACTTAATTTAAGAGTTTACTGTGGCAAGGCTAAACTTTTTTTTTTTTTTTTTTTTTTTTTTTTTTTTTTTTGTCATTTTTAGGTGTATGAATATTACCTTTGAGCTTAAATGTAATTTATACAGATAAAAATGTAGGTTAAATTTGACCAGTTTCCATAAAATAACCTCTGATCTCTTTGTGGAGAGAAAGGATCAATAAAGTAGACATAATCTTCCCCTGGTCATAATGTTGTTATTGTTGTTGTTGCTGTTGCCATCATGCTTCCTCTTCTTCTTCTTCTTCCTCTTCTTCTTAATAGTAGCTCAAACAAACACGGAACGCATATGCTATGCCAAATTTAACCACAAGATGGCAGCATTGACTTTGTTGAGGTACACAGGGTTATCTTACACCGTGGTGTGATCACACTGCTGAATTATATAGTTGCATAAATTAGACTGTTTTTCATAACTCCCAATGAATCCCGTGGGCTGAAAACCAGAACAGCAAATGTGCCATGGCAGATTTTAGCACTTCGAAAGCTTTCAGACAGTTAATAAAGCACTATTACACCTATTTACTGTGAGTTCAAATTAAAATATTTAATATGCATTAAAATAATCATAATTTTAAAAAATCAACTGTTAACTACCGTGGAAATACGAAGACTGGTGTTAAGTCTGGTATGTTTGTGAATTTGAATGATAGAAATCATTATTATTATTATTATTATTATTATTGTTGTTATTATTGACTTTGCACAGTCTTTTTTTCTCAATGACTGATAATGAACTCATCAACAAGAATATGATAAAAGCACAAGTAAAAACATGATTATGACTATATGACAGTAGAAGCCGGCCCATAATTACATGAACCTTGAATATCTACCATATTACAGGCATCCTATGGAAGATGTAATGATGTGCAGGCCCACCTGAAGTCATTATTTGCAGAACAGTTGACTTCCTTTTTTTTTAAATCTCGAAATCTCTGACACATATAGCGAGTATCAAACTGATGGTAACTGTATGAGTGTGTTATCTGAACAATAAATAAATAAATTTTTAAAAGCCCGATGCAGTTTTGAAATTTATTTTTGTTGATGTTGGTGGTTTGCCATATATGATAATCATCGACTACAGGGTCATATTTACAGTAGTTCCCCATTAAATCACTGGTCATGAAGTGCAAACCACTGCATTAACAAGCTTCACACTGAAGCAGCAGTCATCTGTAAATTTAACAATTACTGTGCTTAAATACGCGCGTGCACGCGCGCGCGCGCGCGCGCGTGTGTGTGTGTGTGTCTGTGTGTGTGTGTCTGTGTGTGTGTGTCTGTGTGTGTGTGTGTGTGTGTGACTGACACCTGCTAGAGTGCTGCTGATTTGCATGATAAACGTGCAGCCTGTCTTGTTAAGCGCCCTGTGAATGCAGACTGATGCAGCCTGTTGATCCCGCACCTGAGAGGTCAGCGCCAGCCCGACACACACCGGGGTAATTACCGGGGAAAGCACCGCCACCAGCGGCTCGGTGGCCCCCAGCCACACGGCAGCCCTGCTCCCTGCGACCGGAGGAGCGTCCCGGCGCACAAAACCCGCTTTAAGCCGCTCTAAGACGCCGATATGTGGGTAAAGATTTGGGTGAACTGTGACCTCCTGTTGGGGATCATCTAAAGGGAGGCAACCGCCAATAAATAAATCAATTACAGGCTTGTTTTCAGTTTGGTACTTGTGATGGAGCTACAGCGGGAATTTGCATCACAAATTCATGCCAGCTTTAAAAGGTGGGCAGGTCTACACTAAATAATACGGTGAATTGAGTTTGCTCTACATCAATGCAAGTGAGTCTATAACCACGCTGCTGCGGTCTCCTCACCGGCAGTTTAGCACTAAAACATTTTTATAATCAGACGTTATTGTTCGCCGCCTCCTTGTGGGAGATGCGCCCATGTTCATTTTTTAAAAGGGCAAATCAGCCATAATTCAGTTTATAAACTGCAGCGCGCAGGGGAGAAATGCCTGGATGAATATTCATTAGGGCCCGCCCGAACTGCCACGCTTGGTGATTCATTAGGCATATGTAAATATCACTCACTTTAATTGCCCCTAAACTGACTCAACATAATGTTGTCATTAGCAAATTATTACTTATTTGTGATACTAATGGTACGGTATGGCGCGCAGTGCTAAAGCTCCACATATATGATTGCAATTACAGCTCTTTTTATTCACAGGCCAGAGGCGGCGGATTCTGATGGATCGACTGGCAGTGTGTGTGTGTGTGTGTGTGTGTGTGTGTGTGTGTGTGTGTGTGTGTGTGTGTATTCTGTTATGTGCCAACAATTAAATCCACTGACACATGGATGAGCGACTTTAGTCAATCACTGCCGTCGAACCCACCACACACACACACACACGCACACGCACACACACACACACGTAGAATACAGGCAGACAGGGCTCCATTTGGGAATTTTAAAATATGTCTGATCTGGATTGGCTTCAAAAGTAGGTGAAAATAATTTCCTCTCTCATCATTTCATTATATTCTGTTTCTTTCAATTATTCTTGCTAAAACGACGGCATAAGATGAATTATAGGGAAAATATTATTTACAATTGATTTAACCAAAAAACTAAATCATTGTAACAAGATAATTATGTGAAAAGTGAAATAAACTAGGTATAAGAGATTGAAACTGGCCACCTATATGAAGAAATATAATGTATGACGTCCAAAATGTGACCATGAGTGCACATAGTTTTCATACAGTCAGTTTCTTTTCTTCATAATGGAACAAGATAAAAACAAACTTATATATCAGGAAATATGAATACTGCTACATCTGCAGGTGAAATGGAATTATTGACACAGAGAATCAGTTTAGACAGTTTTGACTTTTTAATGTTATTATACATAAAACTTATTCAACTCATTTAAAATTTTTTTACAGTTCACTCTATATGTTGAATTTTTGTAAGGGTCTTATATCAGAATCAGTTATCATTGTATTAATTGTTTTGATTATGTTTTATAGGCCATTTGAATTAAAAACAAGAGGAATGCAGTCTCACTTGCAAAAGATCTGTTTTGATATTGTTTATTGTCTAGTTTATAATATTTAGCAAATGTGTAATATTTAGAATATTCAGATATATATTTTTTATTTAAAATTTTAGCAGTTATAAAACAGTTTACCAAAGAAAACATAACAGATGAGCCAAAATACAAACCCCTTCCCCCTTTTTATTGCAACAGTTCTTACAGTAAAACTATTCTAATGTATCTCTCTCTTAAAAAGTATTTGAGGATTGACTGTCAAGGATCAGTGATACAAGTTGTGTGAGGGTTCTGTTCATTCAAACACAAAGTTACTTTAGCTTCAGGAAATCCATCCTGGTTCCCTTAACTGCTGTTTATCAAGCACAGCACTCCGACATTTAACTAAATCCTCTGAAATGAACCATTACACGACTGGCCCTGAAACCAGAGGCTCTGACATCTTTGAAACAAACTACTGTTGTGTTTAAAAAAAATCCCTCCCTGACTGTCACAGTCTGCACAGCCTCCACAACACGAAGCTGTTTGGAGTTGTTTTATAGAGCCAGCAGCAGTTCAGAACAACAACCATGACAAAATAGGTCCACAAAACAGAGGGAGAGAGAGAGAGAGAGAGAGAGAGAAAGAAAGAGAGTGAGTGAGTGAGGGAGAGTGATAATGACAGTGTGTGTGTGTGTGTGTGTGTGTGTGTGTGTGTGTGTGTGCGTGCGTGCGTGCGCATCTGTGCGTGTGTGCATCTGTGCAGGGAGAGAGAGAGATAAAGAAAAAAGAGAGAGGCAGAGAGAGGGGGGGCAGAGAGAGTGTGAGGAAGCTAATAAAGTAATGTGATGGATGATCTCCTTTTTCCCGGAGGGACCAGCACCATGTAAATTGGCCCACACAATGCATTATGGATAAGGCAGTTGAGATTATAGCTTGTTAATGTGTCCCTCCCTCCTCCCTCCCTCTTTTCCTGCCCCCTCTCCCTCCATCCCTCTTCATCCCTCTCTCTCTCTCTCTCCCTCTCTGTCTTTCTCTTGCTGTCTTCATCCCTCTGCTTCTGCTCAGGCAGTGACATGGTCACCTCATTGTGGGGGCGCGTGGGTCTTTTAGGTGCAGATGGAGAGGGAGAGGAGCCGCGCTGCAGTGATCTGCCAGGCATCGTCGAGTTAGTTTGTGTGTCAGTGTGTGTGTGTGTGTGTGTGTGAGTGTTATAGAGAGGGTGGCATGTAAGCTATTTATGTGTGTGTAGGGGTGTGCAAGTTTGTGGTGTCTGCACACATTTGTGCGTGTGTGTGTGTGTGTGTGTGTGTGTGTGTGGTGTGACACGGTGCCAGCCACCAGGCGGCCAGCAGAGACAGTTAGCACCGGCAGGGGCCGAGGCTGTGGACATATGTCTCCTTCCTTACCCAGCGCCTGCACCCCCCTCAGTCCTTCTTCCAGGGTGCTAACCCCCCGTCACCCCCACCCAACTTCCCCCCAACCTGCTGCAAGACCCCTCCAGCCCCCACAACCCACCCACCCCCACCTTACAGGCCATCTGTTGAAGCAGGACTACAGGAACTAACTGTTAGCATGTTTATGTAGCCAGTCTGGCTGTCACTAACTAGCAGGGGCACTGTGAGTGTGTGTGTGTGTGTGTGTGTGGGTGTTTGTGTGAGTGTATGAGGGCTAAGGGTGGAGATGGTACATGTGTTGATTATCGGGTGTTTGTTATGGGGTCCAAGGGTGGGTGGTTCCTAAAATATTTCTCCAACAAAGATAAATTATAATGCACTTTACAGGAACTCTCATCATTTACGCCGGGTCTTAAGCAATCTAGCAAAACAAGCCGACAGGAACATCGCTACATGATCCCACTGAGCCCACAACACCTGCAAACTCTCTGCTCACCAGAACAGCTGCTCTGACGCACCGAGCTGCCTGGAAATACAAGCTGATCTGTACGGTGGGCCAGGTGCATCGATACATCTGTATCATATCCTATGGCATGATCACACTTACCTGTTTAGTGTGACTGTTCATCATCTGATCACGTCTGAGCATCAGCATCAGAGTTACGCTGCAGAGTTATGTGCACCTATGGCAGAAGTTTGACATTAGTTCATTCATAACTGGACAGTTTGAACTAATAATACACAACTGAGAGCAAACCAGAATACTGTGATCTTTATGCACTTGCTGCTTGCATTCTCAGGTGACAGGAGAATGAATGAATGAAAAAATGTAATTCCATGTCCAGTCATTCAAGCATGACCCATCCCACTAGACACAGAGACAAAATTGAGTCTTTCTTTGCACATGGAAAGATGATAGGAAGCATGCAAAAACTACAAACATGAAAACTTTATTATACCTTAGGCAGATTATGCTTTTTGTTAAAAAAAAAAAAAAAGTGCTCAAAAGATGACAGAAGGTCCAGTGTTGCAATTTTCAGGGTGTTTAAGTCAATGCAAAGTTTATTTTCTGAGATAATGTTCCTTGACTATACGTCACACACTGATTCCATTGCTTCAAGCCTGCAGAACCGAACTGTGCATCATAGTCTTATTAGGCCAACCTGCACTGCAGTGTGTGTGCGTGTGTGCGTGCTTGTGTGTGTTGGGCTGGACCCTCTGGGGCTGTGTGTGTGGGTGGTGGCCTAGACCCATTAGAACGGGTCATCTCTCTCTCATGGAGAGTTTTCACGGCTGTGGAGCGGATTAGGGAGAGAGAGAGACAGAGAGAGAGAGAGAGAGAGAGAGAGGCGGGGAGGCTGAGAGGGGAGGCAGGCCAGGCTGGCAGAAGGGAGGAGAGAATCACAAAAAAGAGAGCATTAGCATCTAAACTTTAGCATTTGTTTGTGGTATGTAGCTGACACTCTTATCCCGAGTGACCGACTTTACAGTGAGAACAAATGACGGGACAAGTGAGTGCTGATAGCTCACCTTCATCACAAGTGGGCCTGTTACAAAGAGGCACAAGGAGAGGAGAGCAGATTTGAAATGACAGGAGAATTTTAAGTTGGTGAAAGACTTGTCCCAACAGTAATAAAACTCTATTTTGGTCAGCAGTGTTTCTCAATAAAAGACTGGAAAAACAGTTGAATGACTGAGTGATTTGCATCTACAAAAATCACTGTCACACACCGTGGAGGGAGATGAACTCAGTGTTGAAAATCTCACTATCTGTGTTTTCAATTTGCACAAAGTCTTCTGGCCAAGTCATTTAATGCCAGTCCTCTCATGACAAACTGGGTGACCAACAGTGTAAAACATTTCAGTTCAAATTTAAGTCTCATTGAACAGAACATGGATGCTCAAGCCTTTTATTTGGTGCACTTGGTGTGAAATGTGTTGCTGTCAAAGGCTATGAGGGAAATTTGCACTAAATCATTTTTTGCCACTCAGTGTGTGATTGCTTGGTTCTGAAAGATGGGTCATGCTGCAACAAGCTGTGTGGAGTCCCTGAGGCCCTTTTCAATTGTCAGGGAAAACCTGGAATTTTCCTTGACCTGCGTTTTGCCAGAACCTGTGAGGTTCAGGTTCTGCCTTTTGTTTCATTTTCCACTGCAACTGACTGTGAAGGGAAGGGAATGAGTGTCATAACAAATCTTAGAGTTAATCTTAGCTATACTTTATTTTTTCCCACTATTTGGCTGTGCACTGGATGCCCAGCTCTCCCAAATGAAGTGTAATTTTAATAGACTTTTTTAAACTTCTAACCACTAACCGAAATTATTTTATTGTAGATCTATAATATTTTTTCTTATAGATCAGACTATTTAACTAACCTATTTTAACCCCTGCATGTGGTCAGATTATATTAGGCTGAGGCTTTTCTCTCAGTGTTTTTTCTCCTGGTGAGCAGTTTGTCCTGCTGGAGAAATGCAGCCTCTGCTGCAGTAACACTTAGCGGCGGGGAGGAGACATTTCCTCGTCACGTCCTGCTCGCTGCTCCGAGAGAGCAGCAGCACTCTGGCTGAGTTACCAATATGCTGTTTGTCAAACTGTGCACACGAAGTATTCAAGATAGATACTTGATTCTCCCCAAATACTGATCAGGACTTGAGCTGTTAGTACAACTGTCAGTTTGATCTGTTTTGTCATTTGTTTTGCAGTTTGTTTTTTTCTGGTTGCTTTGTGTTTTCGTCCTCTGATAGCCCGTATTTATGTAAGTGCCACATCACCACTTGGACCAATCAGATGACAGCCCCACTAACTTCTCCTAAAAGTTACTGGAACTCAGGTTTTAGTATTTACCTCCAAAGCAAGGACTAAATCAGGTTCCAGGAACATAACCTATTATTTGTAAGGACCCCCTCGAAAATGAGATGGTGCATCTCAAGGGGCTATCCTTGAAATAAAGAACAAAGAACAAAGAACCTATAACCATGAGGTTGCCAATGGAAACGCTTCCCCAAACCCATGAAATAACCTGCACTGCGGGCCTAGGTAATCTCTTGAAGTTGATGAAGACCATTTGCTGTTATTTTTTGCCCTTTTTGGAACTAAATCAATGCTCATTGACTTCAGTTGTTTGGAGAAGACTGCTAAGGAGTTGCACAAGCCAGTTTGTGTGTTACGTGTTGTTGTGTTTCAACTGGCACTGGGGTGAGTATAAAATGATAATTACAATCTTGCAATAAATTATGTAGAATGTATTATGCGTAAGCCTGTTGAATGACTCAATGCTTGTCTGAACTTTCATTTTGAAATAAGAGTCAAATTATTTTTTTCACATTATTTTTTTTATTTTCAGTCGCCTTTCACCAGATTTCCGATTCACTCTATGTGTGACTGCAGAATAAGGTTTGCAACAAAGTCTTCACTTTAGTTTCCGAGCAAGAACATTAAATGTCATTAATGCAGACAAAGGAATTCTTTTTCAAGAAGATATGGTGATATCATTGCAGAAATTCAGTGGCATATCCCTTTAAGTCACTCCATTAGTGTGTAAAGCACATGAAAAAACACCTGTCGACGTGCCACAACACAGGTAGATAGAAAAACAAGCGACAAAACTAACAACCCCGAAGTGTCATCATCTTCCGTCTCACATTTATAATGGATTGCTACTATGATAATCAGAAATGTCTTAATGGGAATATATGGCTTTCTTTATGGAATGTTTACTTCCCATCTTAGTGGGTTGCTGAATGGGGCCTGAGGGTGATTAAGACTCCGACTGTTAGATTGAACCAAACATTAAAGTAGAAAAACTTTCTCATTTACAATTAGAGGTTGAACTATGGTCTTAACTGCTGTCTCTCTCCATCATGTACACACACAAACATACACGCAGGCACATGCATACGCCCACACACACACAGACGCACACACACTCAGCACCAGCCGCCAGTTGGTTTTAAAGAGGCAAATTCCACCGCAGCATTTTCTCAACGTCGTAAAGCGGCTGCCGTTAAAGCAATGTTTTTTCAATCCGTCTGCTCCCCCCGACGTTTCCAGATAACGTTGGCATTAGGTTGATTTGGGAGAATTTGCACACCATATGCTGCTGTGTCAAACACCTACATTTAAGCGGGCTATGGCTTTGCATTCCCTAATAGCAGCATCACTGGAGCTTGTTTATCTAATGCGCCTGTTAATGTTATTTATTGGGAGTCTGCCCGCTATCCCGTTCCTCCATGCATGCTAAGGAGACAGACATAAGATATGCAAATGCTAACGTCGGCCCAACTTCACGGCAGTAAAACAAAGCATTTGCATTTGATATAGCACATAATAAACTGGTTATTAGCATTTTAAATACGTCAAACAAACTTGAAAAATGTGGCCTAGGCTGGTGTGGGTTTTATTACTGCTGCTTGTAGACACATACACATGCCACACATGCATGCAGGCACGCATGGACAAACAGACATGCACACATTGATGTTAACACCCTTGGGCACAGGAGCGATCCATTGTCACGAGCTGCAAGGAGTCACAGGACAGATGATATGTTTGAGTTCTCTTCTCCCTCTTTGAGTCGTGATTTCAACAGCAGGACAGCTTTTGGTTTTTTGAGAAACAGCCATTAAAAGGTTTGACTTCATAGCAACACGTCACTGCTGCCTGTGTCCACCGCGAGGCCCGCTGATGACTCACCGATCGGCTCTGATAGGAATCTCATTTGACCTGTCACCCTTGCTGAGTCACTTGTTTCTTGTTACAGGTTCTCTTTAAGATACAGCATTATCATTGCATGTTACCAACAAATTAGAACCCAATGCATGCAACATCTGCACAACAAAATGCATCTGCGGTGGAGTTATGCAGTGGCAAGGCATTCACTGAGGTTAATAAAGTCTGAAGTGTGACGTGAAATTTTAAATTCTGTTATTTTTGTCACATCAAAAGGTGAAATTGCAGCAAACACGACCAATTTTCTCATGATCTCAGCCAGTCCTCTGAAGTTAAACAGTTTATCAGTGTTGCACCTCTGCTGAGGCTACTAACGGGTTACTTTACATCTGTAGCTTAAACAGCACGTAGGCAGGGTGACTGCTGCTTGTATGTGCTGCACTTCACTGAAGAAAGGATTGAAGATCAACAGTAAAAACGCTGAGAGAGAAAGTCACAGTGAGAGAGAGAGAGAGAGAGAAGGAGAGAGAGAGCATCAGTGTGTGTTGAATGTCTGAGTGTGCAAGTGTATTTATTTTGTGCTTCTGTATTCTCGTGAAGCTCCGTTTGGACATGATTAGTTTCTCTGGGGTAGGTGGGGTAGCTGGAATTATGAGTTGAGCTGTTCATTAATTTTGATCCTGTCTGAAGCAGCCATGTTAGTGATTTCCCCGCTTGACCCCGGCATCAATTTCGGCTCCAATTAACCAGCACAGTCATAGTGTTGGTGGGATGATGTGCTGTGTCAAAACCAGAGAGACACTCCTGTGTTTCAGTTTGTTTACAGATGATACAGGCTGTTAACTAACCATGAACAAATCCAGAATTACATTTTTCATCTGTCACGTTAAGACCGACTGGCACCTGGAAATATTTGAGCAGGTTTTTTGGTTATTTATGGTAATATACTGTGGCTAATATCATGAAGGTAAAAGTTAAAGCTGCATTAAGAGAGACACCTTCTCTTTCTTCATTACACAGTAAAAAAAAAAAAAAAAATTCAAAACATCTGCCTGTCGCTATCAGAAATTGTAAAATTGTGGAGTGCAGCTCACTTTGCACTTTGTTGGCTTCAAGTTGCAGCAGGAGCTCTTTAACGTTTTGGAAGTATGTAGGACTTTATTACCCAGAAATCTTGTAAACATGATGTCAGCAAACTGCACACTCCTCAAACCTTACCTTTCTTGTTGTTATTGGCTGCAAGGGTGGACATGGTGAAAAAAAAACTGTCATAGCAGGTCCAGCTGTTGAAGAATCCAGCCTTGAAGAGGACCGATTTGCTACTGATTGTAATAAAGTTTTTGCAACTTATTCTTGAGTTTGTCAAAGCTGTCACTTTCAGCTTACAGGAAGAACCTTTTGCCAGTGGCCATAATTTGTGGGGATGGGACGCTGTTCTCTGCTGTTCAGTCAGAGCAGACAGGCGTATTTTCACATAACATCCTTGCCTGGTGCAGCTTTAAAGTCAGGAGGGCTAGATCCACAAGAATTATGTTGTTGAACTGGTGCATAAAACATAGTCACACGGGTTCAAAGGGTTGTTTTCCCTCCTCTGTTTTTGGTGCCATTCCAAATGTTTGAGTGATTTTCTGTATCAGTTTAATTTGACCATAGTTAAAAACATCCCGAACAATGAGCAAAATAATCAAAAAGCATGGCGAATATTTCCTTTCCCTCATTACCCTGCAATTCTAATCCTGACCAAGTGAGAAAAAGAGAGTGAGCAGAGGGCAGGAGGTGTGTTGCTTGTATTGTTTTTTATTACCAGTTAATGATGTGATAATCTCTTTCCCTAATAGCAGCCAGGCCTTTACACTACAGCCTGAGATACTCCACTGAGGGGTTTGTGTGTGTCTATGTTCCTGTGTGTGTGTGTGTGTGTGTGTGTGTGTGTGTCTGTGTGTGTGTGTGTGTGTGTGTGTGTGTGTGTGTGTGTGTGTGCGCGTGTGTGCGTGCATTTACAGTCCCACAAATGTATGTGCGTGTGAGCATTTGTGCATGTGCGTGCTTACATTGCTGTGTGTGTTTGAGCATGAGAAGTGTGAGTGTGTGATTCGAGGCTCCTTCCCATATTGCTGTCATGGTTAATGTGTAATTAATGAAACACCTTGTTGAGAATGACATGGACACTGGTCTGTAAGCTGCACACACACGCACACACACACACACATACACTTGCCAGACCTGATAGGAACTTTTTTCTCTACATGTAACCCCACTCCAGCACAATGCCTCGCCCCCTCACACCAGCTTAGCTGCCAAAGCTTACATGTTAATCTCTCTCTCTCTCTCCAGCCGTGTCTCGCTCTGTCTCAAACACACAAACATACTCGCTTTCATTCTCGCCTCTCCCTCCGCTTGCAGAAGCCCCCTGCTTCATTTTCTGGTCATGTGCACCCATTTGGAGGGGGCGAAGCGGACACAAAGTGACACAGGGAGCAGAATGGGGAGGAGAGGAGGCGAGGCTGGAGCCGAGCCTGAAAGGAGGCGATGGGAGGTGTCCGATTGTCCCGTGCTGAAAGGGACAGTTAAAAGGAGAACCTTGTTGCAAAAGCTGGTGGGCTGGGTTGGGCTGGAGGCTGGTTAAGTGGCAGTGGTGGTGGTGTGTGTGTGTGAGTAATAGTGTGTCTGTGTGTGTGTTAGGTGGTGGTATTGAACTGCTTTCGTGTGCATGTGTGTGAGTCTGAGTTTGTGATATAATGATGATGAGAATAATGGAAGTGAAGATGATACTGGTGATGATGATGATGAAGGTTGAGGATCATGTTCACTGATGCATTGCCAAAAAAAAAAAAAAAACTCCATGTAAGGAAGTTGTCACCTTTTTCCAATGCAAATAAACACGTTTCTTGAATCAGGTGTGATTTTCAAGATTTAAGAAAAATAATTTTTTTAAGACTGATCATGAGAGTAAATGACTTGTTAAAATGTTGTTGTTTTGTGTGTGTGTGTGTGTGTGTGTGTCTGTGTGTGTTTGTTTTTGCAGTCCCTGTTCACTGCAGGCCCTGTTCACACTAGTGAAAAACATGTTAGCTGAAGACCGGTCTTTCTTTGTAAACAAATATATTTTGTATAAACCTGCAGAAGCTTGCATTGTCCTCCTCATAATTAACCAAAGACTGAAAATCATATTGTCTCTTGTCACACAACAATATATATTTCTCTCTTTGCTTAGAGCTTTAAACTTATAAGTTGCACAAAGAATCAAGGGGGAAAACATGCCTTAAAATAAGCATTTGTAAATCTGGGCTTTGGATGAAAGATCTATGAAAAAACTTTATTGCATCCAACGCAGTGTGACAGCTTCTGTTTGCAAAAAAAATTTCACTTTGAGATGCCAAATTCATCAGAACTTGTTCAGAAGAACTGAAATAAGAACATGAAGGTATATTTTTTTTCTTCCCCAAAAATGTTAATTTCTCTTGTTTTTGCCTAATTAAAGCCAATGTCTTGCAAGAACAAAACAGCCCTACAAATATTAATTAGGACCTCCATATTCATGTCGGCGGAGATCGTTGTGAGGGCTGTAATTAACAAGCTTTTACGTTTGATCATCTCCTTAATTAAAGGCTTTCTATAATTTGAAGGTTTGTTTACTTTTCAGATAGCTGAAAACAGGAATGAGCAAGACAAGAAATAAAAAAAAAAATCTTATTGATGTTCTCTTTTACCCAGAATAACCTAGAACAAATGAACGAGAAGGGAAAAATAAGACTTTTAAAAGTTCTCCAAACATCTCTGGAACGCACATCTTTAATTTTTTTAAAATGTTTAAGCTTTTGTGCAGGATTGTCTGAACTAGTTTTGGAGGGGAGCTGTTTGAGTGTGTTGCTTGGCTTCAGCCTGAGATCTCAACACGCCTGTTGCTGTCTTCCATCTGCCGTGCGAGTGCTTCAACCTTTTGTGAATATCTTTTGGTGAAACTTCAGACTGCAGTTTGATGGCTCCTTTGGCAGACAAAATGAAAGGAGGACAGATCAACCGTCACATTCAGTCAAATATACTGTAGCCACACTCAGGTTATTGATTTAACACACAGTTTCTACCACTTTTTATAAAGTACCAGCGATTTGTGGGAAGAAAAAAAAACGTCAACTTTCATATCAACTTTCACATAACCAACAGGAACTCTGTCTAAATATTACTGGACTCAAACATTCCCAGTGGACAGTGAGACATGACAATGGATTGGAAGTTTCAATTCTGCAATTAAAGAAGCTCCCAGTTTAATTTATTCTCTTCTGGATTATGCCAGTAGTGTTTTTTTGCTAGTCAGTCTTAAGGGGGTTGTGATGTCCTTTCTTTCTATCCTCAGAAACTGAGGTTTAATTCAATACCTTGGCAGAATATTTTAAATGATACTGGCTCACAACAAAACTCCCATTTCCTCCAAAATGTGTCTAACACACGCTCCACAGACTCACGTCTTCTTATTCATGAATGATCTATTATTTTGAGTAGACCATGAAGCCAACCCCGTGGAGAAATTATGGGCATTGTCCTAGAAAACAGAATGTAGACATGTTCACAATCTGTGAAAAAGATAGCACAAAAGAAAGAAAGAAAGAAAGAAAGAAAGAAAGAAAGAAAGAAAGAAAGAAAGAAAGAAAGAAAGAAAATAACAATAAAAATAAACATAAAAATTGAAAACGTTGGGGGCAAGCCTTTTGGCATGCACACTGAAGAAGTAACTAAGTATGTATGTATACTATCATTATGTATATTATTATCAGTGGAAACCTCACAGTTAGTTGCACTCAAATAATGCACTGCACGACCATACCAAGCTATATATATATATATATATATATATATATATATATATAACATTTGCTACTTTTTCAATAAAAGCCTAAAATAAGCCTAAAGTGAATGTGTCACCACTGATAAAAGACATTTCCTCTTTTGCATTTGATGATAACACATTTCCACTCATCCACTGTAAAATAAATCACCCGGTAACTTCACTTCACTCCATCAGCGACTCACTCAGCAGCACAGAAAGATTGCCTTTTACTTTCTACCCATCCTCCTCGTTCCTTCCGTGCTGCACTGACGGCAGAAGCAGTAACAATGAGATCAGTCTGCTCATGGTTAGATATTACTGTTTCAGATATACGCCTGAATTTGTTTGTGTTTGCTTCAGAAGTCAAAACTGATATTACTGCTAGTATTCCTAACATGTTTTTTATGTGATCCGTCAGACGTGTCATTATTGACCCATTATCACGATTAATTCCTTCCAGTATAACTCTGCAGTGTACTGGGATTATAATTAATACTCAGGGTACACCAGGAGTTTATGAATTAAACTACATCTTTTTCTCTCTGCTGTGAGAGATGACACAGTATGCATTTGGTTTTCAGCCCAGCTGTGAGATCCAGGCGAGGCCCACTGCCTCCTGCCTTCCAAACCCACCCAGAATGTCTCATCACAAACAAAGTGTTCACTCTTATTGTTGTCAGAAACACCCAGCTTTATTTACTGAGATATTTTTCCAACCTCAGTGATCATGACTTCTGTGAGCCATCATAAGAAAAAGCAAAAGCTCACTTCTAACTTGCATGACAAGTGACCACAGGCAGGCAACCAGGCTAGCAAGCTGTCATTGTGATGCCTTGGTCCAATTAACAGCAAACAAATGAGACCGTGGTCAAGATGGCTGGTGGCTTTTGCCTCATATCAGTGGTGATGTTACTGTTTGAGTTAGGTAGCAGCACAGGACCACATCCTTTGACTCTGAGTCATGCAGGGGCAGAGAGATCCTGTTATTGTTTATACACTTTATTGAAAGATATGTGAAAGTGAAATAAAGAGAACTAAGGATAATAATGAATCTGAACCTGTCGCTCTTGTGTTTAATGCTGTGAGTCACAAGAAAGAAGTCCAGCGTCCAGAGGAAGAAGCAAGAGGTAAGTAAAGATAAGTAGGACACGGAGAATGTTTTAAGCTTCTATGGGTTTAATTGGGTTTGATTTTTTTTTTTTTTTACTTTTTATTAAACTAAATAATTAGTGACTGCTAATGCCCACAGGCTGGAGCACTGTGACCATTTTTTCTGAGCCCAAACATGCATTAAACACATGCAATAAATTTACAGTAGGTCCTAAAATAAGAGCTAAGAGTACAATTGGGTAACACAGGTGGGTAACACTCTATAACAACAATCATTAATGAAAGATACATGTGCGGTTAATTAAACTTTAGTTAATAGTTATTTTACTGTTGACAAACAATGAAATGATGATTAATGATGCTTACCATAACACACACTATTGACAAGCACAGTATAAATGTAGCATGAGTGACATTACACACAGAGGAGGAATGTAACACAGTACATTTGCACGCTGTACATCAGTCTAGCTTTGAGATGAAATATTGCGCATTACTGCACTACATTTATCTGATGATACAATAACATAACTTATAGCATTACTAATAATTGGTGAACATTATTAATGATAATTTCATCACTTGTTAACAGTAAACCAAAGCTTAATCAGTTATTACGTTTCTATGGTTATTATAAAGTCTTGCTGGATGTTGCTCCTCGCTCCATGTGCACTGGAAGAACTGCGGCTTTCCTCTTGTTTTGTGCCGGAAAGCAACTCAGCAGATTTCCTGCAGATTCCCACCCTGTGGTAGAGGCTGCCAGTCTGCTTCGTCATGATCTTGTTAGATTTCAGTAATCATCATATCTGTCTCTCAAAACTAATAATAATGATAAAATAATGTAAAAATGATACATGTAGAACCTTTGACATAGCAGGACATTAAAAAAAAACCAAAAAAAACTTGCTGGTGCTGGTCAGCAGATTTGGCAAGAGGCCTTCCTGAAACCTGCCAGCAGCCAAACCTTTGATGGGATTACATCACATGCACAAGCAGACACTTAGAGCTGTTCTTCAAATTAAAACTGAATTAGAATCAATGGCCAATCCAAAAGTGAACACAACGTAAAAACTTAAAGAAATGACACAACGTAAAGGTGAACAACAGGTGTTTATATAATCAGATACTGATAGATGTTTCCTTTATGGAGGTTTTAACCAGAGGACAGAGTTAGGGAGTAATGGATTATAGTTAATGAGATTACACAAATGTGATTACAGTAAAACAAATTCCAATAGTAGAATTACAGTTTGTTTTACCTGAAAAAAAAGTATTTGAACCGAGAACTTAAAAATATAGCATTCAGAAATGAGGATGGTTTCAACCACAACCTATGTAAAGGAGAAGATAGTATGTATTGAGCAGACCAGTTTTCTGTAACAGGCTATACTTTGAAAGCCACCTTGCCACCTTGGCCTGCGACCTTGACCTTGTGTCTCTTCCCAAGTGTGTATTGTGTCCCATTAGGAGTCCTGGTCCTTTCAGCCTGGAGATGTTCAGCTCGCTCAGTGACAGAGAGACGGTCGCTGCTGACTATAGGCTGCGCTGTCTTTACATACTGCTGGAGAGACGCCTCCTTTCACTGTTTACTGCCCCGGGCTTATTAGAGGGGGCCTAGTGACCCGGCCCACCCAGGAGAGAGAGAGAGAGAGAGAGAAAGTGGCTTGGTGGTGTGTGTGTGTGATTGTGTACATGTGTGTGTTTGCGTGCTTAGAGAGTCTAGAGGTTCCGTTTTCTTGCAGATGGCATAACGCTGCGTTACATGTTGGAAGGAGAAAGCACTCCGCCTCCTCAATCACAGCATAGGAAGACAAGAAGCTCTGATGGTTTATATACAACAAACTATAGCTGTGCTTTTGCTGCCGCGCACCAACAAACCAGTGTGAAGGGGAAGAGCGCCACACACGAAAGAGAGATGAAGAAAAAGACGAAAAATCGAATGATAAAATGAAAGACAAAGAAAAAGGGAGAGGGAAAGAGAGAGCAAGTAGTAAAGAATAAATACAAGCAGTGCAGATACAGAGGGGAAGATTAAATAAAGCATCAGAGAGAAAGAGGGAGAGAGAGAGAGGGATGAAAGAAAGAGAGGAAGAAGTGAGAGAGGAGCAGATAGATGCAGAGACAGAGAGAAGAGGAATAATGGGAAAGCGTAGAGCTTATGCAGTGAAAGGAACACATTAGAGGCGACCTGCTGCGACAGTAGTATGGGGAACACTGAATAACTGCCTCCATTTAGACCAATGTCCTGGTGGTATGGAGCTATGGGCCTCAGATGGACACACACACACACACACACACACACACTCATGGATACGTACTCTCATGGATGCAAAAAACACACTCAAACTGCATGTATTCGTGCACAAACAGGCTCATGCACAACACACACACATATACACACACACACACACACACACACCCTAGATCCAGCTCTGTCCCCTCATTCACACATTTTTCCACATTGGCCGGATTAGGAACACTTTCTCCTTGGATGTGCGAGGCTGCCCCACACACAAAGAAACACTTGGGGACAGGATTAGTAGGCTTAAAGGGGATTCACATATGTCCAGTTCAAGCAATTGGTATTCAAAGCTTTACACTTTCAAATGCCACCAAGAGAGAGCAAAGCCGACCAGCGCTTTTCTTTGCATTGGCAGCACCTTTATGAGGAGGGCTCTTTTGCTGGGCCAACAATGAGGCCGTGAATACACATTTTTACTGTTCTACGAGGGGGATCTCACTGGCGAAGGATAGAGCACCAACTAGAATTTGAGACAGACTTTATTATTGGGGTTTGAAGTGCTGGGTGGGTGGGTGGACAGACGGATAGACGGACGGATGGACGGATGATGGAGGGTGGGCTGAAGGGGACAGTTAGCCGGTTGAAGAAAGAGTGCTTCAGTTACTTCCACATGTTATTGTTGGTGTCCCGTTCCTCCACTCCTGCTGGACAAAAAAGACTTGGAGCACACTCTTCAGAATGGAGAGAGCGCTCTCATCAGCTCAATATAACCAATACTGCCCCAATTTAACATATTGTCTCAATATTTCAATATGGTAACACACCTAATAAATAAAACTATTCTTCACTGTTTCACTGGTAGATTTAACATCCTGTTATTAATGAACGCTCCCATGAATTTTCATGAATTGTATTTTCTTCCTATTTTGTTATTAATCTATTAGCTATTTTAATTGTAAGTTTATCTCAGTGAAAAATTAAATATGTACTCATCATTAGTTTTGAGTACCAAAATACAAGTCCTCCTTGCTAAACGTTTTTTTTTTTATTTATTTTTTTTTTTTTTTAGCCATTATTGTTAATTACTTTAATATTATTGAGTTTATAGTCTAGGTACTAATTTGTAATCATTAATATAATATTATTAATCAAATTTCTGTTTTGTTTGTATTCTTCTTCCTCTTTTTTTTTTTTTTTTTTTTTTTTTTTTTTTTTTTCATTTTACCTGACCTAAAATTACCACCTCCTGATTACTGGCTTAAAATGTTGACTGTGTCTTTTATTTTACACATATAACAGAATAGAATAGAATAGAATAGAATAGAATAGAATAGAATAGAATGACATAAAACAATATAATGATAATATAACTACCATTTATAATAATAATAATAATAATAATTATTATTATTATTATTATTATTATTACAATAACAATAAATAGTAAGACTATCAGTATAAACACCATCATCATAACAACAACGATAAAAACAACAACGACGACGGTAACAACAATCATCGTCATCATCATCATCATCTACATCATAACAGCAGTAATAATAACAGAGGATGATGAAGAATACCAGGCAGTCATATATCAAACAAGTGAGAAGTTTCATAAAAGTGCAGACATGAGGGGTACGGGCCAAGCACTGACGCCCACATGCTGCCATATGGCAAGCAGAGTGCTGTGTGTCGGAGCAGGCATGTTACCTCTGTCCCAGCGGAGGCCCAGCACCCCCGCGGCTCAGGCGCTAAATAGGAAAGCAATTTCCCGTCCCATTCCTTCTCATTCCCTCAGGCAACCACGGGCCGAGTTGGTGCAGCTAATTGCAGAGACTTTTGTTGAAATTTTGGATGCAGCGAACTGCCAACGCAAGTCTGCAAAATGTAAGACAGCGGAGTGCAGACTGTGTGTGTGTGTGTGTGTGTGTGTGTGTCTTCACGTCCTGAAGTTTCTTATGGCCCTTTTCCATTAGTATCTACTCGGCTCGACTCAGCTCGCCTCGGCTCGACTCTACTCGCCTCGACACGGTTTAGGTGGTTTTCCATTACAGTTGAGTCGCACCTCGCCGTGGGTGGAGTCGCGGCGCACCGTCCAGCTCCCTCTGGATTCTTTGGGCCGCCAACAAGCTCAGAAAAGTCTCCACGTCTTTATTTGACCGCGGTCGTGGTTTGCTTGCCATTTTCCGACTTTGACAACTTCACTGACGGTCAATGCGCACGGCCGCTGTTGCCGTTTTTTTTTTTTTTTTTTTAAATGTCGGGTTTTGTTTTCGTGCGGGAGTCGCTCTCGTCACTCCCTGTCCAATCAGTTGCCTGCACGGCGTTAACGTCACATTTTCAGCTCGACTCAGCTCGCTTGGAACCCCGGCTGAGTAGGTGCTAAAATGGGACCTGCTAGCAGGTACTACGACCTAATGGAAAAGCTCTTAAACCGAGTAGAGTCGAGCCGAGTCGAGCTGAGTCGAGCTGAGTAGGTACTAGTGGAAAAGGGGCATTAGAGGCCACAACATGTCGCGTTTTCTCAGCGATTATTGATTGCAAGTTAAATCAAAGAACAATGTGAGAATTAACGGTAGCCTAAATTATTTATTATTTCACTCTTTTACATTAGTTATCCCATGCGTAAAAATACTATCTTGTGCAGTCTATCAGAAAATGCCCAGCATGGTTATAGAAATAGAAAAGGCCTATATCGGAAAGACGGCAATAATTATAGTCAATCTTTTTTTTTTTTTTTTTTTTTTTTTTTTTAGTAAATTTACAGTTTCAGCAGCATAAATACCCTAAAATTTTGTGTCTGTACCTTAAAAAGTTGTTGATGCAGCATCCATGACATTTTCTACTACATTTTACAAAGTCTTGACAGAGTGCACAGGCAATTCTCAAGAAAGAGCAATATCAAACTGAAAGATGAGAGAAGAGAAGAGAAGAGAAGAGAAGAGAAGAGAAGAGAAGAGAAGAGAAGAAGAGCTGTGCCCCCCAACAGTGTCATGACAATGGCAGTGAATGGCTGCGCACCGTGGTCACTGGGACAGTCAAAGCACACCGCCCCCTTTCTAACGGGCACGTCATCCTAACTAGGCGTTATGAATAGGAGAGCCGCTTTTGTCTGCCCGCATATAAAAACACTGACTATCTGTCTGCTCGCCACAGAGAAACAGTGAGACAGATAGAGAGGGAGAGTGGGCTTAACACAAGACCGCACTCATAACAGAGAGAGAGAGAGAGAGAGAGAGAGAGAGAGAGAGAGAGAGAGAGAGAGAGAGAGAGAGCGGCAAGTGTTGATTATTGTGACAAAACACAGGAGAGAAACGTGGGACGGGACGGGATACAGACAACATCAGGTGACCACAGAGTGACTTGAGGCTCCACATAGAAAGAGACAAGGCGAGAGAGAGAGAGAAAGAGAGAGAGAGAGAGGGAGAGAGAGGGAGAGAGAGAGAGGGAGGAAGCGAGCGGCGACCTCCTACCCAACCTCGGAAGAACTCATAAAATGAATTCAGACTCCAGCCCGAGCAGCAGAGCCTCCTCCCCGGACATGGACGGCATGTATCTCCGTGACCACCAGCACCACCTCCAGCACCACCACCTCGGCTCCTCCGTGTCCTCCTCCACGCAGAGCGGTGAGCTGCGCCAGAAGATGACCGGCGGCGAGCACCTCTCATCGCGGTCTGGGGACCCCAAGGCGACGCCGGTGGGCAGCAGCAGCAGCAAGTACAAACTCAAGAAACAGGTGACGGAGCAGGAGATCCAGCAGCTTCGCCTCAAGATCAACGGCCGCGAGCGGAAGCGCATGCACGACCTCAACCTGGCCATGGACGGCCTGCGTGAGGTGATGCCCTATGCGCACGGGCCCTCAGTGCGGAAGTTGTCCAAGATCGCTACGCTGCTGCTCGCCCGGAACTACATCCTGATGCTCACCAGCTCCTTGGACGAGATGAAGCGACTGGTGGGGGAGATTTACGGAGGGCACCACTCCGCTTTCCACTGCGGGACCGTGACGCACACCGCCGGCGGCGGCCACACCGGGAGCAGCGCCGCGGCCGCCGCAGCAGCCGCCGCCGCCGCCGCCGCCGCGCACCAGGTGCACCCTCTCCTCGGGAGCGCGCTGTCTTCGTCCACGTCGTCCACCCTGACGAGCGCGCTGCCGGGGCTCACGTCCATCCGGGCGCCCCACTCACTGATGAAGGGTTCCCCCACCGCACCGCCGGCCCTCCAGCTGGGCACGGGCTTCCAGCACTGGGCCGGGCTTCCGTGCCCCTGCACCATCTGCCAGGTGCCCCCCCCTCCCCACATCCCCATCACCTCCACCGGCCTTACGAGACTCACAGGGGACAGCAAAGATGGGATGAAATGATGCCCAGTGAGACTGAGAGACAGAGATGTCAATAATGTAAATAGAAAACTCTGGGCATGAGGGTGAATACGGCCTCATCGGTGCATGCGTTGTTTTGTCTGTTCTCTTGTTTGGCGTATGAGAAAAAAGTTTATTTTCCTCCTTGTAACAAGGACTTTGTCTTAAAAAAAGATTTTTCCAGTGAGGGTAAAAAAGGTTTTGCTGGTTATTCGATGTCATGCAATTTCTCTTGTGTTTGGACTGAGGTGAGTCTAGTCTCACAACGCAATCTGAAAGAGGAAGGCTGCATGACCATTTTTGATTTATTGTTACTTTTTGTATCAGGCGTCATTTTGTGCAAACGAAGAATGCTCTCTGTGCCTTGTACCAAGGATTTAAAACTTGAGTTCTACAGTGTATGAAAATGATAACGATTATGTATTTGACTAAAGAAAAAATGAAACAATGGATTTTGACACTAGGCCTATTGAGTTCTGAGGGAGAGAAGTTTTTAGGTTTATTCTAGTTTTGTGGCGTTATTGTATGTCCATTTGTGTTCTAATTTCGGATTTTTTTGGCATGATAATAATAATGATGATGATGAAGGCCGTGGTGGCCAGACATCACAGCATGATTGTTTTTGCTGAACAGAATTTGTTATGCCCAGAGACCCCGTGTCTTTATTTTTGTACACTGTTGATGACTGATGAAATATTTATTATCGCCCAGCGTCCCTGGATGAAATTTCAATAAAACTGAAATAATGGATCATAACCACTCTCTGACTGTCCTCATTAGATACTGTTTTGTTTTTGTTTTTTGTTTTGTTTTTTTAGAAGCTGTTGAATAAGCCTAGAAGCACTTAGAATTTGTATTAAATTTAAAATGTTATGCAAACTCTTCCAAACATCTTTGTTAATTAAGTCCAATTTAAGTAAGATTAGATGGTGCATTTAATTTTATTGCATGGGTGCATATAGCCTACCTTAATTCAATATGGCAAATTCATGTTCACACAGGCCGCATGACCCCATTTATTCTTAAGAAAACGAGGGCTTTCATTCCAAACAAAAATCTACATCTCCATTTAGGCCAAATTATTTTTTTACCTATTGTTTGCACAGTATTGGAGTTATCTAGTGAAAAGGTTTTTTTCCCCCAGAGAGTTTATTGCCTCAGACAAACAGAAGCCCTTTTAACAGAGTAACAAGGCCTCATCTTAACAAGTGGTGTGCCAGCATCACCTACGTTTTACTTTTAAAGGATTTTTTTTTATTCTCCACTAACTTGTAAAATCAGACTGCAAAATATCGAAGGATAAAGAATAGAATAGACAGAATAGAATAGAAAAGAACAGGATTTTAACTCGAAGTTGGCCAGATGTTTTTGACTACATGTCAAACACCTGAGAGGAAAACTGCAAGTGGGCTGGGGAAATTAGCCAAAAATTATTCGTATAAGGCTTTGATTTTTCCCACATATTGTCATAGGCTATTGGCTGAAACTGTGTCGTGGTGGTTTTGGATTATGGTGGCAAGCGCTTATGGATTATTAGTCCTAGTATTTTCTATATCAGACAAAACATCCCTTGGATGAAACCAAATGAACTAATAGAAAAACTGACATTATGTCTATAATCCATAGGCAACAAAGTTATTTTTATATTTCTAATCAACTTTTAAAATCCTAACAAATATAATGTGGTATCTTATTTGATATTTCATTTGATCATTTTATTCTTATATCACTGTTGCACTTAGATTCATATTTCCCAGGCTATACACATTATGATGAACATGGACAGGAAAGAATCACAATTGCTAAATTGCTCGACTGTAAAAAAAAAAATAATAATAATAATAATACAAAATCAATAAAATTAAATAAAAAATATAAAAGTTCTGGGAGTTTCTGAGAGAAAGGAACAAGCAACAGAAATCGGAGTTGAGGACTGGGCTGCAGCTGAATTTGCTCCCTGTATCAAGGAAAAAGCGCTCCGCCTCGGGAGCGCAGAGCAGTTTGTCCGCCGGGTCCCTTGGGTGTTTCCCCGTCTCATCTCTGCAGCGACAGAATGTATGTTTGTGGAGATTACAAGTTAATTGTTCATGGGGGACTAAGAGGAGAGAATCACATCAGAGAAAGGCGTCGGGATTACAGGCTACTAAAAGCAGAAGATTATACATTCAGACCCCTCCTCGTTCTCACCGCATGCAAATGAGTGTGTGGATTTTACAATAAAAAAGAAGAAGTAGAAGAAGTAGAAGTATAGAAGAAGAAGAAGAAGAAGAAGCCCTTTTGTAACTCTTCTCTTTGGAGGAGAAAAACACCAGTTCTGTGTGTTTGTGGCTAACTTGGGAGAGAGTGAAAGAGTTCATTTTCCACTTTTCTCTCTTTAGGAATGAGTATAGGCTGTCTGTCCCTCGCAGTCTGCCAGATGGGATGTAAATAGCTGGGTAGCTGCAATGGCCTTTTAACCACACAACACTGAGGAGGATGTTGTCAAGGGAAGCTGGCGGTTTGCGAGTTAATAGTCATGAGTTGGGGTAATTACTTAAGGTTTATTATGCACTGGTTTCAAAGGAAATGGACTCTTCAATGGGCCGAGAAATACTTCTTAATTCTGGCTAATTAGGAGCTGGTTAAAGGAGAGACAATTGGTGCTGGGGCGATGAGGCACCGGTGCTGTGCCACCGAGAGCCATAAAATAATGCACCTTAATAGTAATACACATGAAAATAACACCCACAAGATGACTTGGAAATTAAAACAATTACATGTTTAATAAAGATTAATAAGTGAGAGTGTATCAGGCTGAGACACAGAGCAGAATCCTGCAAACACTGACCAAATATTTACTGTTTTTTTCTCCAGTTTAACACAACATTTAAATTTACATTTTACTGTTAAATGATCATGGAATATAGTGTGGCGCTGTGGTTCTCTGTCATGCACGTCTTATTGGTGATTATTGTAATTTTGATGATGTTTTAAAGCATGTTCTTCTGCTCAGCAAAATGCCCAAAAAAGATAAATGTAAATGTAAACCACATAAAATTAGACATGAGAATGAGTTTCCTCTCTTCTTATGGCAGAGCTTACCTTCTTTGCAGGGTTCTGGCAATATGATCTTCATAACTCAGCATTTTATTATTTATTGATTGATTTTTGTTTAACATACCTAGCCACGTAAATCCCATTGAGATAAAAAATCCCTTTTACCAAGTGAGACCCTGGCCAAGACACAGAGTTAGAGACAAACACTCATTAACACTTGAGAATTTGCTGAAGCAGGACAGCGACTATTAATGATAGTGTAAGATACATATGCCTATAGTTTTAAAATTGTTAAGTAGTGAACAGGAAAGAAAAAAAAAAGACAGGAAAGGGTGCAAAAGAGAGGTCGGGAGAGAAAGAGGCAGTTTAAAAAAGCAGAAACATTTGTTATTTCACAGCTATTTGCTCTCCCACATTTTACACTCCCCCTTCTAATTGATTTCCCTGTTCAACAATTAGGACCAAGCATCCAAATGCACCTTGAAATATTAGAGATGAACCAGATTTTGATGCTGAATATTGAAAATAAAAAATTCTATTGTCACACAAAACAAAAAATTACATAAATGAATGAATGAGCTGAAGATAGATAGATAGATTGATAGACAGATAGATAGATAGAGGGTTAGGGTTTTAGGAACATAACATTAGATCACATACGGCCATACATCTCTGTCTATTTAGACTGAATGGACTTCTATCCATCAGTTCAGTTTTCTAAGACTTGACAAATGACTGGTTCTTTATGGAGCACACACCTGTTACTGGGAGCTACTTGAGGTTTATCACTCAGAGAAACATCGCTTTGTTCCCCCCTTCTTCTTATACACACACACGCACACACACACACACACTTTCACGCCTTTTCTTACTCTTGACACGGATGCTAACAAGGCAGCAATGCCCCGATCAGCAGCCTTATGACCAAACTGCTTCAACCAGAAATGACCCTGCATCATAAATTTACACACTTGTTTATATTTAAATTAAAGTACAAATAACATATGCTTACCATGATCACATGAGCTTAAAAAACGAACAAACAAATATATACCTTTTTAGTAAAATATGCACAAACAGTTGGGACACTGAACACTTAAATGACTCCAAAGTACGTATAAACATCTAATTTGTCAAAGTGCATTGCATTCTGGAGAGTTCTGCCCTCTGTGAAAGTATGTATGAGTGCAGCGAGGGCAGCTATCCTGTTTGCTTGTGGTACAGCTGACCGTGGGCTGCAGCCGGGCCTGGGCCTGTGCCGGGCCGATGCCTTGGGGCAGCAATTGAAAATAAATTTCAGTTGAATAAGGGGCAGCAGCCGCATCAGCCGAGCTGCTGCTAGAACAAAAGCAGTTGAGGGGATAACTTATTGACTGGGCTGACAGCCTGAATGAGGCTGATTATAACCGCCTGGTCGTCCTCTGTGTTTGTGTGTGTGTGTGTGTGTGTGTGTGTGTCACAGCTATAGTATAGTCAGTGAAGCAGGTGCAGAGGCCATCCCCTCTCTCTCTCCCTCTCTCGCTGTCGCCGTAGCCCTCAGGGAAGCTCCGGGGCCCCCCCTGCCCTGTCCTCAGCTGATTCCATAGACTAATGTTTAGCCCATACTGCCAAAACAGAAAGCATATTTCCATCATAAGAGCGTTTTGCCATCGCCATTAGCGACAGAGCTCATTTGCATGCTAATTGTGCAGTTAGAAGAGGTGGTGTTGACACTTCCCTTTGTCCACACAGGGTCGAGGGAAGTGAGAGGATGGGACCGCAGAATGACATCCATGTGTGTTATTGTTTCAGGCTGGTCATATCATCTACTATGATGGGGCTTTTAAGCACAATGGGAAATAGATATGAAACAAAGTTCTTTTAAAATGGTATCACTCATATCGAGACATCACAGCTCTCCATTTCAGATTTC
This sequence comes from Myripristis murdjan, assembly GCF_902150065.1. NCBI lineage: Eukaryota > Metazoa > Chordata > Actinopteri > Holocentriformes > Holocentridae > Myripristis > Myripristis murdjan. The sequence goes on along the minus strand of NC_043994.1, from coordinate 12,684,302 downwards.
TTGCAGCATTCACTGGTAAAAATGAAAACATTAAACAACACAAAAAGAAAAAAAAATCAGATTTTTCTGCCACCCGTGTGTGTGTGTGTGGGCAACAAATCATACTGTTCCCATTGAATGTGAGTAAGATAATTAGGAATATGTTCCTCCTTCTATTAATAGTAGTAGCAGGATAATACGGAGATCACATACAACACTGACAACATTCCTGGCTAAATGGATATGATGTGTCATACATGGAAAAAACATGCACAGACACACACACACACACACACACACACACACACACACACACACACACACACACACACACACACTTTCACACACACATTTTCATTTGTCCAGATCCAAGACTGTTTTGGTGCGAACACTGTGTAATAAACACAATCTAGTCCAGAGAGAAGTGTGTGTATGTGTGTGTGTGTGTGGTGTGCGTGGTGCCTGTGTGTGTGTGTGTGTGTGTGTATGATATCCTCCTACAGTGACTGACAGATGGCGTTCAGTGTTTGGCCGTAAATGTGCTTTCTGAGTGTTTGTCTGTGTGCCAGTCGCCTGTAGTTTGGAGACTCCCCGTGAGAGCCTAACTGTCCTGACACTGCTCAAAACCAACTGTCCTTGATTGTCAACCATGGATGAACCACAGCGTGTGTGTGTGTGAGTGTGTGTGTGTGTGTGTGTGTGTGTGTGTGCATGTGCATGTGGGTGTGTATGCGTACGTGGTGGCCTTCTGGAAAGAAAGGAGCAGGCCAGGGGCGCAGATGTTAATGGGAGAGATATATCTATCTAAATCACTGGCCACCACATGCTTCAAATCTGCCCGGAGAAACTAGTCTCTCTACAAGATGACATGGAGAAACAGAGGCAGGGAGAGGAAGAGGAGGCAAGACGAGACGAGAGAAAGGAAGAGGAGAGAGGAGGAAAGGAGAGGAGTCGATGTGTGAGTGTATGTGTGTGTGTGTGTGTGTGTGTGTGTGTGTGTGCCAGCTCGGGGGCTGGCGGAGTGCTGGGTGACAGTACCCTCTCAGCAGGGAGAGTCGGGCGACAAAGTGAAACATGGTCGTGAGGAGAGCGAGCCACGACTGAAGCCAAGAACAGACAACACAAATAGAGAGATCAGACCCGTCTTTGTGCGGCCCAGTCCAAAATGAAATAAACATGTCTGATACTGATCCTTTGCTGGAAAAACAAAATGAAAACAGCAAAACAAAAAAAAAGTTTGAAAATGAAGGGAAGCCTGAGTGTGGAACTTAGTTTTTATGTAGGCAAGATGATGTCATTCTGTGGTAAAGCCAGTGTAAATGCTGAAGTGGTCCATGAACATAACCTCAAAATAAAATCCCACTCTTTTCTTGCTTTTGTTGCATCTCTGTGGAAACTTTCGCACGGCCTGTAATTTCAGAACAGGATAAAGTTATTGAATCAGATAAGACATTTTTATTATTTCAGATTCCAAATTTTAAAACGATAATGAGTTTTTCATTCTGCTCCAACATCCGGATGCAGAAGCGAGACACCATTTCCTTGTAAGCAACATGAATATTATATCACAACTAAATGACTGGCTCCATCTGCATGATTTCAATTGACTGAACTGACAGTGGCTTGACCCAATCGCAGTTTTCTGAGCTTTGTTCATCAGGCAGTCATGGGACCAGTCGATCGAGGATGAGAGATTCAAACAGGCCTTTGGGAATTTCACTAACGTCTCTGCTGGCAGGAGCAGAAAGGCAGACATTATACCCCTGCAACCCAGGCTACGTGGGCTGGCATCAGCTTTACACCCCACATCCTGTCTAACCTTCCTTTCTATCATGTTGGCAGCAAATTTAATACATACATTACACCTCTCCACTCTCTCTCTCACTCTGTCCAGATGTTTTCTCTCTTCCACCCACTAGTTGACCTGGGGAAACTATATTTAAAAAGGTGTGAAATAGCTGCCAAACTCCGTTTAAAATGCACCGTAACAGTCTGAAAAGTGAAAACAAAAGCCACACTGACCACTGCTGAACTCAAGTGCCTCTCAAGTTTCTCCAAGCATTTCAAACCTTCTCATTATATTTCCTTAGGTGGATCCCTAAGTGTGTGAGTTGGAAATTAACCCAGGCGTTAGCCCGCTACCTACCCCGGTTTGTGGCTTGGCAGTGACGTTAAAGCAGACATTACCCTCCTCCCTCTGGCACGGATGCAGCTGGCATGTACACTCCTCATTGATGGCGCTGCCAGGCGGACTCCGTCACAGTTGGTGATTTTGATCAATATCAACGTTAACAACACCCAGACAGCTTGTTGGAGAACAAACAAACATGTAAATAATGCGTCAACACATTCGGACGAGCTGGACGGGATGGTTATTGGTGGAGTGGACAGAGAATAAATTTATCATGCGTTCATTTCAGCTGCGAAGCCTATGGGTGTGCAGCCAGTGTCTAGCACCGATGCTAATTGATATTTCTTGTTTAACCTGGATATTTCTTAATGCTTAGACGGAAAACAGCCATCAGGCTGATGCTTTAATATTCACTGGGTGTCATCAGGACTTTGGAGCATGGTGCCACATCCTCAAATATATCCATGAATTTGTGGGTTTAGGTATGGGTGTCACTTTTGATGTGTGTGTTTTTGTTTTTGTTTTTTGGAAGTTTCATTGAAATATTCTGGCTTTGCAAAGGACAGAAATTGCAAGTGGTTGGTACTCAGTGTCTTGCTCAAAGGCTCTTCAACAATGTGAATGACACTGGGTTCTGGGTTCTCAGTGGTCTCTCTGCTGCCCAAAGCAAAGTAATATATGCCATTTTAAATATTTTGGTTTGACAAAAACTATCTCCGCACAAAGTTGCGGAGTAAAAACAACCTTGCCATGTTGCTGCCGAGCGGCCGGCTCTGGCCGGTCCACACCAGCTCAGTTTGGCAAAGCTCGCTGGTGTGAACACGGTGTCTGTGTGGAGTGAGAAAGACACGAGCAAAGCACGGCTCTAATTATAAACAGGCATTATCGTGGCTGTGAAACCAGAAGTGACAGCGGCAGTGGGCAGCCAGACACACACACACATGCACACACATGCACATGCACATACACACAAACATTGTCTGTATGGGCCAGAGTCATCATATGGACAAATCACAACTGCGCTGGCTCAGTAATGTCTGGCAGATGTTAACGCTTTGTACTTAATGACTCCCTCGAGACCTCACCCAATCAGACAGGACACAGTGCTATGCTGGGATGTGTGTGTGTGTGTGTGGGTGTGTGGGTGTGTGTAATAAGGACCTGGGTCACGTGGTGGAGAAAATACTTTTTGAATGTCATTAAACCGTATCAAACATCTGTAATATTTGAATTTTGCATGTTAAATTTTAATGAGAGGATTCAGATAAACCACTTCTTATGTGTGTGTGTGTGTGTGTGTGTGTGTGTGTGTGTGTGTGTGTGTGTGAAGGGATTCTTCCTCTATCACAGAGCTATTTATGCTCAATTAGCATATATAGAACAACTATAATTGTGTTTCACTTCTTAACAAAGGTGTAAAGTTTTGTAATATTACATCGAATTACCACATTCACAACAGTACTATAGCATAAAGAGAGCACTGAGTTACTATTTACAGTGAACTTTATAAAAACCTTGTTTTGTGTTGTTTATCAACCCTATGACAACTTTTCTTTCCAGAAAGTATAGCCTCTATACATATATTTATATATTTGCATTTTTCTCAATTGCTTTATATTTTATTGTTTTAAATAATTTTAATATATATTTCTTAATTTCTTTGGCTTAGACTTAGACTTTCTTTATTGTCATTGCACAAAAAACACAACAGTGAGTTTTTACAACGAAATGCCGTTGGCCAATTTAGTGGTTTTTAATTATTTTATTAAAGAAATAATGGACTTTTTTGTCTGTGAGAGACATGTTTAGGCTGCAGAGGGTTGAATAAAACATAACAAACCAGCATGTCCTTGACCTTGTGGGATTCACAGGGTTAAGAGAAGGTTATATTTTCTCAAAAAGTTTCAGGACCCTGATTGAAAACAGTCAGATTTATTGGTAAACATAAATAACTCCACAATATGCATGTAAATATGGTCACACAATTCAGTGGCTAAAGAAAAATAAATACAAATGACTACAATTGGTTCTTTTTTTAACCTGAAGCCAGTAGAAAATGGTGATTGGAGAAAGTTGTCGATAAGATAGATCTTTATGGTAGTCAATATAGTCAATATGAGGGCATTACAAAATATCAGTCACACACAATCCTGCTCAGTAAGTGGAAGTGAAAGTGGCGTTTCACAGCATCTTTCTCTACAGTTCATGATGCCATAAAAGCAGCAGTGCTGCAGTTTGCTGTATTGAATATGTCAGCGGCAGCAGATGCTGTGCTAATAGCCACTGGATGCTACACTGGAATCTAGCAGCTGGTAACCATGATGCTATCCACCACCAGGGAGGAACACCACGCCATCCACAACCCTGTTCCAGTCGGGCAGCAGGACACAACACTTCATCACAGTTTTTCGGGGACATTGTTGTGCATACATACATAACCTCAATTTACTCTTGTTGAGAAAAATGGCCTTTCCAGTTTCCAGCAGAGCCCAAGCCAGAGATCAGTGCTGTTTGTGTTGAAAACAGGATGCATCTGGCCACAAATGTATATTGGTCTTTAGTGCAGGCCAAAGCTAGACTCAGCGTCAGAGTTGGAATGTATTTCTATTTGATATTGCGTATAAAATTGCACATTTTAAATGCAGATGCAGTTTAAATGGGAGGGCACACCACTTTGTTTACTAATGTTGATAAAACCGCTCAGGTTCATGCCAAGACTAATGACCCACAGCATTAACGTAACACTGTAAAATGCCTGTCCTCAATCTGATGTTTGGATGTCAAATGCACACAGCAACCTTAACAATAGAGTGCTCTTATATTTTGGGTTATGACGGGGTCAAAGAATCGGCATTTCTGTGGAATTCATCGTTGTTTACCACATCATAACGAGGTGGGCTGCTCTCCTCTTTCAAACTGCATAATCTGCCTTTTAACATTGAGAGAAAATACCAGCCTTAACACATTAAAAGACATGTGTGTTCATTTTCAAAGAAGCTTGTATGACACACAATCCAACAGGATGCTCATTTTCAGCGTCAAAAACTACTATACGTGTCCTTTTCAAAAACAAGAAACTCACAGCACAGTCAAATACATCTCAAAACTGTAACAAGTTTTATTAACACACCATTTCATACATCTTGTCATACAGCTTTAATATATAAAATGTTGCCCAAATAGACCTTTAAAAGAGGCTAGTGCATGCATGTCAGCTTCATCCTCACTCTCTCTCTCCTCCCCCCGCTCCCCAGTGACCGTTCTCCTCACTCCTCCCTCCTATCCCTCCTTTCTCCTCTCTCTCCCTCCTCAGGCAGGAAACACAGCACCACATCACCGCTGTCGCTTTCTGATGCCCCACCAAGAGCCGTCACTCTCCGGCCCACCCCCCACCTCTCTCCGTCTGTCCGTCAAACAGGAAGACCCCCTTTCCCCCTCCATCTGTTATCGTCTCTGCTCCTCCATGAGTGCTGGGGGGTCGGAGGGGGCCGTCCGCAGGCTGGTCATCCCGTTAGAGGCCTATTAAGAGTCCCCGGGCTCTCCGCTGGGGCCTACTGGGGAGAGATGCATGTCAATACCTGTGGGTTATGCCTCTTAGTGCTGGACACAGCCGGGCCTGCCTGCCTGGCACACAGGCCCGCGCTGCATGGACCTCCTGTCGAGAGAGAGAGAGGAAGACAGAAGGGGGTTTAAATGCGAGCATGGTGTCTTCAGTGTGGGCCTCCCGTCAAGCCACTCCACCGGGCCTCCTGTTGCACTGATGGACCTACATAGACAATGCAGAGTCGGAGGAGACACACTTCCTAGTCCTGTTGGTGTTTGTAATACCATCAGTTGTCTCTTAGAGTCACATCTGGCCTGCAGACTACAGCGTGCTGCTTCCTGCGACAAGCTGAGAGAGAGGAGGCTGCAGAGGTGGAGAGGAACAGGGCTGAGGCAAAGTCCTACATGGAAACTATAAACCTGATTTTAAGGTGTCTACAGTATGTGCCTCATGTGTCTCCTGTTGTACCATTTACCACCAGTTTCCGTTGTTATGTCTATACAGTGAGCAAATTACACTCAGTGAGGCTTATTAGAGATTAGCAGAGCATAAGGTGTAACATTTCTCATACAGCATCACCCTCATGAACTCAAAACTGATGATGTATTGATTGTAGGGCTGGGAGAAGCATTGATTTTTCAATTAATTATGATATTCAAGTGAATGATCTGATATCATTTCTAAAAATCCTGAGATCAATCTTAGCATACGTCATTTTCAGTGGAAATTCAAAGATTTGTTCTGTTCCTTGTCGTGCTGAACTACTAGCCGCTGGAAAAACCAAAATTACACGTTTTGAGCGAATGAATAAACAATTGCAGGAGTTTGCCCACCTGGAGCTGGCAGCATCAATCCTAACAGCATGTTGTATGTCTTGCATGTTGGATTTATAAACCACAATGATAACAGAATCAAAATGAATCACAACTGATATCAATTTGAGTCTGATCTTATGAATAAGAATCAAATAAAACTGAGCCATTCCTTTTTGATTGAATCACAAATGTTAATTTTTTGTGTGAACTATTTTCATTAAATTAATTTCTGAAGGTACAGTACTGTTACATTTGAAGGAACTACATGTAGTACTTTAAAAATCATAATATTATCTTCAGATTAACTGTGTTAGAAATAATTACTATACGTAAGAAGGCCTAAAATATCACACTAGTCATATCATATTATTGCAGCAATGCAATGCATTTCTCAGCATTAGCTTCCATAAAAGCCATTACTTCCTGTTGCAAAGATGTCCCTCATGCATTTTGTTTTTCGCTTTACTAAAAAGGATTGACAATTTGGATCTGATTCACTGTGTGCTACTGCAGGAAACTTTGAAAACTTTAGGTCAGTTTGGAGGAACAGCAGCCCTCTTCCTGCTCTGTGCCCTAACCTCTCATAAGGCCACCCAGCTGATTTCCAGGGGATTTCCGATCTGAGGTTGTCAATCATCCTGATGGTGGTTTTGAATATTAAAGGGTATAAATGTACTAACTTCTCAAAATAAGTACAGTAATAAAATATTGATGTTAACATGCTACATGCAATACCTTTAGACTGAAGTAAAAATCACCAAGCACTGAGCAAACTTTTCACATGCAGCAACCAATCAGATGCCTCTGAATCACCCAAACTCGTTCAAGCCTTTCTTCCATGTCATCCATCATAGAAGTAGGAAGTATTAAACAAACATGCCGCATGCGTCCATCTGTCTTGATGTTAGCAGAGAATAGAGGTCTGTTTCCTCATTAGCAGCTTATTAACAACCACAGCCCAGCAGAAAGCACTCTCCCCAGAGGACTGGGACCCAGGGGGGGCATTCGAATCCCAGAGAGGGCTTTGTCTCCGGGCCTGGCCCCCCTGACCGGCCCCCTGTCCGGGCCTGCCCAGGGGACAGAGTGTTATGCGTGGATGGAATAAGGAAAGTTCGAGGAGAGGGCTGGAGAGAGGAGGAGATGGAAGGATAAGGAGGGGAGGAGATGGAGAGGGAGAGTTGACTTGAGGTCATCCATCAAACCTGCTGTCGATGTTCTCACCTCCTGAGGAGACGACTGACACTTCATGACAGAGGGGGAGCAATGAAAGTGACTTCAAATACTGCAATATAAAATCACACATCAACGCTGTTAAGCATTTTCTCCATTAAATATAAGGTTTAATTCATTATCCTCTTCAACAGCCGCAAACGTGTTGGCACTTTCCATGCTGTATTTAAACTATATCTCACTCCTGTTTTTTTCACAGATCTGAATAACACATCTGCTCGGTGTGTTTGTGCCAATGCAGACATGTGTTGGCCTCAGACCACAGTCAAACCCTCGAGGTCTCATGGTATTTTCTTGGGCTCGTACCGACGAAGGGGACACGGGTTCAGGTCCCTGTTGCTCACGCCCATGTAGTGCCCATCTGTCCAGTGTCCTGCACATACATGTCACATGCACATACAGCAAAATCCCACCGGCAAATACGTACAAAGACACATTAAAATTCACAACACACATGGGACACTTTCCCTAGACTCACACATTTTAACAAGCAAAACACCATATTCTGTCGGTTAACCGTCTAATTATAAAGACATCCTCATATTTACAGTATTGTAGAAGGGAACAGACAGATGACACAAGCTGGCAGTTCCTCACAATACTTTACAGGGCTCTGCAAGGCAGCTGGTTAGCAGAGGGCCTGAGTAGGAGGAGGGAACTGGCAACAGCTGTTGGAGTGAATGTCAGTAGTTAAACACAAGTCCTCCAGAGGCTTTTTGGAGTCACCATTTGAGGCTTTACATTAGTGTACAGTTAAGAAAATCACGTGAAAATGAGAGTCATGGGACTGTGAAATGCATGCAATAATTCTTAAGAAAAAAAAAGGTTGAGGAGACGTAAGTTTAAAAGTTTTTGTAAATGATGTGTGGGTCAATTTTTGAGCGTTTCATCTCTCTTCCATTCGTGTCATCATACAGCTCTCTCCCTCTATCTCTCATACTTTTTGATCCCTGTCCCAATCCCTCTTTTACTCTCCTCTCACCTCCCCCACTCCTCTTCAGTCCATCCTTCCCAGCCTGCCTTGCGGTCCCGGAGGCGCCAGCCGCACCCTGTCCTGTGCTGACTCCCGCCGTCCCGCTGAAGACCGTGAAATCAGCATGATTAATAATTATAATTATTGGCAAACGTGCCAGCTGCTCTGTGGCAATGGGCACCTCTGATTTATGGTTCTGTAAATGCAAACAGTCATTGTCCATATTCAGAGAAGAAAGCGGGAGGGGGGGGAAGGCAGGAGGGGAGGTGGAGGAAGAGGGGGAGTTTTGGACGCCTGCCCTCAAAATATGATTTTATCTTCCGAAGTCAGCAGCCCTGTCCTCGAGGCATTGTCCTCCTTCCCTCTTTCCATCCATTCGTCTCTTGTTCTGCCTCTACTCCTCACCTAGTCCACGCTCCATGGAGCTCCGCTGTTTGATCTCAGTGGGCTTCAAAGCAGTCTGGAGCCACAGGGCTTCAGGCATTGTGCTTGCAGACTGCTTGCTTTGTGGACAGCCTATCATTAGCATTGTGTTAGCATGGCCTTGGCACTTCGTGTTGAGGTGTAAGTGCACCGAGTTGCACATAGCATTGCACACTTGGCGCTTATGGGAAAGGAGACAATTAAGAGGCTTGAGAATTTAAGTAAAACTTGGCATTTGTTTAAGATGATTCACCAATTATTTTGGCATAATTTGATTATGTGGCTCCCATAAAAATGCAACCAGGAGTCCATGACGAAGTAGACGGCACTGACGTGGAGTTGGCTCGACTTATTTTTCTAACCTGTGTGTGTATGTGTGTGTGTGTGTGTGTGCTCAGATTGATGGAGATACACAGTCTGTTCATCAGGCCCTGAGGGTCTGCTGATGTGTCTATCATTGACAGAACGAGACTGTGGATTACCTCGCTCATTAATCACCATCAATGTGGCAGCATGCGCATACACACATGTATGCATGCACACGCTCAATCGTGCACACATACACATGAACACACACACACACACACACACACACACACACACACACAGATTTACATCACATACATGCAGACTAGTTGTGACAGCTACTGGCCACCAACCTGTCCACAGCATAATCTCATTAGGGTCCTTCTGGCATCTGGGCTGCTCTGCTGAGAGATGGCCCATGATGGAGTGGAGAAGACAAGGCGTTCAAGCGTATAATAGACGTCTAAATCATCTGGACTCATCCTCGTGCACTTTCACTGCAAGGCCTGGAAGTGTGGGGCAACACACAGGGAAGCTGGGGAGCATCTTAATGGGCAATCTCTAGTGATATCATTAAAAACTGAAATCACGTCCACACAAGAGAGGAATAAAAGTGGTGCCCTCTTCCTGTCATCATGGTGACACTGAATGTTTATACAAAAGTCCATCTGGAAGGCAGTGACCACAAACAAGGCAGTGACCGCTCAGCAGCTCTGAAGAAGTCTGTGTGTCTGTGTTTCTGCTGATGCTGGTGGCTCAGTGACACTCATCACACCTGTCTGCCACTCTGCAGTCTGCAGCGGGCCTGTCCTGTCCTGTCTGGTCCTGGAGTGCAGTGTTGTACCTGTCAGTGTTGTGCAGATGGGCTCCAGCTCCCCCAGGTACCCGGGCTAAATACCCGTCATTAATCACCACATAAAGCCTCCCCAGCGGGAGACGCCCCAGGTTAGATCGCATCAAGAAATAAATTGGCTGAAAAATGGCTCTGGATGGAGTCCCCATCCCTGGAGAGGAGAGGAGAGGAGAGGAGAGGAGAGGAGAGGAGAGGAGAGGAGGACAACAGGGAAGCAGAGACTTCTCCAGCCCACTGAGTGATCTGTCAGTGAGCTAACCGACATCATCATTCACTTGGCCCCTATAGTGTTCCCGTGGTGCTGACAATCTCGGCTGTTTGCTTTCAGATTTGTACACATTCATCTTCTTTATTTGCCAAAGTGGCTATGCTTAGAGGTGAGGCTGAGCTTTAACACTGCTGGGTTGTGGGGACTTTCGAGTCCATAAGGCTTTGGAATAAACACTGTTGAAAGAAAGGATGATACCAGGAGCAGATTGACAGAGGAAGCAATGACAGATAGAGGGATGGGGCGTCCCAAGACAGACAGAGAAGAAAGACTCAACATTAAATTTCTAAATGGAAGATGGAAAAATATGGTTAAATATATCGGATTTTTAGCCTACAACCTCACTAGTCAATATTAGCTGCCTTGTTTATTCAGTGCACCTCGCTTTTCTTTGTCATGTGCACCTTTTGACAGCATGACATAGCCAGTAGCTCTGGATACCAATTCCTCTAAAATAATCCATATTACTCATCCTGTGACCCACCTCGAGGTCTTGACCCAGTCTTGGGACAACATTGCTTCTGGGCTCACACTGATTTAAAGGCCAATAACAACTGAAGACCTAAATGGGGACACTGCCCTTTGTCATACGGGGTCAAATCAACAGAAGGAGGCCCTGTCCGCTTTATCAATTAATCAATCAATCAAAAGATATTTATATAACTAACTCAATCAGTGAGGGTGCAAAGCAATTCAGTCTGCAATGCAGCACTTTACAGTTTCAGCAGGGATACAACTAGAGCACTAACAAGCCAACATGAAATCACACACTAAGACGTGGATTAAAGCATAGATAAGGTCAAGGACACACTGCAGTCCACTCGCCCAGACCTGTCCACCTTACAGGAGCCTGTCTGAAGCTGTCCAGTCCTATGATTAATGACCAAATTCCCCTGGTCAGCCAGTGCACCTCTGCTCTATTGACACTGGCCCTCTTTTCACTAGTGATGTCCTGCAGCACCTCAGGGCCTCAGCACACTGAGCCTGAAATGGTTGGCTGTACAACACAATCTCACTTACCTCATCCTTTGACATCCCAATAAATGCAATAGGTGATAGTGGAGAAATATTATTGTGCTAAATTTCTTCCTTTTTGATTTACTAGAACGACACTAAGTGTAACCTACATGGCAAGGGGCCTAAACTGTAATTTGCTCACATGTGGGGCAGTATAGATGTCACTACATTGAATTCCAATGTGTCATTTTCAGTCTGTATTTTTGTCATGAGCACAAATGTGTCATTTTCTGTCTGTTTTAAACCTCATCTCACTTTCGGCTTTTTTTTTTGGTGCTGGTCTCACAAAGACCAGCGCTGATAGGATGACTAGACCATATTTTAAAGTCCAAGGCAGTATAGCCTCTTCTGAAACACTGTTGCACATTATTCTCATACATCATTAACATGATGAGTTACAAAAAATTTTTACATGCTTAATTCATACAATGCATGGCCAGCTGCATAATCTATCATTGTGCTAAATAAAAAAAGATTTAGTATAGACAAGGTCTGATAAATAACACAACTGCAGATTACATAAGGAATAAGTTTAAGCAATAAGCATTCAAGCATTATTTTCCACTGTTTCACTGTAAACCTGCTGCCTGAGTCCTGTCACTGCTTCACTGGATTCATTTGATTCAAAGACGGTCATACAGACTGATGGGCCATTACAAGCTGTAACTACCCACCAATCTGATGTGACATCAGGCTGTACCTGCTCATTTAGCGAGTAGGAGCAGGACTTTTCTAGATCTTTTTCTGCAGTGGTAGACAGTGTATGAGATTTATATGTATTTTGAGGCAAATAAAAGGTTTGACTTCAATTAATTGTTTACGCTGGTGAAAGATACCAAACGCATACATCCTCTTTCTATAAGTTCAAGAAGACATAACAAATGAGGAATACAGTTGAAGTCAGTTAGTGGCTGAATAATTATAACAGATGTTTTTAAAGTATGTTGTGGTACCCAAACAGTGGCAAGGCTACAGTAATGTATTAGCTGCACACAGACAGGATTTACCTCTCTGACGAGGAACCGTTAGTTTTGCATCGTCTATCCTACACAACAGACGGTGTTAATATCCCGAACATTAAAAAAAAAAAAAATCTGACTTGTTGCCATAGCAACAATCATTTCCAAAATGTTTTCCATTGAGGTAGCTAACAAATGCAACCAAACTAGATAATTATTCAGGCAAATGCCAGACCAACCAGAACAGTTTCTTACAAAACATCCCACTCTAGACATCTCTACCTAATCCTACATCTACTATGAATAAATAAATAAATGAGAAAGAAAGAAAGAAAGAAAGAAAGAAAGAAAGAAAGAAAGAAAGAAAGAAAGAAAGAAAGAAAGAATCCACAACTAAAATATGAGAAGCTCAGTCTAGTTTTTTGGTGCCCTGATCACATTTTGAAAGCTGTGATGCAAAAAACAGCTTGTTGGAAATATTGGAGGAATGAGTGAATTTAAGTCTCTTGTCTTCATTTTTGACTTTTCCACATTGTTCATTTTTGTAATGTTTTGAGTTATTAATGAAAGTGGATAGTGGAACAGTACAGCCTCTGCAGTACAGGGCATGACCACAAGACATTATAGTATTTACTGACAATATTTCTGTAAAAAAAAAAAAAAAAATTTCATTGGCACTTGGGATTTGTTTTTGCTTTTCTTTTGTCATGGCATGTTTTTACAAGCTCTTTAACGTCTTCATCTCAGTTAAGATTTGATGTCTCTTCACTTTTTTAAGCGTGTTATCGCCAAGGATTTCCAAAAGTACTGAGTATAAATGAAAACCTCAGTGGAACAGCAAAAATTAGTATACAACCGAAACAAATGAATGCAAATCCATAGTTGCTCAGAGATTACTTAACAATAATGTTACAAAAGACAGCAAAATGCCTCTCGCCGTAAACCAAGGCCAACTTTGTGCTGCAACATTTCCTTCTACCTCAACGTGTCTGCGTATCAGATCCTTACACAACACACACTTAAAAGGCATGGCAGAGGACCGCAGGCCTTTATGTATTTTAAAAAGAGCGGCGTGGTGAGCGGCCAGGTTATGCCTCCTCTATTCTTCTTATTCTTCACTTGAGCAGAGCGGTCGGTGTCAGTAGGAGATGCCGGGACAATGGAGGTGATCTCTCTGATCTCAGTGGTTCCATTGTGGCCGGGGATATTATTAATGTTCATCTCTGAGAAAAGCCATGCCCTCTGCCTCTCTGCCTCTACATCGCTCTGTCATTTTCTCTCTGCTGGATGTTCTCGCTCTGTCTTTCTCTCTGTCATAATCTTTATTTCTCCCTATCCCTGTCACACACACATGCACACACACACACATGCACACAGAAGACATGATGCATAGCACATAAGCGAATCCTGTATTACTCTAATGTTCCAACTTCACAGCCACAGTCAGTATAATTTATACATTTGTCCTTTTGAAATAATAAAAATACAAAAGCCTATTTTTATCAAGTTTATCAAGCCATTCTTTGCAAATAAAAATACTACAGACCAAGACCTCTGCAGTCTTGAACAGATCTTCAACACTATGACACTTTGGACATTGATAGCTGATAGGATTTTTACAACTGTGATTCTGCAAAGAAATATCAGAAGACTGAGTGACACATCGCTGAAAATGTCTTTAAACGTGTCACATGGGTCAAAGTTTTAATCCATATTGCTTATTCCCAAGGTCTCTGCATTCCTTTTATCTAATAAATAGGGGACACTTTGAAGGTGTGCTGCCCACTCTCTTTTCAGAACTAACAAGCAAAAGAAGCCATGGTGCCTGCGTTCATTTATCAGTGGTGCCGTGGGCTGCCCATGCCTTGCTGTGCTGTGCTTGGGGGTCAGGGTTCCTTCCCTGTGGGCCCGGAGTAATTATTAACCTACTGGGATTGTCCAGAGGACCCTCTGGTCATCTGGGACCACTGAGTGTCAATCAGCAAAGGTCATCACAAGGCAACACAGTGGACAAGAAGGAAATAGTGTGTGTGTGTGTGTGTGTGTGTGTGTGTGTGTGTGTGACAGAGAGAGAGAGACCGAGTGTTAGAGATGGACAGAAATAGAGAGCGATGAGGGGGAAAATAGACCACTTTAGCATCAAGAACCAGTGTTGTTTTATTTAAAATCATGGATTACAAACTTAAATCCCTTTCCTTGTTCAAATATTTAGGTAGTTTAATTTATCTACTTTTACTCAGACAATCCCATGACCAAAACAAAAAAAAAAGGAAAAAAGAAAGAAGAAAATTAATTTGCAATGAACTTTTCACTCCATTAAGCTGCTCGAAAAGCCCAAAAGACTGAGGCAACTTTTAGAGTTTCGGAAAGCCAGAAATAATTGCCAAAAGCTGAAGATTTGAGTTTCAGTAACACGCTCACATTTGGCATCTGAAGGTCTTTTGCATCCTAATGAAGGAACCTGTACTAACTTTACGCATTATTAATATTTGTAAACTTCCGAGCCCAAATAGATCTGCAGGTTTGTTTCACCAAAAGATTTAAAAAAATAAGCTTATTTTGATTAAAAGTTCTTGCTACCCACACTAAATATTAACATAGAACAATAGCAAACTCTGTCCTGTTTGTCTCTCACCCCCCAGACCCCCTGTGTGTGACATAACCTGGGAACAAGTGGGTTTTAGCATGGGAAGGGAAGGACATGGATGTTCTCTACATAAAACCCACCACCTCAAATCTAAGGCAATTTATACTGCTGCTGTGACATTGTGGCCCACGGAGCCTTTGTGAGCGAGCGCACAACACGTCTTCTAAAGATGTTTGGGTTTTGGGGGGCATAAATTGTGCGGCTCGTCTGCGACCCGGCTCTATATCATATTTGGCTGGCCTGACGGTGCCGGCGGTAGTGAATGGGCCGCCAGAGGCCCAGCCACTAGCGGGTGGTCTGACACAGAAGGGTTAAATATGGTTCAGCCACGAACGCTCTCAAAGAGCCTCGCTGTTAAAAAAATAAGTTATGTGGGCTGTATGTCTTCAAGCAGTCAGGAAATTGACAATACTGGCGCAGTGAGGCACAAGGCTGTCCCAGGGCTGAACTTCATGGTTGACCGTCCAATTGAAAAAAAACACAGAAAGAGTCACAACATCACTTGTTTCCGGCGGATTTATTGACGGGTCATCAAAGCCCTGGCTAGACGAGAGGTGTAAAATCACCACAATGACCATGCGTATATCAGTATAATGGTTAAATTCAATGAAATCTTTTGTGGCCAGGACTGCTGGTATAAACTTGAACTCTTCAACGACAGGAGAGAAAAAATGGAGGTGAACATAAATTCAGTTACAGTTACAGAAAAAGCACAACTCAACACGAATACCTTGAATTCCAGCACACACAACTGCAGCACTGAACACCCGCTGCTACAGTGTTTTATTGCTGTTGTTGTTTGTTGTACGGTTCGAATGGTCAGTTAATCAGAGTTCTCTGCATCTGACAGGGAAAGATTGCATGTATTTGGACATTTAAGACTCCAAAGGCAGGGCCCATCCCAGCAAAGTCATCATGGCACCTAAGTTTCGAACACTTTCTGGAGACTGTTAACCTTAAAAAGTGATGGATTTAATCTCCAGCATCTACAGCAAGTGACGTCCATGGGTCATGGTTCTGCCTCCAAGACTAATAGTAACTTGAAGTGGAGTTGAGTGATGATCCATGTTGTGCCTCCACTTGGAGAAACTCAAGCTCCCCCTCAAAGGCTCCACAGACTCCTTCTGAAAGAGGTGGCAACCATTTTTGACATATTTTCAGAATTAATCTGTAATCACACCAGATTAAGATTTATAAGACCTCTCATGACCACATACCTGGACTTCTGGTACTCATATGTAAATTTACTTTATGGTCAGTGTTTTTATCTATTTTTTTATTTTTTTATTTTTGGTCATGAATTTGGTGTTAAAATCCTTTGGTGTTGTGTTCCTTTCCATTATTGATTGTTGTACCCTCTTTACATTAGACACACATCAATAAAATGTTGAAACTAAAAACTGACTTCCATCAAGTCCCAGTCACAGTAAAGGCAGGTTCAGGTGTGTAGCGTGGAGCACTGAGGGAGCGGATCACTTGTCCCGTGTTTATTTCACTGTTTAGAAATCCTAAATTCCTAAATTTGACTGCATTGTCATTTGGAGAGAGCTTTAAATGGTTTGCATGTCGAAAAAACAGACAAAAACAGTGCAGTACAGCACCAATGGTATAAATACTAAATTGGTAAAGTAAAGAGCACACTGGGCTTCAGTCTTGATGAGGTTCACATGTCTGTACTGGCGCGTAGTCCTTCAACATCCTGCTGTGGAGACATAATATATACAGATACAGCTCAGACTGTGAAGTGAACAGACTGTGGGAACTGACCTTTGCACATGGTTGCTCTCCTCAAGTGGTTTGTCTCAGCGGAGATGCAGCCTAAGACAGACATTTTTGGAAGATAGGACGTGTCCACAATGTGATCAGTGGATCGGTGATTATCTGTCAAACCTTTTCCCAGGCTTTACAGCCTTCACTCTTTGGCCCTGCAAAATACAAAAGTAGACAATTATTTTGACACATTCAACAGAGTTCATGGGACGCCGTGGTGGCTCACCTGGTAGAGCACGTACCACATATCAAAAGTGAGACCTTATCGCAGCGGCCCAGGCTCTTTGCTGCATGTGACCCTCTCTCTCTCCTGCCTTTCCTGACTCTCTCTACTGTTGCTATCAAATAAAGCAAAAATGACAAAAAAAAAAGAAACTGTGTTTAGACAGCAAAACATCACTTTTCCAAAATCTGCACAAATTGCAGGCATTCACACTTGTGGAATGGTCGGAGACACAATCTGAGCTCATTTAAACTTGAAACACACATGAGAATCTTTTTCCAGAAAACACCCAGTACAGCCACATTTACAGTGCTTGTTGTAAAATATTTCAGTGGCTAAAATTTTACTATTTATCTTTTCTTTCACATCCCTGGATGTTTAATGGCTCAGTTTCCTTGTTTTAGATTTAAATAACTGAGGTTCCCCTGTAAGACTCCTTGAGTGCAGACACACACACACACACACACACACACACACACACACACACACGTTTTTATTTTATTTTATTTTATTTTATTTTATTTTATATTTATTTATTTATTTATTTATTTATTTTTATTTTTTTTTTTTTTATTGGCCATTTGCTCATTTAAACTCTTTTGGTCCAAAAGGATTTTGTGGATTTTGGACAACAAGCTTAGCCATCACAGAGGCGGTGTAGGGCATCACCACTGCTAAACAGACGAAGGAGACAAAGACGCACATTCAAATCCACTCAGTGAAACGTGTAAGCTGCCTTGATTCTCTTGGCTTTTACTCCATGAGGCAAGATGTGATATGCTTCAATTTACTTGCAAAACTGAGGCAGTTCTGCAAATGAGAAGGAGAATAACGTGAAATCAATACAGCGTTTGTAATTTTGCCCAGTCATTACACTTCCTCACATAAAATGGTACAATCAGCCTCTACTGTGTCTTCTGCTACAATCAACAAGCCGGCAGGGGAGCTTTACAGAGGGAGATGCAGGGGTGTCAGAGTTGTAGCTTCAAAATGAGTTTTACCCAGCATACAGGTCGAAGAAGTTTAGCTCATTTAAACTGCATTGCCATCATGAACCTCTCATTTGCATATTCTTGGTAAGTGATGCACACTAACTTAAACAAAAAGGGCATTTTTCAATAAAACTGTACAATTTTATCATCATGGGAGGACTGATTTTTGTATTTAATATTGTAATGTTTAAATTGAAGATATAATATCCTTAAAGACTGATATTAAAGCATAATGTGTTTTACATTTGAGCCCATGTTTGTTTCTGTTCATAAAATAAAAAAGAGCACTAAAATTCTTCTAGTAGTTTCTGCTATACGCTCATTATCACAAGAATCACATATATGAATATATACACATAATTATGTACAAATATATATGTCGATGTTCCTTTATAGGAGATTATTGTAATCTTGTATAAGTAAAGAATACAATGGTACTGTCAGTGATCCAACCTTATTTCATGCACTCTTGCCCCCTGGTGTGACTGGGAGAAGCAGCAAAATGTTGAATTTGTGAGTATTTACATATTTGAGCATGTGAAATGTTAAAAAAAAAAAAGTAATAACAAGATCACTTGATCAAAATTTGCTGCCTAAACTCTGTCATGGGGTTGCAAAATCCTGACTATCCTCAAGCTACCAGCCTAACTAGTCAGATCAGGCTGGTGTGCACTGCGAGCCCTGCCTCACAACTCATGTCACACATTTCCACATAAATGGAAATACACACCTTTTATGTGTAAGTAAGAAAGATTTTTTTTGCAAAATGAATGCATTTGTTTCAGATAATCATCATCATTGCTATGTATAATGAAGGTTGTCAGGCATCCTTGGAAATTAAAATATGTTTGTAGCTACTACAGTTTTAGTGGGAGTGAAAAGGTTGGTCCTTGTTTACTCCGGGGTAAACTGAGCATATGGATGGACACATTGAGCCTTACCGGTGAAAATGTGCCACACTTTCGAACCTTGAGCCAAAACAAAATGTATTCATATGTTTTTATGAAAGAGTATAACCCATTGTTTAATCAGGTGCAGCATATGGCTGCTCAGTGGCTACCAGTGTGACTTCATGAGCAAGAAAGACCCAGGTTTGAGCCGTTTCTGTGTGGAGTCGGCGTGTTCTGTCTTCCTGGGTTCATTCTTCCATGCAGTTTCCTCCCACAGTCCAAACGCAGGCAAGCGGGTGGACTGAAGGCACTAAATTGCCCATTGGCGTCGGTTTGAGCAACTGACAGCCTGTTCAGGGTGTTTTCCTGAGGGACACACACAACATACACATACACACTCTGTCTATGTTCCCTTACCAATGATCCAATTGACTTTTGCCTCCCTTTAAAAATTACATACTTCATAGGGACGCATATCAAGAATTGACTATCTTTCAAAAATAGCAATCATAAAAGCTCAATTACATGCATACAAATTACATTTACATACATCTAAATAAAATAATTCTTATATTTTAATGCTACATTTAAATTGCGTATTCATGCTGTACGGATTACAATTTAAATTATGAAAAAATAAGAAAAAATATATGCACACAAAAGTAATGAAAAGATTTTTTATGCATTCTAAGCTCTTAAACCATCTTTCTGTGTCTTAAACCATCCTTTCTCTTGTCTTGAGTGTCTGTCTTGAGCATCCTCTTGTTGGCATGTTTACTTACACAACTGTTAAGGTCCTATTATCTTGTAAATCCAAGAGTAACTCACCACTTGGCTTCAGATCAGGGCAACCTTTCCTCATCAGAGATTCATGTTAAGCTACAGGTTTTCATCCAAACACCAGGCCCCACCAGTTCTCAGTTATTTCTGATGTTTCCTTATAGGGGTCTTCTTATTCTCAGGTGAGACTAGTTTGCCCTAGGTGTCCCTACTAGGAGCACAAGGTTCCCAGCACCATCACACCCAGTGTCAGTGGGTCATACTAACCCTTGAGGCTGTTATTCTAGGGACGGAAGGAGGGGGGTCCTTAATTCATCATGCCGTGAGTCCATATAGTTCAACTGTCTGAGCTGACGATGACAGACTGATTGTGTCGTGCATAAATGTGACAAAAGAAAACATTAAGCTGCCTTCAAGGTCCTGTCAGAGTCTTATTATATATTGTGGCTACAAAGGGTTGATATAGGTGGATTTAGGTGGAACGAACTGACCATTACTTTGTGTGAAGTTGTAACAAAGGAACGTCTAAAAATCTAGGGCTGTAAGAATTTAGGCGGCATTGCTGATTAATTTCTGACCATTTTCCTAGTTAATGAGTTTGTTTTATGTTTAGCCTTTGAGCAATGTACTGCCTATCATGTTTTTACCAGTTTAAGTCAAGACAAGGTGTGTTGAGGGTGGCATGGGATGCTGTTTTTACCATAGTAGGAACGTTTCAAATTTTAGTTTGGTTTTGTCTTTAAATGACACTGGGAGACGGAGATACTTTTATCTGACACACTTGACTGCCTTGTGTTCTCTTGATGTGTCATGGTAAGGCTGCAGATCTGTAGAATTACACTTACACACCTTCAGCGTGGAAACCACTGATCCTGCATGCACCTCTGTCACCAGGTGCATCACCATGGAGACGGAGTTTGGGTCTGGGAACAGAAGGGGTTGTATGTGTGGGGATTCTCCTTACCCCGGCAACAACAGTCAGTGTGTGGATGGGGTCCGTTTGCCTCTGACACGGCCAAGTGAAAGGCAGTGTGTTTTGCGATTTCCACGGTCCATCCCACAACGGGGGGGGCAGAGGGGGGTCACCGAACGGCAGCGAGCGGGCCGGGAAGGGGCCTCAAAGCCTGGGGAGGGGAGGTCCCTGGCCCCTGGCCCCCCACTGCAGCCTTGTTCACATGAGAATCAATCTGGTGCCAGTGTTTGATGTGAACCGCGGATAAAAGAAATGAAACAAAGAATGACAAGGGGGAGATATGGAAAGATGGGGCACAGACAGATGGAGAGAGAGTGGGACAGACAGATAGAGAGAAAAATATGGAGAAGTGTGAGAAGACTGGATTTACAGAAAGAGGAAGAGAGGAGTGGTATGGGAAAATATCAAAAAGGCAGGTGTGCACTGATGGAAAGATATGTAGAGGACATCTGCAAACAGCTGGAAACACAACGACACACACTGAGAGCGAGAGACAGACAGACTGACTGACAGAAACATGTAGGTAGGTGGACAGACTGAAAGACAGACAAGTGGTTCAGTCGGACAGACACAACCCATCAGTCAGTCAGACGGACAGACAGAAGGGCAAAAGGAGGTTCAAAGCCAGCGTGGTGGACACCAGTCTAGCATCTCCTCTCACAGTCTCCCTGTGACGCCAGGAACTCACATTAGCATCACAATGCAAACTGCATTATCATCATCGCCATCACCATTATCATGAAAAATGAAAATCATATTGAGTTTAGACCAAAGCCTTCAGCCGGCAAGCTCCAGATAAAGGATTCACCCCTGTGGAATGCCGAGGTTACGTCCCTGTGTGCCTCTGGAGCCTTTATCACACCTCACCATAAGTTGTACATTTCCTCTCATATAGCCATTTTCATTTCCATAATAAAGCCCAAATACTACACCCTGTGTAAAATGAACTGAGCGAACACTGTAAAACTTACAGGAATAACAAAACGCACCAAAAAAAGAAGAAAACGTCTTTTTTAAACTGCCGGCTTGCATGAACCAAGCTGAGAGCCAAAACAAACTCCCCTCTGATTGTCCATCAGCCAGTTGTCATGCTTTTCACAGAGCGGTGTAGGAATGTTGTTTTATTTGTACTATGTTGAACAGAAAAGTCAGAGCCCTGTCATCGCAGACCGCACAGGGACAATGAGAGGCGGAGAGAGCAGCTTTTGGGCCTTTTCTGTTTAATTTCAGCCAAAACAGGCTGGGACATTGTCGTTCTTTCTGCTAATTAAGCTGTTAGAGAGAGGGGCTGGTCTGACAGGGCCCTGCTTGGCGGGGAGGCGAAGAGTCAATGGGCCGGAGCTGAACAGGAGACATTTATGGGCTGCCTTAAGCCATTGTTTCCCCCCACCGAGGATCTTTTCAGGTCGGCCGCCTCTGTCTCGGTGACCTGTACAATGAGAAGAATGCCACTCCAAGAAGTCGGAGCTGGCCACAAAGAGCAGGCCCGCAGAATGAGGATTTCACGGCACTGAGCAGAAACCGATCTCTGCCAAGATTCCTCAGATAGTTCTCACCTCTTCTGCTGCAGAGGGACTCCAGTGTATGCCTGTGTGTGTGTGTGTGTGTGTGTGTGTGTGTGTCTGTGGGTGGGTGGGTGCTTGTGTATGCATTTCTTCCAGAGGTGCCTCAACCTTTGTGAGAGGTATTTTATACATGCTGGTTGTTTTGGATATTTGATCACACAGGAAAATCAAACTTCACACAAACACAAACTTATACAACATATGATTGGTAGAGAAGTCAGCCTCTTTATTTCCAGAAAGAGATTGACAGACTTCATGATACAAAGTCTAAAGGTTTGATTTGCTTTTACAGTAGCAGAGAATTCAACTGCAGATTTCCTGTGATATACACCTGCGTGGGGAGTCACAATAAAAAGTGTGAGCATTTTCTCTTTGTAGCATTTCTCGTTGAGAATGCAGAAGTTTGTACCCGCAATTAATATGCTCAAGAAATCCAATTGGCACTTAAATCAACTGTCCAAAACTTTTCCAGAAGAGTCTTCTCTCTGACTTTGTCCAGCAGCAGTTGTTTGAGCCACCTGTTCCGTCACAGAAGCTGTCGCCCAACCTTGCAGATTAAACAGGTGAGATTAAGGCAAAGCTCTGGGCAGCTTGTGGAACATCCCTAGTACAGGCTACAAACAACCCTTCTGTCTGTGTGTGTGAGTGTGTGTGTGTGTGTGTGTGTGTGTGTGTGTGTGTGTGTGTGTGTGTGTGTGCGTGTGTGTGTGTGCATGCTCTGGTCCATTTGATGGTCATCCAAGCGTCTCTGTGTTTACTTGGACTGTGTGTTGGGTGGCGAGGCAGATCCTCTCTCTCTGCCTCAGTCACACAGCTCTTGTCGCTGGCCCACAGACGAATGTGTGATCTGTTTAGTTGTCACTGAAAACTTTCTTTTTTCAAATTGTGGTTTTCTACTGACTTAAAACAAGCCATTTCTATGTCAACACCACCTGCTTATGTCTCATCCGCGTGCCAGTTTCTGCTCTCTTTAGCAACCGCCATGTGTTGTCATAATGTAACTCCATTTCCCACAAAGTGTTGAGCGGCACTTTCAGACGAGCCAGTGCCTCACACAACAAAGCGGCCCAATTATAGAGCCATTTATGTGTTTGTCAGGGGCTTCAAATGGGCACTGGTTTCTCAGGGCAGCCATATTGGCGAGGTCAGGCAGAGCATCTGAAAAGGCAGCTTTATTACAGAACAGCCCGTCCCTCTCTTAGTCAAATGCCCGAGAAGAAAAAAAAAATGACAAAAAAGCAAGAAAGAAAAAAAAATGACAACTTTGTTCTTTATAGCAGTTTGGCTGTGCCTGCCTGTCTGGCTGCTCTGCGGAGCGCAGCAGCATGTGTTTCAGGGATTGTTCTGGAAGGGGGAGTGCAGAAACAGCAGGGAGCAGAAGACAAACAGGCAATTCGTGACTCATTAAACGCAGCGACGGTGGCCAGCGCAGTGGAGGGGTGTGAGGACCCGCGTTCCAACCGGGCGATAAACCCCCCCTGTACCAGCTGGAGCAGGCATCTGTCAGCCGCACGCCGCACCACGCCACGCCACCGATTATCAGCAACAAGCCATAACTGAGTGGCCGGCCACCGCCATTTTCAAACACCCAACACTTACATAACAGCCCTGATTGGCTCACAGGGGACCCGTTGGACCAATGACATGGCTTAACGCTGTAAAGTTCGCAAGGTGTTGGAGCAGCCAGCAAGCCGAGCTGTGTAGGGAGGCAATGCAAGTCCCCTCTCTCTCTCTCTCTGCCTCTCTCCCTCTCTCTCTCTCTCTGTGTCTGCTTTACTAGAGGTCATGTCATGTCATTTTGTCATTTTGTGATGGGCCGCAGCTTGGCAGTTTGGTTAGGGAGGCCGCCTGGTAACAGTAGTCCAAATTACCAAAGCACCCTGAGCTGGATGCTGGGCCCCTGAACCCCAGCATACATGTACAATAATATCCTGCTCCCAGGACAAGTGTTGGAAAACTAGGTAGTTTTATGTGACAACTTAGGACACATACAACTGGTCATTACTTGCAATATGCCATTGAGTTTATATCCATCCTTGTAAAAAAAGAGAAAAAAATGCATAATATACATATCATAGCAGGCGTACCAGCTTATTATGGACTGGGAAGTTGTGGGTGTAAAATGGTTGTGACGAGTTTAAAACACTTGAATTACTTGGAAGATGGGAAAACTCACCCAACACTGCAATAACATCTCCACCTTAATAAAGTATTTGTTGTAATTTGTAACCTTAAAATCCATTTTTTCTTAAAAAAAAAAAAAAAACTGGAGGTGGGATGACATAATCCCACTTCTAATGCAGAAATTTTTCTGCATGGATACCAGCATAAATATGTTGAAACAAGGCAGAAAAAAGGAGATTAGCCCACTAGTAAAATATATATATATATATATATATATATATATAATATATAATTTGAAATCATCCCACATGTTTTCAAGATACTGAATATGAGACTTGCAGTGAATAAGTGGCATCATCAGTTTCTCTCACTGCAATTTATTTCTTCCTTTCAGTAAGAAGGAAAATGGAAGAAGAGGATATTTTCCCTCTAAGTCTCATACTAGATATGTTACACAAATAACACAGCTCCTCAGTAACTTAAGACATTGTGAATGCAAGGTAATCAAATTCCTCTGTCTCCTAGAAAAGCTCAACATCAGCACAACTTTGCAACGAGGTAAAAGTTTGCTCTCACTGGAATTTACAGAGCCGCTAACTGCCTAATTAAACGATGGGAGCAGATAAAAGCATGAAATATAGATAAGCTGGAACCACTGCCTATAGCTCTACAGCCCATACAGAGGAAGACAGTGATGTCTCCTAAAGCCACAATCAGTGGAGCGACAAAAATGGGCCTTGTCCTCTACCCAGTTGTGAATGTTTAATAGGAAAGTGAATCTAAACATGCTGCCGAGCTCTGCCTCTCCACCACACAAGCCATAAATAAGAGTATATCGCCTGCCAATGGAGCGATGTAAAAGAAAAAAAACTGCCTAACTTTCGCTGAAATGCCGGTGTTAATGTGGTACTTCAGAAGCCCATGGCACTTTGCGGGACTTAGGGATTGGGGCTTTAACAGCGCTTGTGGTGTGACAGAAGGGGCCTTTCCCTCTCCTCGCCAGTGGTAGCCAGGGTTGTAATTCTGACTTTAGCAGTCTTTATGACTCCCTCTCCTCATTTCTCTGGAATATGAAAACATCAGCATATGGCTGCCAACAGCGCCGAGGCTAAGGAGTCAATTTCCCCGAAGTAACATTGGGACAGGGGTGACATTCACTTCCATACTGCCCCCCTGGCTCAAAAAAGGACAGAGAGAGAGAGCAGAAAGAGAGCGAGGAAAAGAGACAAGACAGACGGTGAGGGACACAAAAACAGACAGAGAAAAGGAATGGAGAGGCAAAGAAAGGGAACCAGAAAGAGGCAGGCAAAGATGGTCTTCCTCTCATCTTCCTACACCAGCAGGGCTGCATTGCCTCTCTGTCTTGGTGTGTTCAATGTGCAGCTCACAGTGTTTCATGTGGCTACCAGGAACAGAAAATCTGTCCATCAGCTGCCAAAGGTTCCAGCTCTGCTTTGCTCCTCTGAGCGCTCTTAAAAACCTGCTGTTTCACACCCATGAATTACACTATTTATGGCCCTGGTTAAAATGGGCAGTTTCTGGGCACACTGCATGTGTGTGCCTCTGTTTCTCTGTGTGTGCGCATGTGTGTGTGTGTCTGTGTGTGCCATGTGGCAGATGGGAAGCAATATGGCATTCCTCTGCCCAGACAGATGTGGCACAGCACATCACACCGAGCCGTGAGAGGGATCGGAAACCTCAGGAACATCTGGACCTGTGGCAACCTTCACCCTCAGCCAACAAGCTAACTTTACCTAGCTGCTGAGGACCAGGGAGGAGAGGAGAGAGAGAGGAGAGATTATTTTCATCAATTTTACTCAAACATTATTTCAGAGAACATCACCAAATACACGTCCGTCAACCAGTCTGCCTCCACAGCTCCACTATCCCGTTATCATCCCATACATGGCGTCTTCATCTCCAAAAGCACAGTTGATTGACAGGTGAGGAATCCCACCTCCCTCAGTGAGGGTTGTCAATCAATTGCTCTGTGGAGTGGAGAGCTGAGGCCTGTCCCAACATGGGCTGGTCACGGCCTGCTGCACAGGAGGACATTCCCACCACTCAGGGGGGCAGACTGGCCGGGACAGGCTGGGGCTTCTGCAGGGGTTGGGGTACACGGGGCGCTGGGGTGCTGCTAGGGGGGTGGAGTTGGAGGTTGGAAGAGGTGGGTGAGTTCATTTGGGCTTATGTCAACCTGTTTAGAGTTTGTTTGCAAAAACTTTCTATAATTTCTATAAAACATGTCTTTTTTTCTAGGTACAGTAAAATCAACTGGCTTTTGCGTCAAAATTTGGGATTTTGGATTCTGAAAGTAAGTTTTATGCAAAACATTACATACAACAATTTTGTTTTTGTTTTTAGGAATCGCATTTGGCCATTTTTGCAAATTAACTCTGACTGCAAGAAACAAGTTCCATTTAACACTGGATTTTTTAAAGTTAATGATCCCTACAAGGCAAAGTTTGGAAAATCTACTAGATCTGAAACTAATTCCGCTGTTTAAACATTTTCAAACCAAAACGCTGCCTCCTGCCAAAGCTGTGATAAAAAACAAAAAACAAAACAGTATTTCAGTACCATGTATTTTATTGATAATATTTAACATTAGGTAAACCATAATAACAGACTGGCGCAGACACTGAAGCTCAATTAAACAATCAGAGAACAATTTCACAGTAGAGCAGACAGCAGTTAATTAGCTGACTTTCCGAGGCGAGGAGGAAGCGGAGAGTTGTATTTTGCTTTATGCCGCAGTTTACAGCGCATGGGGCTGGGATAGCAGTGCAAGATGCTCAGGAGATGTGGAGGCAGAAATACTGCAAGACAGTCTGTAGCATAAGTGATTCAGACATATTGCCCAAGGGACTTTTTGCTTGGAAAGACTTAGCGATAGAGTCACCACAACAGTCCTCATTTGTCTACCAAGCTAAGACAAATCAAAAGGAAAACATGATTAAAACATAAACTCTGCCTCCATCCTTTACATCTTCCTTTATGATTTATGTGTTTTAGTTACTTTGAGTACGATAATCCACGTGCCAGAGGGAAATCCCGAGCTAATACCATTTTTGTGGACTCTTGCCTAGGATTGTCATCTGTGCCTCTTGCTTTACAGGCAGCAAGAAACATGATTGATTTCCCTCCTGCTATAAACTGTGGTTGTACTGCTCCTTTTGTATTTGCCTTGTTCCCATGTAACTTTCCCGCAGTTTATCCAGTGCTTTAAGGCATAAAGGTCGGATGTCAACACAAGTAGCAGCTATAAAATAAATTAACCACTGAAGGTATTTTAGATATTGTGTATATAGTGAAATTTAAATTGCAAAAACACATGCAAAGTATAGTGTTGACGTGCTCATATAACCCTCCAATAATGAAACTAATATTGCAGTGTTCTGCTTGTCTTCAGAAAACAATACCATGAATATGAGTAATTAACCCTATTCAAAGTGACATAATTAGATTTAGTGTTTAATTAAATCAATCGATCAATAAATTAATTAAATTAAATTAAATCAAATCATTATTAAATTATGTATGTCTTAATTTTTCATATTTGCATAAGGACTGAAGCATGGGTTTAATCTAACCAATTTTTTTTCTATGAGCCTTTATTTCCACTGGTGGTCATCAGTATAATATAAGTCAATATCTTTATGAGTTAACTAAATGCTTTGATGCTGATTTTACTGCCAGATTTTTGTTTTCTTGTTGTTTGTGACCTCTGCAGTTTAGCTGTGGCCAAGCCAAAAATCAAACCATGTAATGGTATTATATGGCTTGCCATGCCATTAAGGGAGCCCCTGTGGGAATAAGAAGAGACATATGTGTGACAGAGGTGTGCTGGATGTCTATAGACTGAAGCCCAGATGTCCTTCTGTTCACACAAAGCAGAGCCAATATGGATAATATCCTCGACTCACAGCAAATCAAAATAGCCTCAGCTTAAGGACTTTTCCCTCTGTGTTGGTTAGTTTGTTAGGCTTGTACATACATGAGCACAGAATAACAAGAGGCAGCGGCAAATATCAGGCCTTATCGGTCATTCAGTGAGAAATGCTGTTTATGGCAGCTATGGTGCAGATACCAGGATTTTACTAAAGTGAGCCCTCCTGCACCTCAGGGGTCTGTACCTGCACCCAGAGGGCAGCGGGGTGACGTGGTGATTGAGTGGGTGTGTAATGTCCTGCTCTGTTGTGTTTGCAGTGTGTGCAATGGCCTTACTGCTGAGCTCTGAGAGACTGGGTGTGGGAAAACCAATTATCCTAGCAGAGGTGTTGGCCAACATGACTCGAGAGAGAAAATAAACACAAATAAATACAGTGATGTTTTTAAAATGATTTTTGCATTATTGATATTTTTCTTAGCTCCTTTACTTCTTTTTTTTCTCTTAAAGTCATTTGGGAACTGCCAAAAGATGCCTAGACTGACAATAAATAAAATGAAATAAAATAAAATGAGATAAAATAAAATAAAATAAAATAAAATAAAATAAAATAAAATAAAATAAAATAAAATAAAATAAAATAAAATAATAAATGCACCCCACCATCCATATAGGTATGTTGCAGGTAAAAACCTTTCAGCTCCAATTTTGGAGATTTTTTTTCCAAGCCCAATTAGATGAGCTCTGAATCTGTATGTTCATCAATCACGCCAACAAGCAGAACCTCAGAGTTTCCAGGGCTCCACCTCTCCAAGCCGGCCGCAGACAGAACCGACTGGCAGACGCCTTCCTCCGCTCCCTCTTGGCCGCTCCCTCACTCCCTCTCTCAGGTCTTTGAATAATTAGTGATGTGTGTCAATATTGCGGCCCATAGTAACCATATGGTGGGTGCAGGCAGACAGGCCATTGTTGGGAGCTGTGAAATATTGTGTATCCCTGCGAGGGCTGGAGCCAGCAGAGGCAGGAAGTGTTGTCGGGACTGACAGGGACATTGTGCGCTTGAATGGGCGAGTCCTCGGTGGCAGGGAGCACCGCGGACCCAGACAGAAAGTCTTGACCCTGGCGAGAAAGGCTGATTAGGCATGGTACCGCAGGCCTCTCCTTCATCCACCCCCACCCCCAACACCCCCTGGAAGCCATTAGGGCCCGAGCAGAATACAACAAGGCCACTTAACTCAGCGAAGCCTTTTGACTGCGCACATAAAAACACTCATATATTCATGTCAGGGCTGGAGAGGAGAGGCACAGGGGCTTTCTTCTGCACTCAGCAGCCTGAGGTGGCCAAGGCAGTGTGTGTGTGAACCAGGGAAATGACTGAGTCCGGTTTGTGGGAATGAGACTTTACTTAAAGACTGTGAACCCCACTATTGATCCTGTGCTGCTTAATTACAACAGAATAGAATAGAATAGAATAGAATAGAATAGAATAGAATAGAATAGAATAGAATAGAATAAACAAAACAAAATAAAACAGAGCAGTACAGAGAAAAATCAGAACAATATAGTAGAAAACAGGACAGAATACAACAAAACAGCACAGAACAGAATAAAACAGAAATAAACAGAAAAGAACAAAACTGAACAGAACACAATAAAACAAAGCAAAACAGTGCAGTGTAGAAAAGCACAGGACAGAAAAGAAAAGAATAGAATAGAATAGAATAGAATAGAATAGAATAGAATAGTTACTCGGATTTTAGACCATTTCCTTCAGTGGCCCCCGCTCACCTATTACACTTGTTAAACTGCATCAAAACTAAATGACAGAATCAGTAGCTGGTGCGTGCTGTGTAGTGGACAGATTGGAAATGCTTTGCCGTCCTCGTATCGCTGCAGTAAAATCAGAAAACACATCAGATCAGATGTAATAGAAGCAGGCCAGCATTACCCAGGCACATTAACAAGCTGTTGAACACAGGAAAGTTAAGCAGCGGCTCTATCGCAACAGCGCGCGATGCTGTAAAATAAAATATAATTCCTCGACAAATATCTGACTCTCAGCTCTGCAAACATTTAAATTCAGGGAAATCCAAGAAAATGGTGGGGAGACATTTAAATATAATACTCTTTCAACAGATATAGGCAAACATTTAATTTAAACCATTTTTTTAACAACATCCCCATCACCCAGAACAACTGAGTTAGCCAAGGCAGAAATAAGAATTTGAGTTTTTCGCCACAAGATGGATAATATTTTGGAATTCAAAATACATTATTAAGATAATATTTGTCAGTTTGTTAAGTTATGGGTGGGGACTCATTCAACCTGTTCTGTTTCATTTCACCAGCCTCTGAATCTGCTGTTCCTGTCTGCTCTATAACTACCTGATCAAATACACTTCCATGCACATCTCCTATCCTTCTTGTCTCTCCATCCTGTCCTCTTTTATCCCTTCCTCCTCTCCCCTCTCTGCCAATTATCTCTCCCTCAGTCTGTCGCTCTTTGTAGTCTAATAAAGGCGTTCTAAATTGATGCCCATCCCGCCTTTATCCCCCTGATAAAGCACAACAATTAAGACCCATGTCTCTTTGCTTTAGGCCTTTGATGGCTCACAAAGCTGCGCCACTCAGAGCCGGAGAGAGAGAGGGAGAGGTGTTGGAGCCAGACACAAGTTAGCAGGCAGCTCTCTCTCTCTCTCACACACACACACACGCTCATGCAAAACCCAGCATATCGATACATAATGCAAAGTGTGCGTACATACACACAAAATTTGCATAGTGATACACAGGTACCCAGAGAGATACAGTAACAACACACACACATACACCCACACACAGTCATGCATGCACACATACTGCGCAGTAAGCCCACACGCATCCACAGGTGTAGGCTCAACTATATGCAGCGCGCACACACACACATAGGCATACAGCACACGTATACAAACGCCTGCACATGTGCACCCCAGAGACGTGTAATACACATAGATATACATGCATTGCCATGTACACACTGGAATGTTAACATACAAACACAGATACACAGAAACACACACACACACACACACACACACACACACTGTGGGGCCACGCAGACCCTTGTTTCAGCTCCATCAGGGCTTCCACAGTCAGTGTGTGAACCATTACAATGATTTATAAGTCTACACTGACCTGCCACTTAAGCCTCTTAACGCCCTGGGGCCAGTATGGGCCATCAAACACACACACACACACACACACACACACACACACGCAGTTCCGCAGTGTGTGATGTGTTAAAATAATACCTGACACAAGCCACGACGATTTGACAATAATGAAAACATTTAAGGCCAGCACATCTGTCACTCTGTTTGAATTGGGAGCCTTTCCTAAGATTGCAGAACAAACACACACACACACACACACACACACACACACACACACACACACACACACACACACTCCTCTGCTGGACTTTGCTAATGTCCTCTCTTTGGTAACTAATTAATAATGTCCCTTAAAGAGACAAAAATAATGTGAGCCCATTTAGGAATATGGTAATTCTTGGGACTTTGAGCAGCGCGGTGTATTGTGAATAAATGAGTAACTTTAAACTAGTACTTTCCCTTAAAGCGAGAAGAAAAGTTTCTGTTGTTAAGAAAAGAGAAAATTGTCTGGAAATGATGCTTGATAACAGTCTTGTAACAGCCAAAAAGTGGTAAACAATCATATTTGCTTGGGGTATTGCAAATTTGCTCGATGAGAATTAAGGCACAGATAATTACCAGGTAAAAACTAAAAACATTCAGCACAAAAAAAATCCACAATATTTAAAAAACACAGCGTGATACCTGCATGAATGTTCAACATGTTCCCTCTTTGTTTATTGAATTGTGTTTCCTATATGCCTTGACACCGGGGGGTAAGCTTCTCTCAGATGTAAATTTGAATAGTCACTGGAAATAAATGGAGAGGTGTGAAGGAAGGCAGAAGACAGGAAGTCATTAAAATCCATATTTGGTCTCTGAGGGATTGGGCGACATGAGAGTAGCTGTGTTGTTATGGTAGACAAATGAAAGTGAATCTGCACCCTGTTATTATACAGCATCTTTTCACCAGAACAGATGAGAAGAAGTGAGCAGAAACTTTTCTACTCGCAGTCCCACGAAATGATGCAAGACAAAATGATGCTTCATTAAATGATTCAAATGTCTGACAAAAATAAGAATTACAGGGTGGGGGGGGGCAAACCTATTCAGATGCTGTCTATTACATTTTACAATACTGTACTTTTTACTATTATATGAATACTATACTTCTCTGATGATGCTGACATATTAAGAAATGTATTGTTTTATCATTTTAAACTTAAACAGGTCATTCTCCTATTTTTTTATGATTGTAATATGGCAGCATTTGACCAGGGGCTGAGATCTCCACTGTGAAGCTGCAATTTAACCTTTAATACAGATAGATGTTTGCAATAAATTTTTGCGACACATTTTATCATATATTTACTATTATTACGTGTTGGTCATTTTTAATTTGAATTTCAAGAAAGTCCGCTTTATTGAACCAAAGCCTCCTAACTGGGAAATTAATGTATGTTTTTTGCAAAAGTATTTCTCAGTTTGGCTCAAGGCTGTTTGTTTGCATGTTTTCCCCCAAATTCTCCCCCCAGTTTTTACCAACAAACACACCAACAAACAAACTTTTTTTTTTTTTTTTTTTTCCCCCCAGTTTTTATAGCACAAATGATTTTATTTATTAAAACACTTCTTGGAAGATATATTATCCAAGTGACATCACTGACAGGAAAAAATCTGACTTGTCAACTCTCCAGTAACTCTCCAAGCAAATTCATGTAATCAATATAAGTGAGGTAAATGTCATACCAAGACATAAGAAAAAAAAAAAAAAAAAAAAATTGTTGGTTTCTTTTCTGGTGAATTGTATCTTTAAGCTGTCACCTCTAGTTGACTAACATTAAGTGATAAGTTAAGGGTAAGGGTAAAGTAACCTGATTGTTAATGTGAACTTAAGTCAGCCACCCCCCACCCCACCACCCAACTCTCTCTCTCTCTCTCTCTCTCTCTCTCTCTCTCTCTCTCTCTCTCTCTCTCTCTCTCTCTCTCTCTCCCCCTCTCCCTCTCTCTCTCTGTCCAGCAGCACCAGCTCAGCAGTATAGTTACCTGGGAGGCAGGGCCTTGTGAGTGAGTAATGCTGCAGGAACAAAAGCTCTGACAGCAGAAGTGTGGAGAGAGTGATGAGACCCCCTGCTGGCCAGCTAGCAAGCCTGGCCTCGGAGTCTCCTCTCTGGCTTTCCCTTTCAGCCTCATGCCCCTCAAGGCTTGGAGCCCCGGAGGCACCACAGTCCTGGAGAGGCCTGGGTTCCTATTTAGGGATGGTAGTCTCCCACATGAATATTGTACTTACAACATAAGCTGAGATTCATGAAAATTTGATTCTGATGTCCTAACCATCAGTTTCTTGTAGCTTTCTCCAGGTTTCCGTTTGTAAAAACTAAAGGAAGATCACTACCAAAGAAAAGGTACAAAGAATATTGTGTTCATTATTGTATGAATCTGTTTCAAGTGTTTATGATGTAATCATGAAGAAAGCAAAAAAAAAAAAAAAAAGTCTCACTAACAATATGCATGAGTCATCCTAAGAGGTCTGAAAGGCTTCCATGCTGTTGAAACAAACTACATCACACCAATAACACTGCTCAAATAAACCATTTACACCATTTAACCAAATGCATCAGGCTGAGCACAGATGAGCTGAACTGAACTTCTAAATTATGTTCACACTCTACTATTTAACGCTCCGATTGTGTTTATCATGTAGCTTTCATGTGGATGGAGTTTTTTTTTTTTTTTTTTTTAATTATTCCTTATGTGGATTGAATTGTTTTTGAGAGCAAAGGAGGAAAACCCTGTTTTCAAAAATACCTGTACATGTGTGGACTATATTAAAACCATCATAGACTAAATAAATAAACTAAATCATAATATGAAGAGGGAACTATAATGAGTAAACAGATAACTGACCTGCCTGGAAATGACCTGCCAGCTTTGTTCACAGGGGTAAATATACACTCGGACATCACACTGATGTACAAACACTGAATGATGACTACATTTCCAGTCTGTCAAAAAGCAGAGGGATTTTCCTCTAAGTGTCCTGTATACAAGCCAGTTTAGTTTCCAGTCAGTGTGTGTGTGCGCCCAGCAGCCTCTGCTGGTGTGTTTTCATTTAAAAAACCTACAGTCAGTGTCAGTTTTCAGTGTCATAAACACCATGAAATCACAGTTATCCGCTACCAACAGATTAAACTAAATTACATTTTTCATCTTATTTGTGTAGTGCTCTTAACTTTTTTCTTTTTTTTTTCTTTTCTTTTTTTTTTTTTTTTTTTTACCACTAAGAGCCTAAACAGAACTTTGGACTGGAGAGGTTAAACTTTGGCCCACTGGTTAATGTTTAGTGGTTTTATTTGGGGGACCTGTGTTTAACCTGTATCTGTTATATTGATTGAACTGTATCTTGTTTTTGAAGTCTCTCACTGAGCAGGGCTCCAGCACTGGACTGATGAATCAAGAGTTTAGAGCTGAAACAGTTAGTCGATTAATCTTTTAGTCGACAGCCAGAAAATTAATCGACTATGATTTGGATAACCGATTCGTCGTTTTAGTAATTTATCAAATAAAAATGCCAAATATTTTATCATTATGACTTTACAAAAGCTAAGAAATACTGTCTTTTCTCAGCTCTATGGGATTTTTTTTCTAGGATTTTTCTTGCCTACTTATTGGATGAGGGAAGCAATTTGAAGACATCATTGTGGATTCTGGGATTCTGGGATTGACATTTATCATTTTTTTTTTTTTTTTTTTTTTTTTTTTTTAGCCAATGAAATCATTAATAGATTAATCGAAAACATAATTCACAGATTGATCAACAGTGAAAATATGCATTAGTTGCAGCCCTATACAACTTTTGAGTTTTCCGTTTGTTGTATCTGGGTTTAATTCTTTCCAACACATACATGAGACATTTGACCAAACTACGACTGGGATGTGAGGTGACACAACACCAACACAACACCACCAACTCCCCTGACCCCCCTCCCCCCACCCACCACCACCACCCCTCCCATTTGCCAGCCTCTTCTGGTTGCCAGGGTAAATGTCATGGCGACCATGGGATCGGTTGCAGGCTCAGAGGGACGTCTGGCTGTGATGGGGCGCGTGACATGATACACAACAATCAGACACCATGACAACCCAGAAACAATGCTGTTGATGCAGCCCCTCAACCAAACTGTATGAGAGTTGCAGAGAGCAACAATAAACCTATTGGTGAGTGCAGGAAGCTCATGAATGGCGAGGTGTGAGGATCAAAGGCTGTCTATGTCCAGTTCTGGCTGAGGCTGTATTTTAATATCTGCAGAAGAAGAGGAAGAGCACAATGGGTCCCTGTCCATCTTTGTGAATCTCTACGTCTCTCTCTCTCATGCACACATATAACATGGACTAGACTTCTAAATTTAGATGTTAAAAAGGTATTTTTGTTTTCTAAATGCCTTTGGAACATTTATGGATGGCATAATGTTCATATGGGTCATCCTGCCATATAACAGATAGGATTCATGTTACCTATAAGGTAATTATTTTGAGAAATGAATAGTTATAATCTCTACCGGGGCTGTAGTAATCATTCAAACACAAGTGCATGACCATGAAAAAAATAAAAATAAAATTAACACCAAGCAGTGTATAGAATTTAATTTGTCATTGTCACTCTGGATTTATCAAAATGACCTGATGTGCTGCCTGTTGTAAAATTAGTATAAGCATGATGAATGAACATGGTCTAATGGTTAAAGAGCACAGAAATGTCAATACTTAAATGTCAGTTTTTGACAGTTTTGAATGCAAAAAAGAAAAGAAAAAGACAAAAAAAAAGGGAGAAAGGGAAAAGAAAAAGGAAATAAAGTAACTGAAATATTTGTGCCCATCCAGTAGTTTTGAACAACTCTGGTCTCATGTCCGACTGACTGGCCATTCAAAACTCAACCAGGCCTACGCTGCCACCATGTGGTTTGCACTGGTAAGTTCAGTTTCTCAATAATTACATTTTTTTCTTCTTTCTCTTTTCACAGAGGCCCTGTTTTACTGACAAATATCTTGTTAAGTTAATTTAAATCCTATTACAGAAGATGAGTGTGTACTTACATGTTATACTGCTCTGAAAAAAAGCCTAGTCCATAGCTTTCCTATCTTTGTTTGCGTAACTATCACAGGATTATGTAGCTTGAACTACTTCATATATGCTTGGCATGTTTAGCAGACCAGTGAAGTGTTTTGTATATTTTCAGATAGAAGTGAGGGCTGGGATTAGTTGATCCAAGGAGAAACTAATTTATGAGTTCAATACACATAACTTGCATTACCTGTATCTATGTTGCTCAGGCTGAGTCAGAACATTCTAGTAGTGCAGCACCAGGGCGTCCATGACATGTCCAGCATCTGGGGGGGAAAAAAAAAAGGTTATTGATGGGTTTGGTGCAAGCTGCTCACTGACAGCTGCAGCAAATGTTGAAGCTGTGAAAAAGTGACTTTTTAATGTTCTAATAAACGACAGAGCAGAACTCTTTCACCACCAAGATGAATGAGCTCATGAAAGCCTTGGACGTGTTGAACACCATGTGAACAGAAACACTGCTTATGTGCAGAAGATGAGCTCTCCCTCATTCATTTTGGTCTGCACCCCTGATCTCTCAACCCTCAACAAGCACTCCTGTCTCACAGAATACCAACACCCTTTAGTTTAAGCCTGAAGTCTGACTGATCACTAGTGTTTATTTTATTTTATTTTTTTCCTGACAAGATGCTGTTTTGCAGCGAGCTTGCAACCCTGCCTGGATCCTCAATATAAAAGCAAACTAAAATGTTCAGAATCCTGTTCATGTTCAGCTTTGTGGATTCATTAATGTTTAATGAAAACATGCCTTTACCCAGCTTGCACAGTAAACACTGCCTGAATATCACAAGTAGTATGAAAGCAGGCAACTTTTAGTATTCCTATGGTGTTACCTGGACACTACTGATGGACTATTTGTGTTTCGGCATTTTGGTTTTCATGCTCTTTTGTCCTTCATGTTGTCCTGTAGTCTTGTCTGGTTGTTTCCCTCTGCACACCTGTTGAGTTTTAGCCTCGTCTTGTTGGCTCTGCCCTCGTGTTTCTCCCTGCCGCACCCTCATTGTCTTCCTTGTAAGCCAATCTGTGTGTTTCCCTCCAGACTCCAGAGCCCTCCCACTCTGTGTTTTGCTCTGGTGATTGGTCCTGTGTGTATTTATACCTTTATGTTTGCCGTTATTCCTTATCAGCTTGTTGTAATTGCTTCCCCTGTGCTTCCCATGTTTTGCTCCTTCATGTCTTTGCTTATTTTTCCTCAAGTTTCTGTTGTTTCTGCATTTATGTCCACCAACCTGCATTTACCTGTGACCAATATTAATTAGCAGTTATATTCCAGTTATATATTCCAGTGCCATCTAGGATGTCATTAAGGATGAATAAGGATCCTCTGGTTGTGGCTCCAAGGCTGCAGCTCAGCCCTTCTCAACCTTGCTGTATCCTCACACAATTCAGTCAGTAAATGTAATTTCTAACTGAGGGCACTAGAGGGATCCCTCTACCCAAGTCTGAACTACTTATCTATTGCGAACCCAATGGTTTTTGAAAACTCTCATGTAAAACAGGGTTTTGACCTAAGGGAGAAAACTGACAGGCATTGAAGTAACAACATGGGTGATGACGACAAGGGAGATGGACATGATATGGAAGACAAGAAAATAGTTCCAGAGATGTCCCAACTTCATTGACAGCTAGACTCTCTTCAGTGCAGTTTTTCTCAGCAGGCCATGTTAATGCAAATATGCAGGTAAATATGTTAAAGAAGAGCGCTGCACGTTAACACACAGACACTCCCAGGCACCTCCCACCCCGTCTTCCAGACACTCGTATGTACACACACGTGGTGCCCAGTGCTGCACTGAGGGCTTCTGTCACTGTTCTGTGACCCTCTCTAAATTTAACGGGGCCTGTTGCTGTCCCCTCGTGTGTCTCTCATATTTCTGCCGGCCGTTGGGACAGGCTAAGAATAGATGAGCCCTGACACAGATTAACACAGCCTCTCTCTCAAACATACACTCACTCTCTCTCTAACAGCTGACTCCTCCTGCTGTCAATCTTACGAGCCTGAACTCCTTCCTTCTCAATGTTGCTCTTTTCTCATGTTTAGCCACAGAGCTGATCTGTGATACTGAAGTATTGAAGGACGAGCAGACCTCGTGTGTGTGTAGCCGACCTGGATGGCCACATCAATTACTGCAGCAACAACCATCCAAACAGGCCAGAGCAAACACACCAGACTAGTTCTGGATGTGCTCTTTTATGATTCTGCTCTCTGGGATATTTGTTTAGCTTAAGGAGGATGATGGAAGGTAATTTTCTGTGTGCTTTTCTGTAGGGTGTGAACTGCATGTAGCTCTTCATTCCCTCTCATCCTGGACCAGTGGACCCCGATCCTATTGCCTCAGCACCTCAGGAGTGTCCTTTACTGATAAGTCAGGATGTGCCTGAAAGCTTTCCAATCACAGTTTAACTGCCTGCAATGGGCCTCATGCAAAAATAAGAGAAGTCTGTGACGACTATTAAGTTCAATCAATGTTGTTAAATTAAGGGTTTAATCTGACTGACACTGTACAGATACTCTGCTATACCTGGAACAAAAAAAAAAAAACACAGAAAACTCCCTCGTCTCAAGTAATAGATGTGGCTGGATTTGTCCACTGTCCAAAGCTTCACTTGGTACAGGCAGGATATTCTGACTCAAAGCGTTATGAGTATGATTCTAAATGGAGAGTAGCATGAGAAAAGACAGTAGAGTCCTTCAGAGAGCCCGGTCACGTCTAATGTCACATGTCACATCTAATCCTAGGATGGAGCAGGATCTCGTGGATATGTAGTGCTGTCTCCCAGTACATGAGAGTGTTGATCCAGTGACATCTGGACACCCGACTGCAGTTCATCCATTCGTGCAGTAACCTGATTGGCCTGTGTGTGGGGTTATTTGGGGCAAGTGCTGTATCCCCTCCCCTACCAGCCGAGCCTCTATCTCTCTGTGTCCCCTTACAGGATCTCTCCCTCTCTGCAAGTGTGCACATGTGTTTGTGTCCAGGTCAAGTCAGTTTGGACTTGGATACTCTTAATGATTTTCTCCATACAGCAGCTCTTTGAGGCAGCACACCTTGAATGAACAGTAGGATTAGGTCTCTGCTAATGCAAACACCACTCACTGCTGTAGGTAATGCAAACAAACGCAGTTTAAGCAACCAACTAAAGCATACTAGTTCAACGCAAATAATCAAAAACAGGTCAAGCCCTTCTGATACTTTAAGCTGTGAGCTGGGTCAGATATGTGGCACAAGTTTGTTTCTAGTAAATTCTCATTTACCAAGTGCAGTGACACTGTAAAATAAGCTATAAATATGTTACAAAAAGCCTGTATAAAAAGCGATATCTCTTCTTTGGCTGCAAAAGAATAAAAAATGTGAAATATTTTAGCCTAAATAAAACCAAGAGGGATTGTTCACGTTCCATTTTGAAGTTTAAAACTCACTTTTCCACCTTGTGAAACCAAACTGGCTACCAGTAAACCAAAGGGGAGGCGTCACCTGTCAAGGGGAATTCAACAAGGGATTATGGGGCTTCAAGAAAAGCTACCCCCCGACTCATGCATCACTGTCAGCAGATAGTCTTTCCTCAACGGCGGTGCTCGATAGATGTGAGCAGCTGGGCAAACAGTGGAAGTGTGCTGACCCTTAGAGGTGAAGAGCATTATGACTTTTTGTTTAGCAGTCATCATTATGTTGTTCCAGTCGGTCCACTGGGACAAGATAAAAACCCATAAAGTTGGAAGGTGAGGAACAACATATCTCTGGGTTACAGATATCTGGCTTAAGACAGATGTGCTATCTTTACAGCAGAGTGGGCAGTCCCCTCATCACAGTGCAAGTTTCCCTAACCAAGGTAAAAACCAATACGGTAAAAGCTACAGTATGTCAGAACGTTACACCCTCAGCTTTTGAGTTATTATTAATATGGACTATTTCTATAAATTTGCATAGTTTTCAAGGCAATCCGGGTGCACTGATCATTCACACAGTTAATCATAGAAGACCTAATTCTCAATTTTAACTGGGAAAAATCCTCCATATTTAAGAAAAAGGTATAGCAAATCTCAATGCTAGATTTTAAATGATTGCTTCTGTTGCTTACATCAGTTGAATTCCTCGATATGTATGCAGGTCTATGAATAGAATAGGATAGAATAGAATCAAATAAAATAGAATAGGAACCAGAACAGAAAAAATGCAACAAAGTGCATACATACCAGACATACTGAGGAAACGGATCCAATTTCCTCTGATATTCTCATTTTGCATTTTTGAGATGGTAGCTTATAATGCAGCCTTAGGCACTGAAGACGGCGATGATGATGGGGATGGATTAGATGGGGTGATGATAACTTTGAAGATAAAATAGTGAATAACATATGATGATGGCAGAAACTTAGTGTTAGTAATAATAATAATAATAATAATAATAATAATAATAATAATTCTTTAGTAATAGAATGAAAGTCACAACTTTCTCTAAATTGTAGACCCTGTTTGTGATACAGTATTAGACTCTCAGGCAGCCTCTTCCTCAGATATATATTGGTAAATACAAAGGTGAGTAGACTATGAACTGTAGTCCATAATCATAAACCACAATAAATCAATTATATTTTCAGAACAGCATTCATTTGTTCCTCTCCCCTCAAGGGACTATTCTCATGTAACTTTCAATCAGCTTGGTATACTGTGATAAATATCTAAAATTGTATTGCATGTAGGTTATCATACTTATCCCAAATAAAATCTGCTCTACAAAACATAGTGGGTTTATCCCCTGCTCATCACAAGTTAAAGACTATCAGAGCTATCAGGGCCACTGGATAAATTAAGTTCTTCAACGTACTCAACTTGCTGTCACACTGTATATTTCATTCAAATATCAATTATGTATTATTGTAACTACAGCTAAGGCTTTAATGGTGAAAAGGACATCCACTGAAAAAATATTTTCCAGTGCCCATAACAGTGTCAAGAGAGCTTAATGAAAGAGTTTAAGGCCAAATTGTTCTCCTGAGTGCTGAAAAACTATCCCAGCACCAAATTACATCGACACTGTCACTTTTACAGGGGGTAGTACAACACTCTGGAGAGATTTACACAACCCAAGTCATTTCCACCCAGTGTAAGGCCAGGCAGCAGAGCTAAAGTGATATATGAACATCAAACTAAGCTCTTTACAAGACCGAGCAGCATCTGCATCCAAGATACAACTGATCAAACAATGGCCTATTCCAGTTGGGGAAATTACAGTCAGAAATGTTCATGGCTGACAAACCACAGCCTTAATAGCAGAGTAGGAGTTTCCAAACCACTTCAATGACAAAACAAGTCAAAACGTTTAGCATGGGCAAAACAATACCAAAATTTCACTGTTCAAAACTGAAAGAAACTCTTATCTATCTGGTTCACAGATGAAAGTTTGAAGTTAAAGGTTGCAAATGGTGAGGATATTTGAGGAGATGCAGCAGCAGAGCACAAAAGCTGGTGAAAATATTCAGGTGTGAGGATGTTTTGCATTCTGTGGAGCTGGTAACTTGCACTGGATCAACCACCGACCAAAGAAAAGTACCACTGTGCTGTGCAATGGCATCTTGTCAGGCTTTAAATTGTGTGGAAGGGGATTCACTTTCCAGTAGAGCAATGAATCCAAGCATGTGTTGAAGCTGTTCCAGATTTATTTGAAGTCCAAGGAAGAGAGAGGAATGCAGACTTACATACCTTCCCTCCACAGCCCCCAAACATCTCTGGAAACTTTTGAGGAGAAAAAAAGGAGAATAGGCTACACTCTCCAGGCAAATAATGTGGACTGTCAAATTTTGGAAAAAACAAAAACAAAAAATAAACATGATGTCTGGTTTCTCTGCTGTTATGTGTGAGCACTGTGATTAAGACAAACAATGGCCATACCAAGTATTGAAAAATGTAGACATAGGCTAAAATAAGCAACACACCCTTTTCACTTTTTGCATAATTTGACTAAAAGTGTAAAGAATTTTTGTGACATTGAGTAATTGCATTTCAATAGTGGGTAAAAACTTTTTATAGTGGAAAAAATCAAAATAAGTTAAAACAAACAAACAAACAAACAAACAAACAAACAAAAAAAAAAAAAAAAAAAACCTTTTTGATAAATTATAAAACAGTAAGTTCGTTGTAGTGAACCCCACTGGATTTAAGTGTTAGAAAACTATTTCTGTGCTCTTTAGCTGCCCTGTCGAGTTGAAAACCGTAGACTAGTTAACAGTATGTTATAAAAGCAGTGTTTTGCATTCCGGTGAGGTAACCTGACGGCTGACCCAGCAGCAGCAGTGTCAGTGTCGGTCGGGCCAGTGTGAACTTGACGAGAAGGCAAGAGGAGAGAAAACAGGTTCCTTGACGTCAGCCACGTTTGATTTTAGTCGACCAAGATGGCGGAGGTGAGCGGGTTGAGAAACAGAAATCACTTCGAAACAAACTGCAAAAGCCACGTCGCCGACAAAGGTAGGCTTCATTGTTTGGACTAAATTTAACACCACGACGAAATTACATGTTGGGGGCTGTTTTCGAGGCTGTGTGGGGCGTTTTGGGTCACCTTTCTTTTGTCAGTTACAAACTCGCTTTTCCGTTAGCCAGGCACCTAACGTCTGTTTGAGCGGAGAGCCCGGCTGGTAGACAGCACGGCTGCTAGAGCCGTGTGGATGGTGTGTTTCTCTGGCTGTGTTAGCGGTCAGTAGCTACCCGGCTAACTACATTAATGTGTACCGGCTGCCCGTCACTTTCACCTGGCCCTCAGAGCAACACCGGACCGCCTGCTGAGTCCTGTCTAGCCAGCCGTGCGGTTGGACAGCGGATATAACTAAAGGG
The DNA here is from genome assembly GCF_902150065.1 of Myripristis murdjan. NCBI lineage: Eukaryota > Metazoa > Chordata > Actinopteri > Holocentriformes > Holocentridae > Myripristis > Myripristis murdjan. Next base: position 12,640,871 of record NC_043994.1, on the reverse strand, counting down.
CTCCTCTTTTCTGAACTTTGTAACAGCAATCCCAGTTTCTCGTTTTTTAAAAAAATAACGCGCCCCTTATCTAGGCTGAATTTTAACCCAACATGTAAAGGCTCTTGTCCTACTGATGAGTCGGTTATTTTTGAATACACTATTATTAGTCCGTCCGATTTGCCAGCAGACTTATCCACTTGAAGCTAATTTCGAAGCTAATTTTGTCCTCGGGGTGCAGCTAAAGCTGTTCGTGAGGATCTGTGTGCATTTCTTTAGCAGGAAATGAGACGAGAGCTTTAACGCCACCTCACAGAGAGACAAAATACACAGACGTGGACGTAACATTTGTTTTGGACACAAATAACTAAATCCAAGCCGCAGCTCATGAAGGCAGACATTTGTGTGTCTCCTTGACTGATGCTGCAAAGACCACATGGCCACCTGATGCTTATTTTTCTTGCAGTCAGTTCCACGTTGGCCGAGCTGTTCTGCAATCTTGGAATAAAAGTACTTAGACACGGATTGCACAAATGCCTTTGCTTGAATCGATTCTCACAGGGTTTCAGTTCTTTGACTTTGCAGCTGCAGTGTCTTGTTTCTAATATAACTTTAATGTTGGACTTTTAATGTTTGTGGCAGCTAGCTTTTCAAAGTAAAAACAAGCATGCTACAGTCTTGGCCAAGGTTATCAAGGTTTTTTAATGTCAGAACTTAACTTTTCACATTAGGAACCATATGCAAATACATGCATATCAGTGTCAGGACTCCTCCAGAGAAATATTTATCCAAAGATCCACCCCAAATATAAAAAATGTTCTCCTCTCAACTTGGATTCAGTGCAGTTTGTTTTGGTAACTGGAGTGGTCAAGTATGGGAAATGAAAGCTCTGGTCAAAGTATCCTATATCTCAATGCAGTGTTTTCACTATACCAGAAAAAGCAAACCCAAATAGTAAGCCTTCTGTAAAATAATGCATTTCATAATTAATTATTATACTGCTCTGAAAACCGATGGACTGGGCAGTTTTGCAACTCTTGGCAGCGGTAAATAATTTGTAAACATTCTCTATCAGGTGTGTATAATTCATGAGCTTCACAGAGATAAGATCATAACAACCCTTTGGTGCACTTTCATACAGGCCAGCTGGCTCTGTGGAAATGGTTACAGTCACATAGAGTCAATATGGCTGTTCTTAATCTGCACTTTGTCCTTGGAGCACAGGCTCGGATCTCTCTGCTTGCTGCAATTGAATGTTTGCCCTGCTTGACTTGTGTCCAGAGAGGCCGAGTCAAGTTGTCTGATGGTGTTAGTGTGCATGCAAGTCAGTGTGCCTGCATCTCAATAGGCTATGGTGAAATCCTCATTGTCTTTTGTGAGCTCAGTCTATGCAGTCTTGCATGGGTTAAAGTAACATAGTCAGATATACCTAGAATTTGCTCTTAAATTACCCAACTGAATTATTTTTTTTCCTAGTCATTTAAAATGCGTAGCCTGGATGCCAGGAGGCTGGAAGAGGGTGTTGAAACCCTGCTTGGCACTGATCAGCAGCATTGCAATAGTGGAGGAGAGGTTAGGAGGGAAAGACCAGAGGAGCATTTTGCATGACTTGTCAGGATTTTCTTTGCCTAGGAAACACCAGAACCATCAGTATTTTATCTGACATTCAAAATGAAAATCTGAAATGTCCAAAAATATAACTGTTTCCTGTAATCAAGTTAGAGTAGCGTATATTCCTTGCATTAGCATTTCTAAATGGATTCAAGGAGCCTCATATTTACTCCCAAAGGTCACTATTTGCTCCATTCCCACACAAACCCTGCTCTGTGATGTTGCCAACTATGCTTCTTGAAAAGATAGGGAAAAAATCCCTTTAAAAATATAAAACATCCCATATTGAGAGAGCTGTTTTAGTAAGTGGACCAGGCCTTATCAAAGTCTAACTTGGATATAGTGCATGAGCCTAGGGAGAGGAGAGCTGTTTTGGGATACACTTCTTAGATGTAGGTTAGCTAACTTAGATGCTCTCTTAGCTCTTGCCATGCATAGTTAAAGATAGACACTAATCAGATGTGGAGGCATGCAAGGCTGAGTGCACATAGGAGCACAGTGTGTATGTGTGTGCAATACATGTGTGATGTACTTGTTTCACGACCAGATGATCATGCTGTAGTTTTAATGTGTGTTCACATGCACAGGGGAAGCAGAAAACATGTAGGCCAGTTAACATCTGCTTGGTGCCTCCATAAGATAAGAAATAAGGTTGCTAATTTTAGTTCTGTCCCCGTTTTGTGCCAGCTGAGGGATGGGATAGTGCATCTTCCACTTTGCCAGAATCACATGTGAGTGCAGGAGTACTTATCAGGAGAGGTAATGGTTTTTCGCTGGCTGTTATATGGATAGCTGGAACACACAGCCGGCGGACTAGCTTCCTTGCATGCTTATTGTGTCTCTTTCCCTCACACACACTCAAAACACACACACACACACTCACACCGCTGCTGCAATACGGACTACTTGCAGTCCCAGCAGAATAGTGTCTTTGTGTGAATCTCCTCTATTGCTGCAGTGCCACTTCATCATGCTGAGAGCTTCTCTGGACTTGATGGGAACCTGTGCAGCCACAAACTGTGGAGATGTGCAGGACTAATTTGTGTGCTGAGCAAGCGAGTGTAACTGGCCTATGGAGGCATACGTCTCCCCAAACACCCTGCTACCCTTTGGTAATTTTTAGTACCAGCGATTAATTTGCTAACACCCTGTTCAGAGATGTCTAACTAAACAAGAACGTATAATATCATTAAAGGCGCTCCTACGTAACCTTGAAATAAAATCTTTGGGAGACCACTGGTGACCTCCCTGTTTTGTTCGTTAATTCAGGGAGTGTGAAACCTAATTTATGTTCTGATCAGGGTAGTTAAACTAGTATATAGCATTATTTGGGGTCATGTGTGAGTGTTATTTTGTAATAAGCTGCTTTATAGGCTTAACTTGTGTTTCTATAGCTTGGCAATGACCCCTGAATCCCTCTCACCAGTCCTGTCTACTCAGGGGTCAGAAGTTATTCAGGGTCCAGAAAGTCCACATGTTGTTTAAATGGTAGGCTTATCTGTATGAAATCTTAACTTTTCTGCATTATAGCTCCAATAGATTAAGTAGTTTAAATTATAATGTTTAGAGGAAGGTTATGTTTGTACCGTAGGATAGGGAACTTTGCAGTGTTTTTTATTTGTTGTTCTGTTGTGATCAGTGGAGACTACAGAACAAGTAAGTGCTGCTAGATCCTATTGGAGAACCTTGCAAGAAACAGTTCACTGAAAGTATGTCGTGACCAATCAAAGACACATGAATGCCATAGGAGTTGGCCATGCAGTTCTTCCAAACCAATCAGTGCCAGATCATTTGGGACTGCGCTGAATCTTATTTTTGACCTTTTTAAATCTCTAACTACAGAGTAAAGAACATTTATCAGGCATTAAATTAAATAGCATCCCCATCCAATTATTTTCTTTAAAATATTGCTTGCTTCAAATTTGAGCTAAAGTACAATAGGCATACACTGAAAGCAGCCTTTTTAACATCAAGAATCATCATTAACAGTTACGATACTTGGACATAAGGACATAATAGATGAAAGACGGAGTTTAAAAATGCTTTACACATATAAAATATATATATATAAAATAAATTGGAGCTACTAAATTAAGTTTAAATATCCTGCAAAAATTGTGTATATTTCTTTGTAACATTCTATGCACAAATTTGTTTTGCTAACCTTTCATGAATGAGAACCAATGGGTTCTGATTTCCAAACAAGTACATATGCTGCCCAGATATTTCTGTGTATAAAAATTTAACACGTAACCTACATCACTTAGCTTCATTTTCAGATGATGAGCAACATTTGTGTGTCCACCGGAGGATACATAATCTGTTTGTAGCCACATGATGCAACCTAGCTGCGTCCCATGCTGAGCTACTGCTGTTAGTGTGTTTGTGGCAGTTGGTGTTTGTTGTGTGCCAACCTGATAGGTGTTCAGAATTTGTTTACTCGAAAGCTGTTGGAACTGGCACAGAGGAAGATGACATTACAGCAAAATTTAGCTGACCCTATGTTGCCCTCTCTGCACAGTCTAGTTTTCTTCTCTGGTGGTTTAGAGCAACACATCTTGAGGCCGAGAGGCAGCCCCACCTTGAAAATGACTAGCATGTACTGTACAATGTGTATGGAATCTTCTCTCTTGGTCATGGCAGTGGAATGGGAAGGAATTGATGTTGTTCATTTGCTGAACCTGGGTTGATCTTACCTGGTGACACCCATTGGGGCACTACAACCTAATATGGTTGGATGGCTAGTCACTTTAAAAGTCTGAATGAGCAATGCTCAATGCTTGTTGTCCCACCTGTTCAGTGGACTCTGTGCCGTGAGTATTGTACATCAGGGAGTGCCATCTTTATCCCTCTGTCAGTCGTTCCCACACCCGGAAAGGAGGTGTGGAAATAATTCACTCTTGGCTGGGCATTAATAATATACCAGACAAAGCATCTGGGCTGTTTCCAAGACTCTTAGTATCTTGGCAACACACCAAGCACTAATGGTACGTTCCACAGCGCTAAAAAGTTATTTTACAGCTATGATATATAGTATAATATATACAGCTTTAATATTCTTTTAAACTTGGAGTTATTATTATTATTATTATTGATAATAATAATAATTTTAAGTATTGTTATTGTCTATTATTATTATTATTATTGATGATGATGATGATAAGAAAAAGAAGAAGAAGAATTTATTTTTAGTATTATTATTGTTAGTGTATTAATGCCAGAGTTTCTATGGTCATGGAATATGAAAATGTGTATTCCAGGACTTGAAATACTTTGGAAAATGGTGAAATATGTAAATATATATTTTGGAAATGCCATGGAAATTTAAGTTATGATTGTAACCGTGACAGGTCGAGCTAGAACCTGAGAAGGGAGAATAATTAAGATATTTTTATTTCCTTGAAGTCAGTATCGTTCTAGGAAACCAGTCTATCAAAGTCAAGAGATATGGTGGTCGCTATGAGGTCTGTGTTATTTGTCTTATAATTTCAGCTACCAATTGTAAATGTTGTTTTATTCATTACACTGCAGACCCCCAACCCCTCCAAAAAACAAAACAAAACAAAAAAAAATCACCACCCTGATACTTTGGAAGTGTTGAAGCAAACATACATCTCTAGATGGAATACACTCCTTAAATGCAAGAGCAAGACTTTTACATTAAGATCAAACTTGCTGAAAAGAAATGCCCAGTTCTCAGTCTTAATATTCTCTTAACTTTCTTCCCTCCTGTCCTTTTCCCTAACCCTTTGTGATTTCAGCACAAGCCTATTTCTGAGCCTGACCTAGATGGGTAGACCAGAATGGGTAACGACATGTAGCCCGGCACAGAATGTTGGAATCACTCCCATCTACAATTTGACCCATATAGGGCATCCTGTGTTCCTTTTGCTGCATGATAGCCCATTTTCTGCACAAAAGTAAACACATTCACCATTAGGAAAGCCAACATTGAGAGTGCCAGTGGTTTTGCCTTTACTTTGACTCTTCTTTACCTTCCTCCTGCTTTTTCTCTCTTTACGCCTATTGTCATATTCTGACCTAACCAAGGAATTGCTATCTCTCTCTCTCTCTGTACAATCTGTGTTCTTATCTAAAGGGGTAAGTGGTGTGGAAGATGTCCCCATTTTACGGCATAAGCAGAGGCCTCCTGTAGCCAGGCCTGAACTCCTGGATGATGAAGAAGACGGCGGCCAGACACTGCTGTTCAGGACACAGGTCTCAGATTCAGGCAGAAATGCCAGCCTCACCCCCTCAGCGGAGGAAGAAATCGAAGAGAAAAAAGTAAAGTATAATTTCTTGCTGAAATCATCTGTTCACAAGCATGTATGCAGCATGTAACCAAGAGCTGATGTGTCTGAAACTGCACATCTAAAGGGAGACTCAAGTTTGGCATGAGTTACAGTCTAAAGGTTGGTTTAGGACTAAAGCCTTACAGTAGAATACAGGAGGAAAATATGCAAGCACTGCAAAAGAAGCAAGGGATCAGATACTCTATATTAAATAGATTTGCTTTGTATTTACTAGCAGTTGAATGTTGATACTGTTATTCCCTTAAGCACCGAATGTGGCAAAAAGCATCTCACACAAACAAACAAACATTACACACAGAGCTTATCGATGTTGTCCTCCTGAGCACTTAATAAAGCATACATTTGAGATTAAACATTTGGAAGATCAAATGAAAAGGCATTTCTTTCTGTCTTTGACCAAAACCACCTCTGTCCTTTTAGATGTCTCCTATTCTCTGTGCTGTGTATTGACCGGCCATTTATACTGAATATGAATTACACATACACAGCACATACTGAGTTTGAATCTTCACTCAAAATACTTATAAGTGAAAATTTTGAATATTAATTTGGTGTCTTATCCTTATGTAAGGCTGATGATTGAGTTTGATTCACTTTTTTTTTTATTTCAGGCTTCCAGATGCTGTTAACTAGCCTTATTTCCCCCCTGTTTGTTGTGTGATCTTAATCTTACTTAAATTCCCTGTCCCTTGCAAAATAATTCTTCCTTATCAGCAGTGTTATCCCTTCAGCCATTCTCAAAGCCAGGAAATACCACAACTGATTAAAACCCCTCTTGTCCTCAGGCTGCAGTTGAAGAAGACAAGGCCGGTCCCGTCCAAATTGTCCTGGCCAATGAGGATGAGCACAGCTTTGAGCTGGACGCAGCAGCACTGGAGAAGATCCTGCTGCAGCCTCATATCAAGGACTTGAATGTGGTGGTTGTGTCTGTGGCCGGGGCCTTTCGCAAGGGCAAGTCCTTCCTGTTGGACTTCATGCTCCGCTACATGCACAACCAGGTGAGATGGTTAATAGTGACAAAGCGGTCAACAGTCATGTCTGAAAACAAGATGTCAGTCAGGTCAATCCACTTGGCAAAGAGTCTGACCTGATGCTTGGGGTAAAGGTAGCATATCTGTCCTCCACTGGCTGGGCAAGTATGTGTGACGTGTGTGAGTTGTATGTGTATTGTGTCTGTAAAAGGAGATGGTGAGAGAAATTAAATTCCAAAGCGAGTCTCATGCCGATGGCTTAAAGAAATTATGTGACAATTTGTATTCAGTGTTCTTGATATAGGCCTAGTTATTTACTAAATCTACGTAGAACAAGCCGTAATACACTGTCAGTATGCATTTCAGACATTCAGAATACCAGCATGTCAGTAAGTGATAAATCCAACATGTTCTCTGAGTGGCATGGCATGTTGAAGAGGTTACATGAATCAGTTTTTCACTCAGCTGCTTAGACAGAAGTCTTGGTGCTTTGTACAGCTAGTCGCTGATAACTTGGATGTTGTGGCATTTTGATTGGGTTATTTAATCTGTGGGCAGGATGTTGGATGATGGCACACTCAGCCTGTGCAAAGTCCTAAGTCCAGAAAAACAGTGGCAGATGAAAATATAAACATTGATCTTGTGAATGAATAAGTTATCAAGACACCAAATACAGCTGTACCCACATTTGAAAGCATTTGTTACTGGACATGCTGATTGTTTTGCCAAAAGGCTTCAGTAAAAGCCAAATTTATCAACTACTCCCTCTAGTATATTAAGGGGGTCACAATAAATTTCTCTCCCCTCAGAATATGTATGGAGGACCGAATAAACAAGGGGAATAAGTTTAACTGCACTTGTGTTCAGAATCAGTTGAGAGGATAACACTTTCATTGGACCTTGGTAACCTATGCAGTCCAGTCAGTGTTCATGCACCTGCTTCTGCACTGGCATCAGAGAAGTCCTCCACCAAACCTACAGAACAGCATCCAGCAATTCAAATGAACAATAAAAAAAAAAAATGAAACAGAGAAATGATTATTATAAACAAAGGTGCCTCAGACTGGTGTCAGTTTAGTAGGAAGCTGTTGGACCTTGCTGTGCATACCTCCAGTCTGACAGTCTGCTGTTACTGCACTCATATATCCTGCTATCTGCATAATCATACAACAAAATGCCTTGCTTTTCCAAAGGTTTTGGGTGTTACTCAGTTTTGGATATAAGTTCTGCATATGTGCTTAGCAAGACGAAAGCTGAATGGTGTAATGTTCCCGTGGGGCTTCATCCTGTATATCATGTACAGCCACTTTAGCTTGTGTAAACTCAGCAAGTAGGTTAGATCAATAAGTACAGTATGTGAGATGATAACCAGTAATGGTATATGTGCTAATACTTAGCATGCAAAGGCTGGTGCATCATGTTTCATCTCATGGAGTTTAACTTTGCCAGTGAGTGCCGGTGAGAATGCTAAATTCAACATATGGGCATCAGGGAAACACATGCAGTGAGAGGCTGGTGAGAGTGTGTTGGAGCTGGCACAACAAGGCAGATAGTATTTCAGTGTTTCAGAATAGGAGTGCCTGTCTTAAACAGTGTTGATTTTGATTAATGCATCAGAACAGAGGTGCCCAAATTCTTTACTATGAAGGGCCAAAAATTAATGTGGATGGAGGGCCACACGCCAAAAATAAATAATTGTTGATGTTGTGTGAAATTACATTATATTAAGATGTATTATATTTTATAGATGTACATAATTTAATTGGGGAGCTTAATAGCACTGTGCTGTATGTTGCCATAAAACTCAGATTATGTAATTTGTAGCTCCACAACACTTGGGTTTCTTGTTATTACAGTTAGGATTTTACAGCTCTTTCAAAATAAGAGGAGAATAAGCGTTTGCTTGTCAAATTCCATGACGGGTCAAAACAGGCTGTATTAGACTGTGATGAATGAACTATGAAACTGATGTGTTTCCCCACTTTTCACCACCTTAAACTGACGAAAATACATGACGTAGTGTGTAATTTGCCGATATAATTATTCTTCTTTGAAACAAAATTTTTAAATATGCATTGCTCAGTGAAAACAGTGTGTTGCCTACCTACACATGCACCCAAACACATACACAATACTCCCTTGTGCACATCTGTTCATCTGCTGTCACTTGTGTGTCACCCATACAAGTCAAAGTATCAACAGCCAGTCCTTTAGATCGTCTAGCAGCAGCTGGATGGACACACAGCTGAGGTCACCTTACACTCACTCACTCTCATTCAGTCGCATACACAGACACACAAAATACCAAGCAGAAAAGGCTGAGTAGTGTTTATGACCCTTTCATCACAGCTGTTGGCAAGCATGAATGTGGGCATTTATTCAAGTCTAACACTGTTACACTGATGCAACTTTCTCATGCCATGCTACTTTTTTTAAGCTGTATCTTCTGCAACAGTTAATGTTACATTTTAATAGCAAGATTGCATAGTTTTCACAAGTTTGTCTACATTGTTTTTGTGTCAAGTGGGATATGAATATTTGTTATTAAGCAAGATCATTTATTTCTGTTACCACAAATCACGGGTAATTTCCCAATACTCAGTCTCATGTCAAAATGTGACAGTATTATCTTTAATTATTGTAATTTAAAGTTAAAATGAAAGTTGCTTGTTCAGTAAAAGTGTGCTGTGGGGCTTAGGGCTCTTAGAACCAGTTTGTGTGCATTCAAATCAATATGCAAATCAATAATTTGCTTAAGAAGCTTGTCTAAACATTTTCAAATTGTGGTCAGTGGATCGCCGTGCTTGTCTGTGTAAATACTGCCAGTGTCAGTATTGTTTTCACTTAAAGACTTTTTTGTGTTCCCATCTTAAGTGAACAGACTGCTTAACAGTGTAAATAGTCGCTAAAAAGAGATTTGATAAATTATAGACATGAAGCCCTTTGCTGGCATCTGTTTAGCTTCTCTTACTTGATGCTTGATGTCATGTCTGCCTTTTAGTCAGAAATTGAAACCTGAAGCTGCAGTGGCCACTTAGTCTTTCATTATACAGTAACAGCTGTAGACAGATCAGTATGAAACACATTAAACCAATGAATGAAATGTGGTTTCTAAACACTACCCCATTGTGATGATAGTTTAGCTGGTACTCAGTGTGATGCCACAGTGCCCTGCTGTGGAGTAAATGGGGAAGTGCATTCCAAATTGAATTAACAAAAACTAATCAGATTTTACACTACCAGTCCTTGACAAAAACAGCTTTTGGTGAAATGTTAGTTTTTGTTCTTCTCCACAATGTTCTAAAGTGAGGCAAATTGCTTAAGGAAAAATTTCTGCACTTGTTATCTGTGAAACTGCACTTATTAATCACTCTGGTGAACTTGAGTGCGTTGACCCATGCCCTGGATTTACTTCTACACTTCCTCTTTTCTCTCATGCCACCTTTTGTCCACCTTCTCTGCACAATCTCCTCCTCCTCTACCCTTCACGCTCTGCCTCCCCCCTATCCTGTCAACCCACCCCGTCCCCTCATTTTCTCATCCATTTCTTCATCCTCCTTCCTATCCTCCCATTGGGGCCCGTCCCTGCCTCTCTCCTCCCTTTCTCTCTCTGTCTGTTCTCCTGTAGGAAAGTGATTCATGGATTGGAGGAGATGATGAGCCACTGACAGGGTTCACCTGGAGAGGAGGCTGTGAGAGGGAGACCACAGGCATCCAGGTCTGGAGCAAAGTGTTTGTGGTCGACAAACCCGATGGCACAAAGGTAGGCACTGCCAATGGATGCTTATCAGATGTGCAGTAAGATGACTCCTAAGATTTACTCGTAATTGCGAAATTTCGGTGTACACAATCAAAGGTTTTGATCATCTAAAAATTCACCATTGGCAGGACTGACGTCTGTGAGATACTCATTCATCTTGTGCACACATTTACAAACAACCAGCAAACGCACTGGAGATACAAATGTCTCATTGAAGTTGGATGCATTTTGCTTAAACTAAATCTCGTCCCACCAGGTTGCAGTACTGCTAGTTGACACCCAGGGGGCGTTTGACAGCCAATCCACCATCAAGGACTGTGCCACTGTGTTTGCCCTCAGCACAATGACGAGCTCTGTACAGGTGCAAGTGAAAGCATATGACATCTGAGTGGAAATTTTGCTTATGCTTTTGTGTTCCCTCTCAATAGTTCTGAATCTCACCATTATTTTATTTATTTATTTTTGCAGGTGTACAATCTTTCCCAAAACATACAGGAAGACGACCTCCAACATTTGCAGGTCAGCATCACTATGTCTCATCTAAGGAAACAGTCGAGTCTCACGAAAGCGTGTTACAATATCTTTGTTTGCACTTTGTAATTTTGTCTCTTGTTTGTAGCTCTTCACAGAATATGGTCGGTTGGCAATGGAGGAGATTTACCTGAAACCTTTCCAGGTACTGGTTTTATTGAATGTTTGTGTATGTGTGTGTGAGCACAAACGCTCCACTCTTGTTGAAACAGTGATTATGCTGATACTGATTGGGGAAAAGTAAAAATCGATCTTGTTTTCCTCAGACGGAAAAGATTTAACGTTTGTGATTAGTAATTGCCATCAGTATGTCAGGTAGTGATGTTATGATAGGTATGTTCGCTGTAATTATGCCTTCATAAGCAAATATATGCCTCATCTTGTCTGTGATGCTGGTTGTATGTTTCAGTCGCTGATGTTCCTGATTCGAGACTGGAGTTACCCCTACGAACACGACTATGGTCTGGAAGGAGGCAACACCTTCCTGGAGAGAAGACTTCAAGTAAGGAAAATATTTGAAACAAAGTAGAAAATGTACAGTGGATTTGTAGCAGTGCAGATTTCTGGAAACGTGCTGTATATTCCAAAGAAAATGTGTTTTTTATCTTTAATGTCTAGCTCAGTATATTTTGTGCACATCAACTGGAAAAGCAAGTGTGTGTGACCTGTGCAATTATTTGCGATAAAGGCACCACACCTGTGCATAGATGTGAAGACAGGCAGAAACACACACAGCAATTATGTTGTCTTTTCAGGTGTGGACTAATTTGGTTGGGCGTCATGTGTGCATGAATGGATTCAGTTCACATATCAATCATGATACCGTCTTTGTATTTTCTTACCAGGTAAAGCAGAACCAGCATGAGGAGTTGCAGAACGTGAGGAAGCACATCCACTCCTGCTTCTCCAACATTGGCTGCTTCCTCCTGCCTCACCCTGGGCTCAAAGTGGCCACTAACCCGTACTTTGACGGCAGGCTCCGAGGTGAGCATGCAGATACGCACATGCGCACACACACACACACACACACACACACACACACACACACACACACACAGCTTATGCCCTATAAGTTTTCCCTGGTTTTAAAGGCTGTGTTCCATTAAAAGGATGTAATTTGCTGAACTGATTAGACTGAGCTGCTTTGTTATTGTGTTTACCTGCCTGGTCATTATATCCACGTTTCTAATGACTGTTTATTAAAAAATCTCTTCCTTACAGTATCATCACAGTGTGTGTTTGTGTGTGTGTGTGTGTGTGTGTGTGTGTGTTTGTTGCAGACATTGACAGTGATTTCAAGCGGGAGCTTGCAAAGCTGGTGCCTCTCCTCCTGGCACCAGATAGACTGGTGGAAAAGGAGATAGGAGGCAACAAAGTCACCTGCAGAGATCTCCTGGAGTACTTCAAGGTCTCATAGCTTTTTATCAAAAGTCAACAGGTCTACAGTGCTTGAGATAAGACCCAAAGTTAGGTCACAGGAGGATTAAAAAATTATCCCCAAATTACTCTCATTAAAAGGTATTTGATATGATAGATAGATAGATAAAAACTTTATTAATCCCCGCAGGGAAATTGCAATGCCATAGCAGCACATAAAACAGCCACGCATAACACAATAAAACAATAAAACCACATTAAAACAGACTAGAAAAGTGCAGTAAAATAAATAAACTAAAATACAATGAAGACCACAGAGGCTCAGGCACTATAGGCTAAGTACAGTAGGTGAGGCAGTGACTAAATAAGACTATCGTGTCAGAGCAGAGTTATAGACCTTGACTGCACTTGGTAAGAAAGATTTTATGTGCTGCTCTGTAAGGCAGCAGGCTGGATCAGTCTGTGGCTCAGGTTGCTCTTTTGCCTGTTTATTATGTCATGGAGGGGATGGCAGGGGTTATCCACGATGGTCAATATGTTGAGAATACACTCAGCTGCCCTTGGCTAGTTATGTTTTTTTTTTTTACATTTTTGGCTAAACGAACATCAAAATCAGTTTGAAAATATTAGCAGTCTGTGAAAACATTTGAAAGCCACAGTCATAGTGTAGAGATAGAATCTATTTCCAATTATGTTGATTTCTAGTATTGTTATAATTGGTTATTATTCTACTTTGCTGCAGGCCTACATAAAGATCTACCAAGGAGAAGAGCTGCCTCACCCCAAGTCCATGCTGCAGGTTAGTCTCTGTGTTGAATGGGATTTTCATAAGTGTGCATCATAATTACTTGCTGTTTGAGGTATGAGATAGCTGTTTGTTTATGACAGAGCAACAGGATAGGTCTCACATTGTCCTTTCATGTTTACCAGGCGACAGCAGAAGCCAACAATCTGACTGCTGTGGCAGGAGCCAAAGACTTGTACTGCAAGAACATGGAGACGGTAAGGACATGGTTGGTTTTTCTCTCCTCACACGCAGTCTGTCCTCAAAGCCAAAATGTCTAACCCCAAGTCCAGGCACCCTCAGAATCCTTGAGAGGATACCAGCAGGCAGGGATTTGTTGACTACGTAGTTTTAAAGGCTTTGAGGGATAATTCCAAATACCATCTGTCATTTTGACAGATAAAAATCTTCTATTGCTACAAACACATGAACATGAATTGGACTGCTCTACAGTAGCGACTCATCTGTGAACACAGTTTGTCCATACCATTTGTTCACTGGTGTACATCTGCAGTGGTCTGTCTAGGTGAAGTCCACTATTACATGATTGGAAAATAAGTTCCACTTGTTGCTGTTTTATTTTAAGTCAACTAAATGTTGGAAATAAATACTATAATACTGACACATATGTCCAAATGCAGTAGGAATGATATAATGCAGCCAGATTGGCTTTCTGTGGGATGGGTGCTTTTCAGAAAATTCCAAGTAATAAGAAGTAGACTCAGATGAGGGGACAGCAACACCCAAGAATGAACTGCAGCAGTTTCTTCAGCTTATGAATGATCTTCTCCTCTTAAACTGATTAAAAGATGATAATTAAGAACAAGATACAGGCTTGATGTGTTTGTTTTCAATAAAGAAGAAACTGTTGCAGTTTATTATTGGGGGTTGTATTCCTCAGTTGTAGTTGATGTTTGCAAACATAATGTCAGGTAAAATACACTGTAACAAATGAGGTTAAACAATCTTGCCAGTGACCAATCAGTATTGGTTAGTGTAGAATCACTGGTAAGGGCTCACCAACAACACATGATGGTTTAATTTCAGTATTATTTCATTTACTAGAAGTTACCAGCACAATGACTGTGTTAAAGGATGCCTTTGTTGATCATCGGGGTCACTCTTGCATCTCTCCACAAACAGCAGGCCTATTGACTGATATGCATTTGTGCTTTAGGTAATATGGAGTAAAGTCCTAAGCGTCATGAATGTCAGTGCAGTCATTCAGAAGACACAAAAACACACTCTTATCACAATTCCCCCTTCCCTCTCAGATCTGTGGAGGGGACAAGCCATACATCGCCCCGGCCGACCTGGAGCGCTGCCATGAAGAGTTCCGCAGCTGCTCGGTGCGGAACTTCCGCTCAGTGAAGAAGATGGGCGGCGAGGAGTTCTGTCAACGCTACCAGAACCAGCTGGAGGCTGAGCTGGACGAGGCCTTCGCCAACTTCTCAAAGCACAACGACGGCAAAAATATCTTCTATGCCGCACGCACGCCCGCCACGCTCTTTGCTGTCATGTTTGTCACCTACGTGGTGTCGGGGGTGACGGGGTTCTTGGGCCTGTCCACTTTTGCAGCGCTGGCGAACATGGTCATGGGCCTGGCGCTGCTGTCTCTCTGCGCCTGGGCGTATGTGAAGTATTCTGGAGAGTTCCGTGAAGTGGGAACGCTGATAGACCTTGTGGCTGAAACCCTCTGGGAACAGGTGAGTAGCTGGCATGAGGAGGATGTAAATGTTTGTGCATCCATATCAGCGAGAACTTAAAATTCCTAAGAGAGAAAACTAGTAAAAAGCCAAGTAAATTTAAGGACTTGTTGACAGCCTAATGTTAGGCTTTTGGAATTATAAGTGAGTGATTTCTGCTGTTGAGGAGTGGGGAACGGTTGGGGTTAACATGGTGCCTGGTTTAACTCAAAGTCAAGGGTTAAAGAAAGTGCCTAGTGACTGACATTTTGAAATTACAGTTTTGTTTTCCACAAAGGTATAAAAATGTAGTGTTTGTGTTTATGTGTTGTTACCTGAGTTCCTTTTCAGGCTGTGTACTTGATCAAAACATCCGCTCTCACATCTGTGTTTTAGCTTTTGTCCAGTGTTTTTAGGCCTTATGTTTATTTTCTTAAGTCAGCCTTCACATCCCATCATCCATCACACCAAGCCTAAACAACCGTTCTTTGAGTTTCTTTCATCACCTTATCAACAATTAACTTTCCTTTCACACTGCATCCCAAGTCAGCACTTTATCCTCTTTGGCCTCTGTCATCTTCATTCCTCCGGTCAGCTGGTGACCTGTAGAGCCAACTGTTTAGAAAGTGACGCCTTCGTGGACACTGAGACAGGAGTGTTGTTTGTCTGTTATGTAGATGACAAGTGTTGGATGTTGAATTTGTTTTCATATTGAGGTTCATGAATTCATAGAGTTCACCACAAAAAGACTCTTTTTTGCTCTCTTTCTCTCATCCTCTCCTCCCTCTACTTCCTTTCCTTCCCCCCTCCTTCGCTAAACAGAGGACTCTCAGAAAGGTGAGAGGTGTTGGATCTCGTATCTCTGACCCCCCTCTCTGCCTGCTTTACTGCCTGTTCCTTTTGTCTTTTTTTCTTCTTTTCCCAGCAACCGATATGTCCCTTCTTTCATTTTCATTTGTATGGTTAACCCTAGGGCTGACAAACAAGTGTTGTGTTGTTACAGAGATGCCCTGGCCTACAAATCATATTCTCCACATACACTACTCACAAAAAGTTAGGGATATTTGGCTTTTGTGTGAAATTTATGGAAAATATAAAAAGTTCACGCTACAGTGATATTATGAAAGTAGGGCATTTAAGTAGAAGCATACATTGGTGATTTCCTCATCTAAAACAATTTCTTGAAACAAAAGCCAACAACAGTGGTGGATATACCACAACAAAAAATGTCAGCGTCAATAACTTGTCATGTGCCCTTGAGCATCAATTACAGCTTGACAACGACGTCTCATGCTGTTCACAAGTCGACTTATTGTCTGCTGAGGCATGGCATCCCACTCTTCTTGAAGGGCGGCCCTCAGGACATTGAGGTTCTGGGGTACAGAGCTCCGAGCCTCTACACGTATTATGCATCCCATAGGTTTTCTATGGGATGCAGGTCTGGAGAAAGTGCAGGCCACTCCATTTGAGGTACCCCTGTCTCCAGCAGCCGTTCTCTAATGATACGACCTCGATGAGCTGGAGCATCAAACACCTGATGTGAATTTTGCCGTTAAACTCCTTGTTAGAGAACAGCAACTTGTGCAAAAAGTACTGAAACAATGAACAGTTGGACATGTGCATTCAAAAGTTTACAGAAGGTCACATTAAGTTCACCTGTAAAGGTTATAATGCATTTTAGGTTCATCCTGAAATTTCACCCGAAAGCCGAATATCCCTAACTTTTTGTGAGTAGTGTATAAGAAAACATGTTTGACTGGTACAAACCCCAGCAGAAAATACATCATTATAGTTTTTGTTTCAATGAAAATAAAAATTGTGAATCATATTGCAATAGTAATATCTGTCAAAATAATTACCTTTTTTTACCGTATTGTTCAGCCCCTTTCCTCACTCCAAATCCTTCCAATCCTGTTTCTCTTCCTTTACTGCAGTAACTGTGTGCCAGTTAAATGTGTCTGTTTAACTCTGCTGCTCCCCCCTGCTGTCCTCTCAGGTGTTTCTGAAGCTATCGGAGCCTGTCAGGAGTCGCCTGGCCTGGCCCACCTCTCTCCTTCCTTCATTCCTACCAGGAGCAACTCTCAAAGCGCTATCCCCTCTCAACAACAACTACAAGAAGACTAACTAGCTGCTGGCCGACTGACTGCTCGCTCCACTGGCTAGCTGTTAAACTTATTTCTCATCTTGAATCCTCTGCATAATGCTGGCTTCTTAATTATTCGTTTTAAGTCCAGACGGGCTGCTCTGACTACTTTTACCCTCAGTAAGGAGGGCACAGATCGGCAGGCGCCCTCTTCACTTCAGTGAATGTACTTGAACCCCGGCAGGCCAGGCCCATCTCAGGATCACAAGGACATGGAGATTACCCCAACGGTTTTTAAATCTTATTCTAATTAGTGTGGTGTGGATGGATGGAAGTCTTTTCTGGGTCTTTTAAGTTACCATGATGCAAGACATTTTAGTTGAGATTGTGAGGCCATTGTGGTGTTTTTGTTTTGTTTTAAAAGGTTGTAAAGGTTGCTTCTAGTATGTGCTCTTTTTGTTTATCTTTTTTCCCCCATAACCTACTTTCTTTCAGTTTCTTTGTCCCTTTTTGTCTTTAAATCAGTTACTTTGAATGGTTCTAATGTAAAATCCTCGTTTGTCTCTCCTCTCCTTTCAACCACCTCTCCTCTACCTCTCCTTGCCTTTCCTCTCTCCATCTCCCTCCTCTCCTCTCCTGTCCTGCAGGTGTTGAAGCCACTAAGTGAACATTATATGGAAGACAACGTCAGACAGACAGTGGTTAACTCTATCAAAGCCAGCTTGACAGAACAGGGCGCGCAGCACACCAAGTTAAAGACACACTGACCCTCCTTGTCTTCGTCTCCCCTCGTGTCCGTCACCCTCTTGCCCACTCGCTCCATGTGTTAAGTGAACTGTGGAACTGTTCAAAACCAAAGTTTGACCCTCTTTTCCCAAATGCCAATTGCAACCCACTCTCTGCCTCCCTCTCTCTAATTGCTGTAGTGGACCTGTAGGCTGTCTGCTCTGCATCGCCCCCCAGTGCCTCAGAGGAGAAACTCCTCCAGAGGACCGCAGAGAAGCCAGCGTTGCCTCTTACCAGAGCAGGACCTGAGGATCAGTCTTCTCCAGTGTGCCATGTTGTGATAGATGCATCAGCAGAGGCTGGTTATTGTAACATTCTGTATGCAGACACTCACACCTTCACATCAAAATTATACACTACTACATGTCTGACATCCAGCAGTACGCTGACAGCGCTCGCTTTAGGATTCAGCGGTAAATCAGGGATAACTGCCACAGCTGTGAGCAGCTGTATTCACTTGGATGCAAACTGAAATACTGTTCATGCATTTAAACAATATCAATGTCTTCTCTGAAAATGACCAGCTAGTGCGGTGTTGGGGCTTATTCTACTTTCACTTAAGCAAATTTCCTGTGAGCACAAGTGACTCATCAACTTAAAAAGCTAATCTTGGGGATGAAATTCAGTTTTTAACATGATCTGTTTGCTCGTTTTACTGAGTTTGACAGGAAATTGACTGGAACCTTGCCGTGAATGCACAAGCTGGGCCATATTGACTGACTACCAGAGAGCTGCTGAGTCTCCTCACCCAGCTCTGTATTAAATGGAAGGGTGCACTCAAGATAGCAACCCTGTATTTTTTTCTTCTGACCTACTAGGATGTATTTGCATCTTTTTGCCTCCATTCATTCAGTTTTGCAGACCAAGTGTGGAAGGAGTGTAGACCAGAGTGTACATGTATAATCTTACAGTGGGTTCTAGACAAGACCTGTGTGTTTGTTCTTCCTCTTTTAATATTTTGAGTGTGAACCTGAGAAGGACCGTAGGAAGCCTTGAGCCTCTCAGCTGGCTTTGTTTTAGAAGAACTGACATGTTTTATCTGGCCTTAGCGTGTTTAGTAGTGGACCTGCCAGAGTTTGGCCCTTTGCATGGTGTTAAGAGCTCCTGTGTTTGTAGTATTAAGCTAGCTAAGACCTTTTAGAACCCAGGCTTCTGTTAGTCAGCAAGCCAGGGGGATTGTCATTTTGTACTTTTTTTTTTTTTTTTTTTTTGGTTCAACTGCCTTCTCATTAAAGCCACTTTCTCTTGCTCCAGTTTCTCATAGCATCTGTAGCACTTACAGCCTCAGTGATGCTGCTCGCTTTTGGGAACCCCCACTTACAGCAACTTATGGGTCGGTTTCACTGAGCACATCCTGTCTGAGTCTGAGGGTCTCCCAGGTTATATTTGTGTTGATACTTAGATTTTAGGGATACTGATCTTTGTCAGCTTGTAATCCTACTGTCCAACTTGCTGGCAACAGGTTTTTCTAGCCATGGATGTCTTCTTTGTAACTCTCCAAAGGATATTTTTGTGTGGGGCTAAGCTGTATTTATGTATGAATAACAGCTGCAGGCTCTGTAGCCTCTGAATGAACACCTTACCTTGCAGTGTATCTAAGGAAGTGGGAAAAGATAAATTGCAGTCAAGCGACTTGACTTTGAGAATTGATCTTGAACCCCCTCACTGAGAGCCGGGCTTCCCCAAGGCAATTTAATCAAACGTGTTATTCCCTCACAAGTCGATAGGACCTCCCTCCTAAATTGCCCTGACTAAATCTCGGCTCCTTAAAGATGAAAGAAATGTGCCCATTTGTTTTAGGTTCAACACTTCCACTAATGGCCATATCAGTTTTGTCTAAGCTCTACTGTACCAATTCCATCCACAACTGTCTTGCCTCAAATGCCAGTCATGTACAGTCTCATTCTGTGTGTTTGTGTATTAAACTGGGTGTGTATGTCAGATCAAATATTTAAATAAACTTTGTATAAATTTTATAGTTAAATCTGTTGACAGTGGCTCTTGTTTTCTTTTTCTCTGATCAACTTGAACTCAATCTGTGGTTTGTAAAAGACTTAAGTTGTTGCTGTAGGTTTTGCTTTAGCTCTCTTTCATTAAGTAAAAACACACGGCCCTATCATTTGGATTCCACTGGGAAAAGCTTTGTTGAATGTGACGAGTGGGTTGGAGATACTATCTTTTGTCTGCCTTTTAAAATTGTTTCTGGTAATTTATTTTTGAATAAAATGTTTACCTTAAGAATAAATCATCCATACAATGAATCTGGCTCTTTGTCTTATTTCAAAGCATAAGTTTGTAGTTTCAGTTTGACCACATTAAATCCCTCCATTTCAGTGCACACAAAGGCAGCACTGAAACAGCGGTGGACAGTTCAGGGAAGGTCACTGGTGATGCCAAGCAGAGGGGAAGATCACTGTAAACAATGAGGACACAGTCTCACTTCTCATTTGGGACAGTTCATTTCATTATTGAGTCACATGCAGAGGCAGAGATCAGCCAGTCCAGCTGTCATGTGAGTTTCTGGCCTCTGGACTGAAAACACCAGCTGCAGGCAGGTTGTGCACTGTGTTTACCAAAACTGACCAGCAGGGGGAGGCAGATTCTTACAAATACAGCATTTTATTTTCAGATCACAACTGTTTGAGGTTACATTAAGATCCATTTTGATATCTGTGTGATAGTTCAATACCACACTATATACAGGATGGAAAAACACCATGATTGTGCTTATAAACAAAAGACTGTTAGGACATATACAGATGGTATTGTGAATATTCCTGTTTACAACAAATTGAGACTTTAAAAAAAGCATTCAAATGCAAAAAAAAAAAAAAAAAAAAACACCAAAAATAAAAATGCATTCAGAAAAACAACCGAAAGCCAAGTGATGAATGGCAGCTCTTGCACCAAACCAGATAAAACAACTTAAAAACTACCTCTCATACAAAAAAAGAGATGAGAAACGGCACAGATTCAAGAGTTCAAACGAAAGGGAGATTTTGACACCTTTAAATCCTCTCGTCTGCTCAGTTAAATCAATGGCACACTTTGTCATTAATAGCTGCATACATTTTTCTTATTTGTTGAAATAATACATACTGATACAGAATCTCTTGCAGGAAGACACTACAACATGAAGAGACTTCACACGTGAGCTGCAGTACAATTCTCTAGACAGAAAATGTGACCTTAACTCTGAAGTTGTTTGAAGCAAGTGAAAAGCACCAGGACACTTGGCATCCACCCAGGCAGGTAAAACGTCTAAAAATAGTGAACAGCAAACAACAACACTCACCAAGACAACACAGCTGGCACTGCTTGAGCTGGAAGCCCCATCGCTTTGATTCAGCCCTCCTTACATTCTTTGATAAATCGTTTATCCGGTGCAGGGACGTTCGGGAACAGAGGAGAACCGAGTCGAGGTTAAGATGGAACGTGACAAGGAGGAATACAAGAGACAGAGCACAGCAGACATATCTAAAAAAGTTAATTTTTCCATTTTTACTTTCCATATTTGGTTCGATTGCACTGAACAAGTGCAGCAGGTCAAGGTCATAATATTGCTGTCGTTTCATACAAAGTAAAATTAAAGTTTTTGTGGACCAGCCCAGGAAATCCCAAATCTGAATCCATGAGCCCCATAGCCCCATTCAACATAAAGAATGTGATTAAAAAAACAACAACTCATAATGTGAGTAACAATAGAACTGTGTTAAGAACTGTTTTGAAATGAATTTGGCTCCAGGAAACTATCCAGTATGCATAGGTGGCCTGGACTGACCTCGCCCCGTGAGGATGACATGGTTCAGATGGTCTGATGGCATTTAGGAAACATCAAACACACACACACACACACACACACACAATCTCTCTACAGATCTATCTACAGTCTATTCTACATAACAAATGCTATTCCACAATTACGAGTGCATACCACGTACAGACTGTTTTAAAACCTATTCTGAAGTCAGATTAGAGCTCCAAGTATTTTTAAAGCTCATGGAAAAATGTTCAGTAGTGTTTTAAGCACTGCACTTGTGATTGTGTAATAAATTTGCTTCAGGACATGTAAGTGTGAATGTGTACAAAAGATATGATCAAACAAAATACCAGTGTGAAAAAATCTAGACTACATTCAATTTTTCCACATGCAATTATCTCCCACTTGCTCAGATTATGTACAACTACAACTAGTTTTCATGGGGTTTGTACCTTGTGGGGTTATTTGTACCTTTTTGCATTCAGTATATAGAATTATCAATAGCAATTGCTCATAATGCCTGGACAGTTTTCTACAAGCTTAAAATACTAAGGACTCTAATTTGAGTTCATACCTACTTTGGTTTTGATTCACTTATTTGAGTGTTTTTTCGTCAACTTATCTCAGAAGAATAACTGTTTTGAACATACATCAGTAAGTGGCATCAACAGGGAAAACAACAATTTAGCAGCTGTCCTAAAATGGAGGCGAGCACGCGTTCATGTGCTCTCCTGCTTTCTGAACAGAAACATTTATCAACATTTTTCAGCTTATACCGGTGCCAGGATGGCCGAGTGAGAACAGTCTGTGCTGCACATTTCTGGAACACTACGCTTGGCTTCTCTGGTCTCGATTTACAGCAACAAAACCATCAGTGAGTTCGCTCTTGTTCTCCACTTTTACTCGGAGGCTGCTGGGGAAATGACCTCTGCTCGTCCATTTGTTCAGGGCTTTCCTTTAATAAAGCTAAATTAAACTTTGGTATAGTTCACTGGGTGTTACAAGTCCATATGGTGACAAAACATTCCCTTCAGCTGCTCCGTGCTGATCCACAATACTGTATCTGTCTCTGTCCATTCACTTTAATGGAAAAACAGCTCCCAAAAGAACTCTTTGAGCATGTAAACAAATGCGAACAAAGCAGTTACTGCCAATATAAAACAACAAATACTGGTGCAGGTTTTTCTGAGGATCTTTGGATGGATCTTTTCTTGTTATTTTTCTATTTGAATTGGAACTGAAATAGATCTGCCTGTTGTAATTGCATGAAAAAATGGGTACTATGGAAGTGAATGGAGAGAGGGAAACACGGTACTGTGGATTAGCAGCCCAAAAGGAGCACAGAGCAACTAATGAGGATATTTCACCACCATGTGGACTCGTATCACATCCAGGGAACTAGACAACCCAACACTCTACCAAAAGTCAAGTTAGCTTTAAAGGTCACGTTTGGTGGGTGGGATCTCTAGTTTCTAGTCTAGATGGTGGATCTAAGGGAGTTTTTAGATCATGGCCCGGAAGGCAAATGATAACGCCGCACCCAGCGCCAGGCCGAGGGACAGGAAGAAGGCCATGATGGCTCCCGCCGTCTCCGCATTGTGCTGCACCACCTTCCTGTTCGGAGACACCAGAGGGACAAAACTCGTCAGGACTGGACACTTCATCATGCAACATAGTGTTTGTGATCAAGTACAGCATGATTCAAAAATACAAAAAGGTCACTCGCTGCATTGTTCAAAAATCTCTCATTCTCTGTACCTTATGCCATTCATGACTGAATATAAGAGCAAGGTGTGGCTGTGTGTAGTCCTTACTTGGGTCCGAAGCACATGCAGAGGCTGGCCAGGTACCCGTTGGAGAAGGAGAAGAGGATCATGAAGATGATGTACCAGGCGTCGTGGTTAAACAGCACAGGAAGGTAGTGACGTGGCTGGACATTACACAACATGAAGAGAGGGATGAAGACGATGCGCAGAATGACCAGGGCAGGCAGCCACATACTGTCTTTCCCCGGCTGGAGAGAAAAAGAGAGAGAGAAACACCATCATCAACCACAGTAACAGCAATGAAGCAGCTTTCCTACCACTGTTCATAGCTTGAATAAACAATTAATATTAATTAAGTCTGCACAAATTACTCAAACCATCTAGTTTTAGCTTTAGCATTTATGCTCCCCACCAAAAAGAAGAGCAACAGCGTAACTTGAATTTACAAATAGTTATTGTTGGTAACGGTTACAGTTAGTTGAGCTTGCAAGAAAATGATCATCACTGGAAGGAGCTGTTCAGTTGTCTCTGCACATAATTTTTATTAATGTTTTGGTTTACTTTTTCAAATGTGAAATGCCTTCTTGTGTTTTTTTCCACCCTTCTTTCTCAGAAGAGACTCACTCAAACATTCAGAAAATTTGACCGTCCATGCCAGATTCCTCCAAAGAGAGACAAAAGGTTTATATTGCCTGCAGATGCTCTGGCCCTCTGTACAGGCCATTTTTGTTGCCCCACTCTGAAAACCACTGCTCAAGGAAACTGGGTGACAGAAAGAGGGAACGTGGCAGTGACGAGCTGTTTGACAGACTTAAAAATTGGGATTTATGTTCACAAAGCATCTGAAAGAGGTAAAGATGCTTATCAGCTTTGCCTGATGAAGCTAAATAAGCTCACAAGGACTGGAAATGGCTGACTTCACATTAGCACCAACACCAAGACGTTCTGCAGAAGCACATCTGACTTTCTCAACTGCAAACTCAAATTATCCCCATAATCTTCTCCAGCCTCACAAACAGGCTAGATTAATAAACTGTGCCGCTTTGTGCCTGACAACCAGAAAATTTACACTCAGCCAGTCTTTCCTAGCCTAACAGCCTCAAATTCACACAAGTCCATTGTTTGCTTCGATGTGATTTATTTCCATTAGATTGAATGTCAGTGTGAAGAAATGAGAAAAGGTCTGGACCTTGTGAAATGTTCCCTTTAGTTCAATAATGGCTCTTTTCTTGACTGAGTTTTGAGTGGGCTGAATCTATACAGTGTCAGAACATTCAGTGAAGAACATTTGACAGACAAAAGAGAGGAAAGCCTAGTGCTATAATGATTAGCATCTTAGAAGAAATGAAAAAACAGCTGCTTGCTGTGTTTAGTTCCTTCGACCTAAAATGATGCCAAGTATCAGCACTCACAGTGGCCTGGGAACCTTTGACTGAGAATAGCCTCAATATTCATCAAGTTCCTACATTGATCTGGGTGTTTGTGGATGAGAAATGCCAGGTCATAGCAGGGCATGTTTCTCTGGGAAGCTTCGTGACCGGAGGCTCTCACACAGGCCAAGCGGGACATGCGTCAGTTGTCTACAGCGTCACATCTGAAGAGCAATGTTAAGATAACCTAGTAAAGCTTCTTGTTGGATGGAAATTGGCTAAAAATATAACCATTGGGAAAGGCTTGGCGCCACCAATATACCGTAGTACTTGGGGTAATAGTGAATTTTTATTTTAGGAAACTAGAGGGCGTTTACCAGGCCAACCAGCTTGAAGTCACCACAGTCATCTGCCTCTCTTACCCCTCCAAAACCACTTCCTTCAGACAGCTTTCTCACTCACACACACACATACACACGCCTTTCTCCAAAACAAAGCTCTGATCTGAGAGTCCATCTCATATTCTTTTCCTTATTTTCCCCTCCACGTCTGGGCCACAGATGTCCTGCTGTTCCACTCGGGACTCGGTGGTGACACATCGCTCTAAACAGTGTGTGGCCAACGGCTTTTATCAAACGTATAGAGTCGTTTATAGCCGTGTGTCAACAACAGATTCACCCTAAATATTTTGATGTGGTGGCTTTAAATGGACGGCAGCATTTCTAAACACAGCGCTGTTATTGGGTCGACTTGTTGATATGGATGGATGTGTTGGCAGTTTTCAGTCTGCGGTCAATGTGCTTGTGTACATACTGTAAACTTTTTAGCTGTACATGATTTAGTCAAGCTGCTGCGACTGAAATGTGGAATTGGTAAAGAAAAACATTTAAAATCATGGCCTGCTTGGGGGTTTGTACAATCTGCTATTTCTGTTGATCAAATGTGTTAGGTATTACTATTCTGACATAAGCTCCAGTTCCGTTTTAAGACTTTAGAAACTAAAAAATGTTTTTGTAGGTATCCTCTGCAGCTTAGTTTACCTGTTGGTTTATGATTAGAGTGCTTTTTTTTTTTTTAACACTGGTGGAAGTGATTATAGTATTACAATGTCTTTTACCACTAGAGAGCACTTTATGTGCCATGAAGATCAGGGTCTCAGCAGTGATTTATAAATAAGCAGGTCTTCTCATGTGATTGTTTCAATTATATATAAATACATCATCTGCACTGAATCCAAACTGTTTCCATTCATCTTCATAAGCTGGGATTTTTCAGAAACTGTGATGCTCTGGGGTTGGCTTTTGTTTTTGTTTTCTTATAGCAGATAAGTCTTGCTAAATAATTCCTTGTCCCAAATACTGATAAGGGCATGCATCTTTTCATTTGTCACACTTGCAGTTTCCACTGTTTTGCCATGTGTTTTTTCAGTCTGTTGTGTGGCACTGGCTGCTTTGTGTAGTAGCCCTCTAATGATGGCGCATGTTTATGGAAAGGCCATCACATCAGGCACTGGCATGACCAATCAAGACCGACAGCCCTGCTAGCTCCTAATGATCCCCGGGACTGAGATTTTCGCCTCACCCCCTGAGCACGGCTGAACTTGTGTTCTGGAAACCTCAACTACATAATTCTGTCCTCTGCCTCGATGACAAAACCACAAACCCGTTAAACCCATTCATCTGCCTCAGAGCCAAAAGAGGGAGCAGGATCCCACAGTTGGGTTTCAAATCTGAATTGAGCCACTGTACACCTGTTAGTAAAACATGTTATTTGTATTCCAGTGTTATCGTGTTGCTACTGACCCACATACAGACGGCCGTCAGACTCCTGCCAGCCCAGTCCATCACGTTGAAGAGGAGGAAACACGACACGGGGATGAAGTAGATCTCTGTGGTGGGAGGTTAACAAACAACAGTTCGGTACTCAAGAGCAAGAGTTCTTTCAAAGACAGATACAACACTAATTTCAATATTTTTTTTCTTGGTTGTGAATTAAACCTTGTCCTCAGGGCTGAAAATTCAAAGAGAGGAACAATTAAAAGGACTGATTAGTCTTATCTCTGTTTGCATTTATCATACTATGACATGCCTAGCAACACCAGTGCATTCAACAATGCTCCTCTTTTCATCCTTGATGATGCTAGCATGCACTAGTAAGAAGACTCATTTCAGCCCCAACACTTCTAATCATTCCCTTTTCTGGGAAAAATTGTTAGAATTTGAAACCAGGATAACTTAGTTACAGTCTCTACATACAAGGGATGCAACGATTATATATTATGATGGTACAGTTATAGTTTGAGGAAAAGTTGCAGTTTCACAATTATTATGCATTAATTAAGGTACACTGAATGAATCCCTTTGAGGAAAATATTAGTAATGTGGGCAATAAACTGAAGTGTTATAACCAGTTGTCATCACCGGAAACATTTGATTCATTTTAAGTATCTATCTTTAAATTTTTCATATAATTCTATATGTGGCCTGAGAAAGTCTATTATAGTTTTATTTTTGTTGTTGTTGTTTTTGCAGTCTTCGTAAAAATTTAAAAAAGGACACATCTTATTCACATTATTAATTACTGAAATGCAGTTAATTAGATCCCATGGTATAGTGCTGGAAGTCTACAGGTTCCTAATGGTGAGTTAATCTTTTAGCATATTTAGCTACCACACCAAGCCTTTACTCAACCCAGCCAGGAAGAAGCAACAGGATGTACATTGTCACACTGAATTCCTTGAGGGAATTACGTGCAGTTTCAGTCAACATTAATTTATAAATGGTGCAATGCTCCTTACCTGTTTTGGTGCCACTGGTTACGTTGCACTGAAAAGCCCAACTCTTGACTCACCACTACTTCCTTGATTGGAAGTGACTCTTCTATTTAGCTATTATTCTCAGAAAAATAATGTACGATAACATCCTTTTCTTGAAGGTGGGAACAGAAACACTCGCTGTAGCCGAGCCTTCAGAACAATGAGGTTTTAAATTGTGGTTAATGGTGATATTAGTTAACCGCTGCTTTTGGAGAGCCTCGGATCGTCCTTTCTTCTATACAGTTCATACAACTCTATTATCTCTAGCATTAGAAGCTAAGAGTGTTTTCAGTCACCCATCTGTTTGTCATGAAGTTCTTTCCAAAGCAAGATGCTTTGGAGTGGCGGCACGTCACTGCACAGCTGTGAGAGTGGAAACTCACCCCAGACGCCTCCGTTTGCTATCGTTGACTTGACTTCGACTGTTACGGCCGGGAATGTACCGATGGTGACGGTGAAGATGAAGCACACTGACAGGGCCATCACCCAGATCTGATTAGAGAGAACAGGGCATGAATCATTAGTGTTACTTTACTTGTTTAATCTCCATCAACGTGGCAGATGGTTATGTGAATGAAGCTGATGATCTCTGACTTGGAGGAAGGCCTTTGAAAAACTGACTAGTGGTGAAACAGCACGGTGGGGTATTGGTGGTATGCTTGAGATTAGCTGAAGCAGCAGCTAATATATACACACAAGATTATTACAAGTTATTACTGGTGCACACAAGGAAACAGCATTTTTATGGTATCCTGCCTTTGTGATAAAATGTATTTATGGAAGAAAAAGGAAGTTTGGGCAGGACATAAAGCAGGGAGGGACTGTTCAAAAGTGTGTGGGTTGGACCATAATGAGCCTGGAAAGAGAAGGGCAATAAATCCCACTGCAAATTCAATGCAGTTGGTGTTGGTGGAGTCATCCGCAGTGAAATATTTTATATTCTCAAATGATCAAAAATGACATGACTTAAGAAAAAGGAGCATGATTTTCAATGTGAACATGCTACAATGCTATACCATGTTGCCACTTGTGTGACTTTGAAAAAATGTGAGGATGCAGGATTTGTATTGATGGTATCACTGGTTGCAATTTTTAGTTAAGCAAATTGGTACACCATGAAGTAACCAATAAAACTATACCAAACTGCTAAATTGTTGCCCAAGTGTTAGAAGTAAAAGAAACTGGAATTCAATATAAATATGGTGAAAAGGTATATTGCTATAGGTGGGGGATTAGCAGCCACAGTGAATATGTTTTTTTCCCCCATTTATTTGCAACTAGAAGAAGCTGAGCTGGGCTGAGGTTTGCAGACTGATTGCTCACAGAGTGTTTACCTGTTTAAAGATGCTAAACACAGACGAGACGGGGCTGACCTCATCTTCTGTCAGACTCACCACCGGCCGCTTCTCTGCTGCGCTTTCTGGGAAACACACACACCTCAGTATCACTATGTAAGCTAAATGTTGAAAATTAAACGTTAAATGGGTTAAAATTTGTCCCACATCTGTGTGGGTGTGTGCACAAACTTCAGTTATTACACAACATACGGTACTCATTACACACACACACACACACACACACACACACACACACCAGTAATTATGCCCATGGATGCTGTCCACAGTTAAACTGCCATCAGTCAAATCACACACGGTTTGGTTTCATGAGTATACATTTAGGAGGAGGCACACTATATTACTACACACTACTATTTCACTTGATTTGTTTATGATCTCACAATATTATAAAGATGAGAATATGATGCCATGTTGGTGCTTGAGTTACTGTCCAGTTTGAGTGGAAGTCATACAGACAAAAGGCGTCCAGGGCTGATTGTTAGACAGACTTAAAAATTATGAATCATATTTTAAACTACATCATGCACTGTTGCATTGCACTTTCTGAATCCAAACTGTGGGCAAGTCCTGAATGTACAAGTACCTTTTTTAAGTAAGTCCATCTTGTTCTCCTCATCGCTGGACGTTCTGGACCCATTACTCTCCATGTAGAACTGGAAAAATTTCTGTTGGTAACAACAACAACCACGAGCAACTTCAAGTCAGCCAGAAGGGTTGTAAAGAACAAGGGGAAGATGTTTCCCTGTAAATTCTCATTGCAAGGTAGGTATGCTTTATATTGCCACATAAGGTGAACAGAGTAGAATATAGCGATACCTTCAGGAAAAGCATACATATCTTGACAAAATTATCAAAACAAGCTAGATTTATTAAAAGAACAGTTTTCAAAATGTTTTATATAATCACTAACAGTAAAGCAAATAAAAGAAGACTGAGGAAAAAGTGAATACATTCAAATGTGGTTAAATGCATCTAAAAGCACAACTGAAAACTATAAAACTGTTTTAGAAGAGGCTTAAAATACGATACTGAATTAACTAGACCACATTCATTTTAGACCCTACTATCCTGAGCTTAGCCAGATGATCATTTTTGTCTCAGAGACCTACAATCCTATCAAACTCCAGCAGAGAGGAAAAACCTCAGACCTCAGATTTTTGTAACGTTTACATTTCGTACTTGAACTGAAGGATTACATTTTCCTCTATAACTCTTAGGTTTATAAAACATTCTCATAAAATTAGACAAACTCAAAAATGCATGGTGGTTGAGTGGGTTTAGAGTCTATGAGGCCTTACCATCTTGGGCAGAGTGAGGTACGACATAATGGCCAGCAGAATAACAACACAGGCTGTTATGAAGTAACCAAAGGCACTGTCCTGCAGGGCTGATCCAGCTACAAAGAAAGAGGTGTGAAGAGTCAGAATATACATCCAGCAGGTCCAGGATCGAGGAGGTGTGTGTATACATTTGGTTTTTATAGGGATACATACTGGCCAGAGCACAGATCATGGAGAAAGCAGCAAAGGTGCCAGCAAGCCCCTGTCCACTCATGATGGGAGTGGTGTAGGAGGCAGGCAGCATCCCTGCCAGCCCAAACAGACTGCCCTGGAAAACTGCACCAAAAGCTGAGGAGAGAGAAAGGGATGCATAGTATCTATGCAATAGTACTTTTCATACATTATATTATATATCATATATACATATATATATATATATATATATATACACACATATACATATATATATATATATATATATATATATATATATATATATATATATATACATATATATATATATATATATATATACACATATACATATATATATATATATATATATATATATATATATATCTATATATATATATATATATATATATATATGTATATATACACACACATATACACACACACATATATATATATATATATATATATATATATATATATATATATATATACACACACACACACATATATATATATATATATATATATATATATATATATATACACATATATATATATATACATATATATATATCACATACACATATATATATATACATACACTATATTACCAAAAGTATTCGCTCACCTGCCTTACTCATACTATGAACTGAAGTGCCATCCCATTCCTAACCCATAGAGTTCAATATGATGTCGGTCCACCTTTTGCAGCTATTACAGCTTCAACTCTTCTGGGAAGACTGTCCACAAGGTTGAGGAGAGTGTTTATAGGAATTTTTGACCCTTCTTCCAAAAGCGCATTGGTGAGGTCACACACTGATGTTGGTCGAGAAAGCCTGGCTCTCAGTCTCCGCTCTAATTCATCCCAAAGGTGTTCTATCGGGTTCAGGTCAGGACTCTGTGCAGGCCAGTCAAGTTCATCCACACCAGACTCTGTCATCCATGTCTTTATGGGACCTTGCTTGTGCACTGGTGCACAGTCATGTTGGAAGAGGAAGGGGCCCGCTCCAAACTGTTCCCACAAGGTGGGAGCATGGAATTGGTCCAAAATGTTTTGGTATCCTGAAGCATTCAAAGTTCCTTTCACTGGAACTAAGGGGCCAAGCCCAGCTCCTGAAAAACAAGCCCACACCATAATTCCTCCTCCACCAAATTTCACAGTCGGCACAATGCAGTCTGAAATGTACCGTTCTCCTGGCAACCTCCAAACCCAGACTCGTCCATCAGATTGCCAGATGGAAAAGCGTGATTCATCACTCCAGAGAACGCGTCTCCACTGCTCTAGAGGCCAGTGGCGGCGTGCTTTACACCATTGCATCCGACGCTTTGCATTGCACTTGGTGATGTGTGGCCTGGCTGCAGCTGCTCGGCCATGGAAACCCATTCCATGAAGCTCTCTGCGTACTGTACTTGGGCTAATCTGAAGGTCACATGAAGTTTGTAGCTCTGTAGCAATTGACTCTGCAGAAAGTCGGTGACCTCTTTGCACTATGCGCTTCAGCATCCGCTGACCCCTCTCCGTCACTTTACGTGGCCTACCACTTCGTGGCTGAGTTGCTGTTGTTCCCAAACGCTTCCATTTTGTTTATAATAGAGCTGACAGTTGACTGTGGAATATTTAGGAGCGAGGAAATTTCACGACTGGATTTGTTGCACAGGTGGCATCCTATGACAGTTCCACGCTGGAATTCACTGAGCTCCTGAGAGCGGCCCATTCTTTCACAAATGTCTTGTTTCACAGTCTGCATGCCTGAGTGCTTGATTTTATACACCTGTGGCCAGGCCAAGTGATTAGGACACCTGATTCTGATCATTTGAATGGGTGAGCGAATACTTTTGGTAATATAGTGTATATACATACACACTACTCACAAAAAGTTAGGGATATTTGGCTTTCGGGTGAAATTTATGGAAAATGTAAAAAGTTCACGCTACAGTGATATTATATCATGAAAGTAGGGCATTTAAGTAGAAGCATACACTGGTGATTTCCTCATCTCAAACAATTTCTTGAAACAAAAGCCAACAACAGTGGTGGATATACCACAACAAAAAATGTCAGTGTCAATAACTTGTCATGTGCCCTTGAGCATCAATTACAGCTTGACAATCCCACTCTTCTTGAAGGGCGGCCCTCAGGACATTGAGGTTCTGGGGTACAGAGCTCCGAGCCTCTACACGGCGACTCAGCTGATCCCATAGGTTTTCTATGGGATGCAGGTCTGGAGAAAGTGCAGGCCACTCCATTTGAGGTACCCCAGTCTCCAGCAGCCGTTCCCTAATGATACGACCTCGATGAGCTGGAGCATTGTCGTCCATGAAGATGAAATTAGGCCTTTGTTGTTCATGCAGGGGCACAATGACTGGATTAATGATGTTATTCAGGTAGTATGGGCTTGTCACTGTACCATTCACAAAGTGTAGGGCAGTTCTGTACTGACTAGACACACCTGCCCACACAGTAACAGCACCACCACCAAAGGCTCGTCTGGTGACAACAGTGGCTGATGCATAGCGCTCTCCTTGACGTCTCCAACATCGTTGGCGGCCATCATTTCTGCTCAACATGAATCGGCTTTCATCAGAGAACAGCACTGAGGCCCACTGGTCCCTCGTCCAGCGTAAATGCTCCGTGGCCCATGCAAGACGATGACACCTGTGCCTGGTGGTGTGGTCAGGTACCCTTGCAGGTCGTCTAGCACGCAGACCATGCTGATGTAAACGGTTTTCGAATGGTCTGACATGACACTTGGGTGCCTCTCACCTCCCTTAAACGTGCCTGGAGTTGAGTGGCATTCATCATCCGGTTCCACAGGGCACTGTTCACAATGAAGCGGTCATCAGTGTGGGATGTGACCAAAGGACGTCCACTTCTATGCCTTTCTGTGACTCTTCCAGTCTCTCTGTATCTCTGTTGCAATCTGCTGATGACTCTCTGACACTCTGCTGTTAAACTCCTTGTTAGAGAACAGCAACTTGTGCAAAAGGTACTGAAACACTGAACAGTTGGACATGTGCATTCAAAAGTTTACAGAAGGTCACATTAAGTTCACCTGTAAAGGTTATAATGCATTTTAGGTTCATCCTGAAATTTCACCCGAAAGCCGAATATCCCTAACTTTTTGTGAGTAGTGTATGTGTGGGTGTGTATGTATATATATATATATATATATATATATATATATATATTAAAAAAATGTAATGTACAGAAATAGAGGTAATAATTATGTCAAATTAGAAACACATTGTCCCACAGCAACAGAAAAACTGTGGTCTAGTCACAGACGCAAAATAAAGAAAATAACTAGTCACAAATTCTGAAACATAATTAGCTCTTGAAAAGTTGGTATGCATGTCCACTCAAACTCCCAACAGAAGAATGTGCCGATATCAATATCAAAGCTTGTGGGTCTCCCCTATAAAACAAACAAAACAGGCAGTCCCTCATCAGGATCTGGGGGTCAGGACCAACCCAACAGGGGCAAGGAGGGGGGTGAGCTTATCCCTGCTGCTCTGCGAGCTTTGTAAATAAACAAATGCAGTGAGATTGCAAGTCCATGTTCCAAAACTCTATATAGTTCAAGGGAATGATGTAGATGTGTGTGTGTGCTCATGTGCAAAGGGATTTCCTCATGGTGGATGCATATGACTTTGACCAGAGATGACCAGTGTGTGCGTGTGCATTTGCCTGAGTACACACACACTTATTAGACAGGCCTTCCCCTCCAGCTACAACTATCTGAAATCAGTATAGACTGAACATAGTATGGGAAAACAAAGATCGAAGTCAGCATCTGAGTGTATATGGGAGGACAGGGAAGTTAGAAGAGAGGCTGTCAGCTGTCTCCACTCACAGTTGATGCAGATGATTTTGATCATTGTCACACAGAAGAAGGGCAGGGGGGCCATATCCACCTTGACCAGCACTGCTGTCAGCAGGAAAACCACCAGGATGACCGTCAGGCTACCTGAGATCCGCAGCTTCTGAGGAATCCTGAGACACACAGACAGAAAGGAAAAAAGACTTTGAATTTAAAAAAAAAAAAAAAAAAAAAAATTGTGAAAACAGCACAACTCTTGGGTCTCATTCTTGGCTGCAGTGAACCCACCTTATTACCAAACTGGTTTCTACTCAACCCCCTGCACCACCAATCAAAATAACTAGCTATAATGCCAGTACATTTTAAGCCTGACTGTGCATGATCCAAAAAATAAATTAAAAAATCCAGACATCTAAAGTGGGTCAGATTAGTAAGTATGTTTGTTAAGTATTCAAGTTCTTGTGACCATGACAGCCACGTATGGTTTTGAACCAGGCAGGAGCATATCAGAGGGGAATGGGGCGACTATGGGATTAAGTATGGAAGCCCATTCCTGCGGCATTAAAATGGCTTAACTTTAAGTTACTGGGTTTTTTCCTTCATAATTGTGACTTCATAACTCAGAATTTGAATTAAACAGGTCTATTCTCTTTGTGGTTTCACAAACGGGTTGGCACAACCACCCGGCTTTGGAGTCTGAAGACTAATATTGTGCGATTCCTCCAGTATTGCTAAAATGCCCCTGAACCCATAATGAGAAAAGTCCCAGTTGTGAGCAAAAAGAGTCAGAATTCTGAATTCCTAAGTCACAATTGTGAGGAGGTAAACAAGTTATAAAGTTATTAATCCACAACTAGTCCAAATTCGGAGATACAGAATCTCAGTTGCGAGGAAAAAAAGATTCTGGGTTATCACGTCACAGTTGTAATGGAAAATACGTCAAAATTTAGCCATTTATTCCCCATCTACTAGGCTTTACACGATCAGGATTTTTGGGGCCGATCAACGATCATTGATCAGTGAGTTTAAATAAACCGATCACCAATCCAATCACATGAGGGAGCAATATGTCTATTTAAATAATTTGTTTATTTACTGTATACACTGATGTACCGTGTACTGAGCTTGAGTTTTATCTGTCTCAGACACTTTGAAGAAGTCCCACACCACCGACAGAAGGCTGTGTGATTCATGGGCAAGTGTGGAAGTGAAGGAGATCAGGACAGGGAATCAAACGTAACTCTGTTCTCTTGAGTAAGGTAAAAAGGTCATTCTGTTACTGAGGAATTGAGCTCAAGTCCTGCAAATCAACAGAGTGAATTATCCAATTGTAGTACAGGAAATGAATTTAGGGTTCCTGTATGGCCACTACCTGGTAAACTCCCAAGAACACATATGATAGCATGGAGCAACGGAGAACCAAGAAGAATATTTTGGGAAGCAGCGGAGACAAGGACTAGAAAGAAAACAGAGAGGGGAGTGGGTGAAAAGGAGAGGGCAGAGGGAGGAAAAGCACAAAGACAAAAGTTTGGAGAAGAGAAGCAGGGAAACGTAAAGAGATGAGGAGGCGGGGGGCAGAGGAGATGAATAGCATTCCTGGGTGTGTTTATCCGGGGAGGAGGGGTGTGCAGAGTCCACCCCAGATGTCTCAGATCTATCCAACTCTAATTAAAGCAAACATAGTGGAGACACATAGATATACACACATAACACAGGATCAGGTGAGCATGAGTGGCATGAGGTGACTGAGGGGGGATGGAGCAGAGTGGTAAGTAAGCAGGAGGTGAGGGTGGGCAAGGGCTGAACCCTGGGGAACCAGAGAGAGAGAGCACTGCTGGTGAGGTTACTTCACAAAAACTAAAACTTAATCATCATGGTGGCTCATTCATCTATTCCAATGTAACCACAATGTCCTGGGTTTGAATCCAGCCCAGGACATCTGTCACATGTCATCCCTCTCTTTCTCTACACAAGTCACTCTTCTTTCATTTATCAAACAAAGGCAAAAAATGAAAAAAATACATAAATATATATCATCCCAAAGCAAAAGGTGTTTCTCTAGATTCTCTTCTCAAATTTTGTCTAGTTTTAACACAAGGAAACAAAATGAGGGGACATCACAGAAAACAAAACACCATCAGTTAGGTCACCAGTACAGCATTACTTGAAAAACGTAATACTGTGAAGTTTTACAAGGTAATGCAGTAGTTACCCACAAGTCATTTAAGTAATATTTATAGTCCAGCAGCTTTGGTTAGAGTGCATGTTTGTGAGGAAATGGTACCTCTGGTGTATGAAGGAGTTGAGGCAGGTGAAAATGAGCAGAGGCACCATGGCGCACAGCGTCATCACGTTGTTGAACTTCGACTCCAGAACATTGCGGATGTCCCCACCATCCAAGGTCCCATTAACTGTGTGATTGTTGGTCGCCTCAATGGGCGCGTCCCTCAGCCTGCTAGTGAAGTACTGAGGAGAAATGATGGACACATGCCCTTTTAGAATGACAGTCATCAAGCAGTTTCTTTTTTTTTTTCATTTAAGTTGTGAATCATCATATTATGGCTATTTAATCACATTTTAATATATGGCACCACATTACTTTCAGAATCATAAGAGCCAAATATTTTGGCTCTTAACTTGGAAAAAAGACAAAAAGGTAACATCACAGTAAAGACAGCAAAACAGCTTCAGCAAAAAGATTTCCCCTAAGGGCCCTTGTGTGTTAATTCACCCTGGATAATAAAACTGAAATTCCGCATTTTAACCCGTCTGCGCCAAAAGCAATGATGAGGAATTAGAGAAGCTTTGCCCCTGCCATGAAAATCCACCTGTATCGAGCAAGATTGGCCATCCTGAGTAAAACCAGGTGGCTTTGGAGAAAATGTAAATAAACAATCATCCCTCCCTCTAAATGAAGTGACCCTCTTCTAAGCAAAACCCAACCTTTAAAACTACTGAGCCATTAACCCCAAGGCCACCAACGTGGCTGCTGGCCTCAATTACATCTATCTGCTGTTTCAGGGATTATCAGTGTTTGTGTCCAAACATTATCACTTTGAAATTTATTTCTAAAAATGTTACAATCGTCGCTGTCATGAAGAAATTCCATGGCAAGAGGGTTCCCAGGCCCAGGATGAAGAAAATGATCCATACTGCATTGTATCTGGGAATAGAGACACAAGAAATTTCACATGGAAGTCCATAAGTGAAGTCTTTCAACTTAATATCAACAAACAAAAACAGTGCCCTGTTTACAGTGTCTTATCCCAATCCCATCTTACAAATATGAACAAAAATAGATACTACAAACAATAATAAATGGACAGGATCAGGACTTTATTATCGCAAATGTGTAACATTAGATCTGCAAATATATTCTAAGACTGGGGAATGTGTGCACGTTTCCAAATGTGATCATACATTTCCAAATCCAGAGATTGGAAAGTTTCTGGACTTGGATGTATGTAATGAGTAGCTCACACTTCTTTTTGTGTGTGGAGCTTCACCACTACACGCTGCCAGCAGGGGGCGCTAGTGACTCAAAACGTCAAGAAAAAATTAAATATTGCTTCCAAATTATTATGTTTATTACATGTGACATGTGTTATTGATTATTAGTAGGGGTGTCACGATTCTCCAAATCCTCAATTCGATTTTCGATTTTTTCTTCTTCTTATAGCACAGACACCTATGCCATTTTTAGACTAGTCTTAGTCTGCAATCATTGTTTTTATTCATTAAATTTTGTAAATCTTATTTCAAAAGAGATCGGCTACATAGTCTCATAAGTGATGCAATTTTCATTATTCTTGTGTAATGTATCACCATTGTAGACACTAATGGTCAAATTTAAATAATTTATTTACAATATAAAAGTAACAATCTTATAGTTATAGCTTTAGTGCGAGCTGATGTCGGTGGAAGTTTTTGATTTCGATGCCCGAGACCATGACGTAATTGCGATCGATTTCGATTAAAAATCGAAATCGTGACACCCCTATTTATTAGAGCTGATAATAGATTGTCTTCTCAAAAGTGACCAAAGGCTTACCTGTCAGATTTTGTCAGTCAACTAACTTCATGATTTTAAATCTTGGTCTTTATTTATCCTGAGTTGTACATGACTGCTGAGGTGAAGAGCACCTTTTGTACTTAGATCAAACACAGTTAGTATTTAAAAGTTACACATACATCAAAATCCCAAAGCTTCGAGTTAACCCAAATCCTAAGGCAGTCAACACAGGAGGTGAAGCCATTAGCACCCACTAGTGGTAGGGTATAGCAGTGCAGCTCCACAAACATTTTTCATTAAAGCTATATGGTTATGCCGGCAGCACAGTGGTCTAGTGGTTAGTACTGGCGCCTCACAGTAAGAAGGTCCTGGGTTTGTTTCCCACCCAGCCAGGTGTGTGGAGTTTGCATGTTCTCCCCGTTCTCTACGTAGGTTTCTGCCAGGCACTCCGGTTTCCTCCCACAGTCCAAAGACATGCAGGTTAGGTGAACTGGAGATACTAAATTGCCCCTAGGTGTGAATGTGTGTGTGACTGTCATTGAGCATGTTTACATGCACACCTTATTCCTGTATTAACCGCAATATTCGCAATATTCCGGTTGCGCACGTGTCATGTAAACACGCACCGAACCCGATTAAGAATTTCCCTGGTTGGGATCAATAAAGTATATCTATCTATCTATCTAAGGTCATATTCCGGTTGGAGAGAATTCCGAATAAAGACCCCTGGCATATGCCTGTTCCAACCGGAATACTGTGGCATGTAAACACCTTAGTCGGAAAATGCCCCGAACCGGAATATTCAGTCTCGACTGCGCATGCTCGACTCGCAAGGAATTCTGTGGCGTCTTTGTTGCTATGGTTACTGCAAGCGGGGAAAACGGCATGGCAAACAGCAGCAAGAGCCATTAGCCTTCAGCTAATGAAAGACTTAAATATCATGGAGTATATCGATGGGAGAAAACATAGAAATACCGACAGAAAAAGAAGAAGAAGACTTCTTCGTCTGTTTTTCCGGCAGACGCCCGACGCCTATATGCGTACTGCTGCCCCCCGCAGCTGAGTGTCGCATTACGTAAGAGAGTGGAATATATGGATGGATGGTTATGCCAAAAAATCGATATCGATTATACATTTACAAATCCAAACACACATTGTCAGATCTCAGTACATATTTGCAGATCTAAAGTTAGACATTTGCACTAATTAAGTCCTGAGCAGATTGTAACAAGGACCAAACCGTTACGGCATACTAATATCACTGTTACAGTGCTGAATGATGCCAGAAAATGACAAAGGAACCACAAGTTCACTGTTTACCAGTACTGGAAGTTCTCCCTGGCCAGAATTTAAGTGAAATGAGTTCACAGTATCACAGCAGTGAGTGAAACACACTGGTCTTTCTCTTACCTGTCGCGGGGTGCATTGATGGCCGTCATGGTCCTGCTAGTTTGAGGCACCTCTTAAGTCAGGGTTTAACTTGGCCGGCAGCAGGTCTGAAATCGGCAGATGAGAATATATGTTACCACCAGTAACAACATTCACTGTTACTGGACCAGTGCCAGAAAATTTATCAGCATCAGCCATAGCTTCTTTTTCAGTGTAGATTTTTATTTTGTTATATGGTTACCAGCCACATGACATAATTGCAATAAAAACAACACAGCTAACAAGTTTAAAACCAGCAAGTTTAAAATATTTCTAAATTCAGAGGCAAACTGCAAGCACCACCAGCCTTAAGCTTTACAATGCACCTTTAACAATTTCTCCATAAATCTTTAATATTTTATGGTGAATGTATCTTTATCACTATGACTGACACTAAAAAGTGGCAAAAAAAAAAAAAAAAACAAGAACCTTGACATTTTGTTTTTGAATCTGCTGGTTGTTCAACTCCCATGCAAATCTTGGAAAGCATTATTAGGCCTATTAGGCACAAACAGGTTGCACAAAAACACATTGCACTGACTAACATTCATCCTTAAATATGTTGAAAACTTAATTGCATCAAACATAGAAAATTTCATTTGATTATTACTCTCTAGCCCCCCAAAAACCAAAACATTATTTCTAGACTGATTTTTTGCAAACTTACTTAAAGCAGAGTTCAGGTATGCCCAAAACAACCTGTTCCTTCTGGTGAGGTGCAAGTTCAAGTAAAGATCCTTGCAATATTACATGTTTTATACTGAACGTTACTTTCCATCCCGTCCACTGGACCTGCCCCTCTTCACATGTCAGACAGTGATTACCCCTCCCTTCCTCTCCCCTTGACTCCCTCCACATTTTTGCATTTACATTCCAGGAATTTATAGGATGCTCTCACGCACCAGCTTACATGTAGAATTGCTGAATAAGCTTAATTTCCTAGAAAACCATCATAAGTTTCAATTTGTATAAGACCATCATTTCAAAGGTCAAAACTAGACCACAGTTGTCTCATTTGTGGTGGTTTGTCCCTCCTTAGCCCTGGTCACATGGCTTTTGCCACTGCAGGCAGCTATGGCAGCAGCCACTACTTTATAATTTATCTATCAACCATACACTCACCCATAGCAATTGTGCACCTCTCCAAAAATATAACTGTGTAAGGCAGTGTCCAGTCCGAGTCAGCCTTTTAATATGATAAAATTGACTTGTCGACCTGCCAACCCACTCTGCTCTCACAGCTCCATTCTTTTATTGCAATATATATTCCCAGTGCATTTTAAGGAAATGCGCCTGTCACACTGCAACGCCTAGTAATTAAGACCAAAAAAATAAATAAATTTAAAAAAAATAAATAAATTAAAACTCTTCAACTCCACTGCCTGAATTGGCTGCAGAGGTTTATGACTGATTATTCAACCTTGATCCACTTTGGCAGCTTTGTATTTCCTTGTATTTGTGTTTATCACTTCATAGCCTAACGTGAACATGGAGGCTCTGAATGTATGCTTTTTATTCTGGGTACAAAGTAAGTGTGGGGTTAATATCACTGGTGTTGACGTCAGGACCACATGCTGCCAGGAAAATCATCCACTGCAACAACCCAGGCTGTAGTGCCCTGACAACATTCCTGTAAAGATCGTGTGATCCTGTAAGATAAAAGTGATAGGGAACCAGGTAATAGTGGACATAAGAAGAGAACTAGGGGATCACGCTCCATCATTACTGATGCCTTTATTCTCAATTCTACCTCCATTAGCCCATTTTCTCTGGGAAAAAATGTCCAATTTCATCCATCCACCCATCCATCCATCCATCTATCCTCCTCTACGTGTTGTATTCTCTCGTTCCTTTTCTTCCTCGTCTGATGAAATGGACCACTCCCTAGTTCCACTTCCTCTTCAGCCTTCCTTGTGCAACTTGTACAGCCTGGTCCCACCTTTCCCCCTTCGTGCTACCTCCATCTCCCATCCCTCCTTTTCCATACTTCACTCTGCTCTTATCTCCCCTAGCAAATCTGTCTTAACCCTTAATGGCTCCTTCCATCGTTTTGATGAAAGACATGTGCTCGGATAGCTTTGTGACACGTTCTCCAAACACATCTGCTTTTTCCAAGAGAAGACACAAGACACTGCCTCCCTCGAAAACAATTAAAACATCTTTACTCCACTAAGCAATCTGGCATCCAATCAGGCCAAACAACACAAACCAACGTTTAGCTTAGCATATTATGTTGATAAAAAACATGTTCTTGCTTTGGCTGCCTTGACCAGA